>NC_058081.1:445419853-445737667 GCF_014858855.1 Bufo gargarizans
TTCTTTCCTATTCTCTCCCTCACAGCAGCAGCATGCTCTCCCTACACTAGTAACCGCAGAGTAACGTGCAGCGCTACATGACTCCAGCTTATATAGAGGCTGGGTCACATACTGTACTGGCCAATCACAGCCATGCCATTAGTAGACATGATGGCTTCTAAGGGCACAGAGTTAAACGCTTCTTGATTGGCTGCTATGCAGCCTTTCAAAAATCGCCAAGAAATCGCCGAACACCGAACCCAAACCCGAAGTTTTACTGAAATGTTCAGGTTCAGTCCAGGGTCCAAAAATCCTAAAGTTCGGTACGTACCCGAACTTTACAGTTCGGGTCCGCTCAACCCTAGTTATGACATCACCATTTCTTGTACTAGATGGCCTGGACTGCCCATATGCCAAAATATTATTTATTAGAATAAAATTAGAAGCTAAAGGCTCATCTTCCAATTGGTTTTATTTTATTTTTATTTTTAAGTTATAAGACTGTCTTCTGCAGCTTTTAGTTTCTCCCTCTCTGTGAAACCAATCAGAAGAAAAGTTATTTGTAGTCCAAGATAAGAAGAAAACAATAATAATAAAATGTCCCAAAGGTATCCATCGCCTTTTAGTTACATACCTTCTTATGGACAGGCATACCAACCCTGCTAAGAGAATAGCTTTATGATTTTTATTATTGAACTTTTCTAAAGTATAGGAGTAATAAAATTTGAGGGAATCATAGAGGGCTTGAAATTAGAGGAAAGGCACTGTGGGGTTTCACTCTGGTAGACAGGATTAGCGGACGCAGTATAGAGGCAACAACAAGTTATTTGGATCAAACAGTTCAGTGTTTTATTCACACTTTAGGCAAGTGACAAAACAAGCAGTCCTAAACAAGCAAAAAGTCATCTAGTGGTGTTGGTGTTAATTCACACCATGCAGCAATTCTGCCTCAAAGAGTCCTTGAGCATAGCAGCACCAACCTGTTTTCATGCTAAACAGGTAGCAAGTCTTTATCCAGACAAAAGGCTCCCAGATCCCAACACAGAGACCTCGCTTCTGAGCCCAGATGCTGATTTAAGGACAACCAGTTGCTGCCAAAACTGCACATGCTGGGAGGAAAATACCTGTTTTCCCAGACCAAACCTCTCACTGTGTCACAGCACTTAACACTATTGAAGCTTTTGAAAACTTTTGAAACTTTTAGTGATTGAAGTAATGTAATATGTTTAGATTTTCACTAGAGATGAGCAAAGTTTTTAAAACTCAATTTGGCAACTTCGCCAAAGTTCACCAAGAAATTTGATTTGTTCCTAATTAATTTGTCACAAATGTGAGCCCAGCGGTCCAAGCCGGCGCTGCTGTCCCTAACCTCTGGCAAGGGGCGCTGGGATAGCTTAACTATGGTAGCTGTGTTCCATGCCAGAGTTTCCTGCTGGAGGTTTGTACTGGTGTTTGAACTTGCATAGGTGTGTCTCTCTTCACCTATGAGGCAACACATGCATGCCCTCTGTCTCACCAGCCTATGGCTGGATTGCAGCAGGTATTTAAAGGCACTTCCTACCACAGGAAGATGCCTGAGCACCCTCATGGTTTTATCTCCAAGTGCTAAGGTGTCTCTCTTGTCTGCTTTGCTGTGTACCCAACCTTGCTTATTGAACTCCTGGACTTTTCCTGTTTGCTGCCTGCCTCTGACTTTGGACAGCGTTTATGTACTTTTCCTGTTTGATGCCAGACCCTCACCTCGGATCTCGTTTATGGACCTTGTTTGTTTACTGCCTGCCTCTGACCTCATAATTTGCTTACTGACTTTGATTGATTGCTGCCTGTCCAGACCCGGAACCTCCTGGCTACGCGAGTCCCCTCGGTGCTTGAACTGAGTACTTTGACCCGCTGGTCAGCTGCCACTGACTCAGGGACTGCTCTGGAGTAGCCCCTGACAACTACCATAACAGCCCAAACCTATCCTCACCATCAGTGGCTCTAGTGAAGACCAGGTAGTGGCTTAGTTACACCCCTCCAGAGTATACCCAGTCAGAGGCGCAGTGGGTCCACACCCACTTGCATAACAACAAATTACTATGAATCAGATATAAGCAGGCCACTCTGCCTAAGGGTATTGTCGCACGGAGCAGACATGCTGCCGGCAGGCTGGGGCCATGTAGTTCTTCACCGCAGCATTTAATAATGGAGACCGCGCTGTATAGTCCCTCTTCATTATTAATGACAGCGTGGCATCTTTAAACAGGGACTGTTGCTGGTATGGGGTTTCACTGGTTAGTGGGGGCACAATATGCATATTGTTGCTCGTCTGGTCTGCAATGTCCTACAGGTCAATTGACAATAAACTCAGAATATTAATCAGCTCTGGCATGCCCACTTCTCCAACCCCAGCGCTCTTCTTCTGCCATCTGCTTACATAGTAACATAGTATATAAGGCTGGAAAAAAAACAAAAACTTTTGTCCATCCAGTTCGGCCTGTTATCCTGCAAGTTGATCCAGAGGAAGGCAAAAAAAAACTGTGAGGTAGAAGCCAATTTCCCCACTTAAGGGGAAAAAAACACCTTCGCGACTCCAATCAGGCAATCAGAATAACTCCATGGATCAACGACCCCTCTCTAGTAGCTATATCCTGTAATATTATTGCACTCGAGAATTACATCCAGGCCCCTCTTGAATTATTTTATTGTACTCACCATCACCACCTCCTCAGGCAGAGAGTTCCATAGTCTCACTGCTCTTACAGTACAGAATCATTTTCTATGTTTGTGTACAAACCTTCTTTCCCCCAGACGCAGAGGATGTCCCCTCGTCACAGTCCTGGGGATAAATAGATGATGGGATAGATCTCTTTACTGCCCCCTGATGTATTTATACATATTAATTAGATATCCCTCAATCATCTTTTTTCTAAAGTGAATAACCCTAATTTTGATAATATTTCAGGGTACTGTAGTTGCCCCATTCCAGTTATTACTTTAGTTGCCCTCCTCTGGACCCTCTCCAGCTCTGCTATGTCTGTCTTGTTCACAGGAGCCCAGAACTGTACACATTACTCCATGTGTGGTCTGACTAGTGATTTGTAAAGTGGTAGGACTATAATCTCATCACGGGCATCTATGCCCCTTTTGATGCAACCCATTATCTTGTTGGCCTTGGCAGCAGCTGTCTGGCACTGCTTTTTACAGCTTAGTTTGCTGTTTATTAAAATTCCTAGATCCTTTTCCATGTCAGACTATCTGCAGATTGGCTGGCTGCACAGCATTATCGGTGATCTTGCGATCTTTGTTTCGCTTTGTAACATATTTGTAACATATGCAGCTGCCATTTTAGGAAAACCTGAATCATTACCACGAAGCGTGAGGAATTTAAGATTTACTTAGAATCCAAGTTTTCCAAAACTTCAGACCAAATTCCGCTCCGAATGCATAGCTTTGCTCAATGCTAGTTTTCACTGTACTCTTTCATTATTTGTGGCATACTACTAGTCCTGCTGTATATTATGATAAAATATGTATTCCTTCCTTTACTGTGATAGAATTTTCCAATTTGAATATGATACTATGTTTTATAGTGTTTTAACTGGCAGCGCATAGCTTATTTAGACAGGGTTGTTCATCGGTCTTTGACAGACCCTCACGCATGGCCAAACCTGCTGAGGGATGCATACGTACTTGCTCCGTGATGCCAGGTCTCAGCTCCTTCGCTCCCTCACCACCACTCTGCAGATCCCAGCCGTTCTGCTCCTCTGCTACAACAGAATACCGGAATCTTGCATGTAGGTGTGAACGTAGCCTAAATAATTAGGGATATAGGGAGTCATTTATCAAATCTGCTTTGCCAGTTCTGTGGTGTAATAAAGTGCGACATTTAGTGCACATTTTTCCTGCATTTGGTCAAATTTTGCAACATGTGGTGAGCCTCACCACTTTAAGAAGTGAAGTGAAAAGTAAGGGTACTTTCACACTAGCGTTATTAGAATGTGGTAGGCAAGCCGTATACATGGAAAGCTTTTTTTTTCTGGATCTGTTAGACGAATCCGGTGAAATACTGGATCCGGCTCATCTGGTATCATCGGAAATAACGGATTCGGTATTAAATTCTTTCAAAGATCAGAAGCACAGCGCATGCACAGACCGGAAAACCGGATCTATCGATGCAGCAATTTCCAGAACACTTGGTACTTGATTCGGCATTAATACATCTCTATGGAAATTAAAGCCGGATACGGCAAGTGCGGTATTGTTCCGGCAGCAGCAGGTCAAATACTGCACAAGGAACGGAACGGAAGACATCCTGATGCATACTGAACGGATTGCTTTCCATTCAGAATGCATTAGGAGAAGACTGATGTGTTGTTTTTTTTCGGTATTGAGACTCTTTACCGGTTTTCAATACCAGAAAAGTATAACGCTAGTGTGAAATTACCCTGTCAGGTTTAAAGATTAGAACATCTTCAAACTTCATTTATGAGGTACAACGGACTTAAAACTGACACCAAAACCACCGCAAATGATACATTTCCCCCATAATTTGTAAGTTTAGATTTAGATAAGATCTCCTTGAAACCCTCATTTGCCTGCCTTGCAATTACAATGCTTTGCTTGTCTGATAAGACAATATCTCCCACAATTAAAATCAGCAGTGCATGCTTCATGCAGATGCTCAACCAGCATGGGTTGCAAGGAGATGTTAGCTAAGCAACTAACAGAATTCTCAATACTTCCTTGAATGCAAATTGAGTATAAGATATGAATCTATCCATTAGTACATGATAAGAAAGTGCTTACAAAGATGCTCCACTTTTACTGTATGTAGAAGTGAACAGGGAAGCTATGTGCATTTAATTATCTAATATTACAGATGAATACACTAGCTAATGAATCTTACGTGCCGTTAAGTTGTTCTCCATTCTTCGCCTGTAGGTTCTCTATTAGTGATGAGTGGCAGGGGCACTATTCGAATTTGCGATATTTTGCGAATATTTGGTAGAATATTCTTCATATATTCGCGAATTTGAGATCATTTTCTTGATCTAAAAAAATCGCCAATGCAATATTTGCGTAATGCACACAAAATACAGGAGTGGGTCACTATAGCTACATTTTTCAAGCTGCTAGAAGTTTCCTGTTGGCAAAGCAGAACATTACAATAGCTTTATATGCAGATAGAGTGCTCGAATATATTCGCGTTTGCAAAATCGGCACTAATGATGCGAATATTTTGGCGCCATACGTGCAACTTCATATTTTAACAGGTCTGACTACTTACAGTGGGATGCGAAAGTTTGGGCAACCTTGTTATTCGTCATGATTTTCCTGTATAAATCATTGATTGTTACGATAAAAAATTGTCAGTTAAATATATGATATAGGAGACACACACAGTGATATTTGAGAAGTGAAATGAAGTTTATTGGATTTACAGAAAGTGTGCTATAATTGTTTAAACAAAATTAGGCAGGTGCATAAATTTGGGCACCACAAAAAAGAAATTAAATCAATATTTAGTAGATCCTCCTTTTTCAGAAATTACAGCCTCTAAATGCTTCCTGTAGATTCCAATGAGAGTCTGGATTCTGGTTGAAGGCATTTTGGACCATTTCTCTTTACAAAACATCTTTAGTTCATTCAGGTTTGATGGCTTCCGAGCATGGACAGCTCTCTTTAAGTCACACCACAGATTTTCAATTATATTCAGGTCTGGGGACTGAGATGGCCATTCCAGAACGTTGTACTTGTTCCTCTGCATAAATGCCTTAGTGGATTTTGAGCAGTGTTTAGGATCGTTGTCTTGTTGAAAGATCCAGCCCCGGCGCAGCTTCAGCTTTGTCACTGATTCCTGGACATTGGTCTCCAGAATCTGCTAATACTTAGTGGAATCCATGTGTCGCTCAACTTTGACAATATTCCCAGTCCCTGCATGGGCCACACAGCCTCACAGCATGATGGAACCACCACTATATTTTACTGTAGGTAGCAGGTGTTTTTATTGGAATGCTGTGTTCTTTTTCCTCCATGCATAACGCCCCTTGTTATGACCAAATAACTCAATTTTAGGTTCATCAGTCCACAGCACCTTATTCCAAAATGAAGCTGGCTTGTCCAAATGTGCTTTAGCCCACCTCAAGCGGCACTTTTTGTGCTGTGGGCGGAGAAAAGGCTTCCTCTGCATCACTCTCGCACACAGCATCTCCTTGTGTAAAGTGCGCCGAATGGTTGAACGATGCACAGTGACTCTATCTGCAGCAAGATGATGTTGTAGGTCTTTGGTGCTGGTCTGTGGGTTGACTCTGACTGTTCTCAACATTCGTCGATTCTGTCTATCCGAGATTTTTCTTGGTCTGCCACTTCGAGCCTTAACTTGAACTGAGCCTGTGGTCTTCCATTTCCTCAATATGTTCCTAACTGTGGAAACAGACAGCTGAAATCTCTGAGACAGCTTTCTGTATCCTTCCCCTAAACCATGATGGTGAACAATCTTTGTCTTCAGGTCATTTGAGAGTTGTTTTGAGACCCCCATGTTGCTACTCTTCAGAGAAAATTAAAAGAGGAGGGAAACTTACAATTGACCCCCTTAAATACTCTCTCATAATTAGATTCACCTGTGTATGTAGGTCAGGGGTCACTGAGCTTACTAAGCCAATTTGAGTTCCAATAATTAGTTCTAAAGGTTTTGGAATTAATAAAATGACAACAGTGCCCAAATTTATGCACCTGCCTAATTTTGTTTAAACAATTATAGCACACTTTCTGTTAATCCAATAAACTTCATTTCACTTCTCAAATATCACTGTGTGTGTCTCCTATATCATATATTTACCTGACATTTTTCATCGTAACAACCAACGATTTAAACAGGAAAATCATGACGATTACCAAGGTTGCCCAAACTTTCGCATCCCACTGTATTAGTGATTGGTGCACTAAGTATTGTGAACTTGTGACATAAATGCACTATGTATGTATCATGTATGTATGGACAGCAGAACCTATCAGCTACACTATTTTATTATCAAACCTACACTGACTATCTCCCACTATCTGTATTATATATATAAGATAACTAACTAACTCTCTAATGTAATGACACAGGAAAGCACAGAGCACAGCAATGACACTGCATTCTCTGTCAGATCTGCAAAATACTGCATACAAGGGCTGCTGGGGAGGTTCTTATATAGTAAGGGGTAGGAAACTTTCCTATTGGATGATAGGGATGTTGTAAGCTCAGACAAAGACATTACAGCCTTCTCATTGGCCCACAAGAAAGAAGGGAGGTTACAGTTGAAAAAAAATCTAGGATATTCGAAATTACGAATATATATCACTATATTCTAAATATTTGTGAATTCTCGAAGTGCCGATATTTGTGAATAATATTCACACAATATCTAGAAAATCACTGTACAATTGCACTCACATAATAGATACAAATATTATCTCATATTAAAAATGAGTTTCTGTCTGTCCTGACGTCTGTCTGTCTGTTCTTTATGAGTGACCAGACAACTGGAGTGATCTTCACCAAATTTGGCACACAGGTACATCAGGTGTCCGGGAAGGTTTTAGACTACGTCTAAGCTCTGCAAGTCTTTCTCTTCATATCCCAACTGCAATACACACGGTCACATGTCCCTTATCAGCCAAAATAAGCTTGCAGGCCCTTAGTCTTCACTGCTGTAGGTCAGCTTTAGGCTACGGCTACACGACAACATGTGTTGCACGAATAAGTCACACGACACATAGGGCACAACTGCACTACTACATGTGTCATGCGACATTGATGTCACACCAATGTCGCACGACAATTTTTATAATGATAGTCTATAGTGTTGCACTGCAACATGTGCCATGATGTGACTGCGACCTGACAGTCGCAGAAAAATCCATCTTGGATGGATTTTTTGCAACTGTCACGGTCGCAGCATGTCACATGTCACAGCGTGACACCATAGCCTATCATTATAAAAATTGTTGAAACAAAATGTCACATGACACATGTCGTTGTGTAGCCCTAGCATTCGAGGGGCAGGGAGCTGTGGAGGTCCCTGTTGAATGGACGGGCACTGTGGAGGTCACTGTTAAAGAGGCGTTCACTGTGGATGTTACTGCAAAGGGGGCAGGCAGCTGTGGAGGTCACTGTTAAGGGGGCAGGGGCCACTATTAAAGGGGCAACTGCTGTGGAAATCACTAGTAAGGCAGCAGGGTACTGTGGAGATCACTGTTAACCCCTTAAGGACCGGGCTCATTTTCACCTTAAGGACCAGGCCATTTTTTGCAAATCTGACCAGTGTCACTTTAAGTGCTGATAACTTTAAAACGCTTTGACTTATCCAGGCCATTCTGAGATTGTTTTTTCGTCACATATTGTACTTCATGACACTGGTAAAATAAAGTAAAAAAAAATAATTTTTTTGCATAATAAAATACCTAATTTACCAAAAATTTTGAAAAATTAGCAAATTTCAAAGTTTCAGTTTCTCTACTTCTGTAATACATAGTAATACCCCCAAAAATTGTGATGACTTAACATTCCCCATATGTCTACTTCATGTTTGAATTATTTTGGGAATGATATTTTATTTTTTGGGGATGTTACAAGGCTTAGAAGTTTAGAAGCAAATCTTGAAATTTTTCAGAAATTTACAAAAACCCAATTTTTAGGGACCACTACAGCTCTGAAGTCACTTTGCGAGGCTTACGTAATAGAAACCGCCCAAAAATGACCCCATTCTATAAACTACACCCCTCAAGGTATTCAAAACTGATTTTACAAACTCCGTTAACCCTTTAGGTGTTGCACAAGAGTTATTGGCAAATTGGGATGAAATTTGAGAATTTCATTTTTTTGCCTAATTTTCCATTTTAACCCATTTTTTCCACTAACAAAGCAAGGGTTAACAGCCAAACAAGACTGTATCTTTATTGCCCTGACTCTGCTGTTTACAGAAACACCCAATATGTGTCCGTAAACTACTGTACGGCCACACAGCGGGGCGTAGAGTGAAAGGTGCGCCGTATGGTTTTTGGAAGCCAGATTTTGCTGGACAGTTTTTTTGACACCATGTCCCATTTGAAGCCCCCTGATGCACCCCTAGAGTAGAAACTCCATAAAGTGACCCCATCTAAGAAACTATACCCCTCAAGGTATTCAAAACTGATTTTACAAACTTCGTTAACCCTTTAGGTGTTGCACAAGAGTTATTGGCAAATTGGGATGAAATTTGAGAATTTCATTTTTTTGCCTAATTTTCCATTTTAACCCATTTTTTCCACTAACAAAGCAAGGGTTAACAGCCAAACAAGACTGTATCTTTATTGCCCTGACTCTGCTGTTTACAGAAACACCCCAAATGTGGCCGTAAACTACTGTACGGCCACACAGCGGGGCGTAGAGTGAAAGGTGCGCCGTATGGTTTTTGGAAGCCAGATTTTGCTGGACAGTTTTTTTGACACCATGTCCCATTTGAAGCCCCCCTGATGCACCCCTAGTGTAGAAACTCCAAAAAAGTGACCCCATCTAAGAAACTACACCCCTCAAGGTATTCAAAACTGATTTTACAAACTTTGTCAACCCTTTAGGTGTTGCACAAGATTTAATGGAAAATAGAGATACAATTTCAAAATTTCACTTTTTTGGCAGATTTTCCATTTTAATATTTTTTTTCCAGTTACAAAGCAAGGGTTAACAGCCAAACAAAACTCATTATTTATGGCCCTGATTCTGTAGTTTACAGAAACACCCCATATGTGGTCGTAAATTGCTGTACGGGCACACAATAGGGGGAAGAAGGAAAGGAATGCCATACGGTTTTTGGAAGGCAGATTTTGCTGGACAGTTTTTTTGACACCATGTCCCATTTGAAGCCCCCCTGATGCACCCCTAGAGTAGAAACTCCAAAAAAGTGACCCCATCTAAGAAACTACACCCCTCAAGGTATTCAAAACTGATTTTACAAACTTTGTCAACCCTTTAGGTGTTGCACAAGATTTAATGGAAAATAGAGATACAATTTCAAAATTTCACTTTTTTGGCAGATTTTCCATTTTAATATTTTTTTTCCAGTTACAAAGCAAGGGTTAACAGCCAAACAAAACATTATTTATGGCCCTGATTCTGTAGTTTACAGAAACACCCCATATGTGGTCGTAAACTGCTGTACGGGCACACGGCAGGGCACAGAAGGAAAGGAATGCCATACGGTTTTTGGAAGGCAGATTTTGCTGGACAGTTTTTTTGACACCATGTCCCATTTGAAGCCCCCCTGATGCACCCCTAGAGTAGAAACTCCAAAAAATGACCCCATTTTAGAAAGTACGGAATAGGGTGGCAGTATTGTTGGTACTAGTTTAGGGTACATATGATTTTTGGTTGCTCTATATTACACTTTTTGTGCGGCAAGGTAACAAGAAATAGCTTTTTTGGCACGTTTTTTTTTTTGTTATTTACAACATTCATCTGACAGGTTAGATCATGTGGTAATTTTATAGAGCAGGTTGTCACGGACGCGGCGATACCTAATATGTATACAATTTTTTTTTTTTATGTAAGTTTTATACAATAACTTCATTTTTAAAACCAAAAAATTGTTTAGTGTCTCCATAGTCTAAGAGCCATAGTTTTTACAGTTTTTGGGCGATTATCTTGAGTAGGGTCTAATTTTTTGCGGGATGAGATGACGGTTTGATTGGCACTATTTTGGGGTGCATATGACTTTTTGATCGCTTGCTATTACACTTTTTGTGACGTAAGATGGCAAAAAATTGCTTTTTTTACACTTTTTTTTTTTTTTACGGTGCTCACCTGAGGGGTTAGGTCATGTGATAATTTTATAGAGCCAGTCGATACGGACGCGGCGATACCTAATATGTATACTTTATTTTTATTTATAAAAGTTTTACACAATTATTTTATTTTTGAAACAAAAAAAATCATGTTTTAGTGTTTCCATAGTCTAAGAGCCATAGTTTTTTCAGTTTTTGGGCGATTATCTTGAGTAGGGTCTCATTTTTTGCGGGATGAGATGACGGTTTTATTGGTACTATTTTGGCGTACATGCGACTTTTTTGATCACTTTTATTACCTTTTTTGGGAAGTAAGGTGGGCAAAATTTCAATTTTCTCATAGTTTTTATTTTTTTATTTTTATGGCGTTCACCGTGCGGGGAAAGTAACATGACCGTTTTATAGATCAGGTCGTTACGGACTCGGCGATACCTAATATGTGTAGTGTATTTTTTTATTTTTATTTTTATTCAGTGATAAATGTTTTTTTATTTTATCTTAACTTTTTTCACTTTTTTAAAAAAAAATTGGACCCAGACCCACTTGGTTCTTGAAGATCCAGTGGGTCTGATGTCTGTAAAATACAGTACAGAAACTATATAGGTTTCTGCACTGTATTTTACTTACACTGAACAGATCTATGCTTTCAGCACAGATCTGTTCAGCACCATGGACAGCAGGACGCCTGAGCAGGCGTCCTGTTGCCATGGGAACCTTCCCCGTCTGTCACAACTTCGCAGACGGGGAAGGGTGAGGACGGGGCTTCGGGGGGCTCTCTGGGGGCTCTCTCCCTCTCCCATCGGGGGGCTGCAAAGGCACAGCAGCCCCCCGATCGGAGAGGGAGGGAGCTCCTTGCGCTGTTAACCTTTTCCATACAGCGGTCCGTACGGACCGCTGCATGGAAAGGGTTAAACGGCTGACATCGCATCACCGATGTCAGCCGTTTATACCAGGGTGCCAGCAATGTGCTGGCACCCTGGTATAACCCACTAGACGCCAACGATTATGCAATGGGAGGCGGGCGGGGGATCACGATCCCGCCTGCCGCACCGCCCGCCTCCCGCAACGCCCCCACTGCCTGCGACACCCCCCCTGCACCACCCGCCGCCATCAAATCATGCAGGGGTGCAGGGGGGGGTGCGCAATATTGATTTTAGGCACTCTGAAGTTTCTGATCCCCGCGGTCAGGGACCGCGGGGATCAGAAACTGCAAAAAGCGCAGCAAACCGCAGGTCTGAATTGACCTGCGGTTTGCTGCGATCGCCGACACGGGGGGGTCAAATGACCCCCCCCTGCATTGTTACGGGATGCCGGCTGAATGATTTCCCGTTCCGATTAACCCCCGCGGCGCCGGAATGCAGATTTTAAGTCAGTACGTACCGGTACGTCCTCGGTCCTTAAGGACTCGGGAAATAGGGCGTACCGGTACGTCCTCGGTCCTTAAGGGGTTAAGGGGAAAGGCGCCTGAGGAGGTCAATGTCAAGGGAGTGGGGTGCTGTTAAAGAACTCACTGTTAAAGAGGCGGGCTGCTGTGAAGGTCAAAGTTAAGGAGATGGGCTGCTGTGGAGGTCCCATTTTAAAGTGGCGGGGCACTGTGGGGGGGTCAGTGTTATGGGGTGGGGGACTGTGGAGTCCACTGTTAAAGGGGCGGGGTGCTGTAGAGGTCACTGGGAGATACTGTCAATATCTTTTAACAACACACACAAACATTAAATGAAATATACCCTTGCAAAGCCGGTTCTTCTGCTAGTATAAACTAAAATCTAATTCCGATATGATATAATCTGACATTCTCAGCCAATATATTTTGATCAAAATACATCAGTGCCCACCTACCATGGCAAGGTGATCCAAGTCAACCAGGAATCCACTCTAGTCGTCTCCCTATGCTATTAGGAATCTCCTTCAGGAGAGTAGACCGGGCACATATAGTGTGCTGCTACTTGTTAACTCTGTGTCAATTCAAGTATCCAATGAAAGAAAGAGTAAAAACAATGTCTATGAGATTATTAATGTACATTTGAATCAAAATGTATAAGCCCACTTGTCAATTTGATGGCAGCCTCTTTCAACTGGGTCCTTACACTAATTTGATGCAGCACTGCATAGTGCCACTACAGCTTCAACGAAGTACCTACAGTATAGATGACCCAGCAGCCATGTCAGGGTGCAGGAGGGCTAATCTCTAGCCTTTGTTCTATTTATGCCAGATATGTTGAATGCTTAACTCCGTTAGAGCAGATCTGCCATCCTACAATGCCACCCTGTTTAAGAGTATTCATGAGGGAATGCTCTCTATAATCTTTCTATCTCTCCCCACCCCTTTCTATATACTGTCCATTCAGATGTCTCCACCTTGCAGCTATCCTTTTCCTCTCAGAGTCTCAAACTGAAGCTGAAATGGAGAAGCTCAATCCTCCATCTTTTCCTCCATGATATTAGATACTGAAAATGAGCTTTTTATGACTTGTCCCACAACTTTCTTTGCCCCATTTTTGGTGTATGAGCTATCAGACAGACAGGTGAAAACATAAGGGTCTGACCTCTATAAAACATCTTGATGCCAAGACTAAGTGGCGCTAAATTGTTGTTTTGACTCAAAGAAAATTGGAGTGTAGATGTGACCGATGTAGTCTTTCTATGGGCTAATGGAATTGAAGCAAACATAACCCTAAATGTTATATGACCCTGGATATTCAAGTGATGTATGTACTAAAATAGTGCATTTTATAAAAAATAAAATTATAAATACCCTTTAAATCAAACACGTCTTTTTAAAAATCTTGAAATGTCCCACATTTGCCATTGGATCAGATCATTTTCAGAGACATACATTATTTGTTTGATCAACCAACGCATTACACTGTGCGGTCTTCTAAAAGTCCCAAGTCAGCCATAAACCCTTTGAACTTTCCTATGTTTTTTGAACCCACTATGTCAACTCTGACTTCAACAGACAAACATAAAGCCTCTGAAGAGAAAGCATTTAGAAGATTAAATAACATGGAATTACAGAGAAGGGAGCCACATGAAGGAAATAATTAGTACTTTTTTTTAAAAGCAGGATGAATATTTTTAATCCTTTATCTGTGGTGCATGATTTAATTAGGTACTCACTTCTCATTTAACCGCACGCACATTATGCAAATAGGTCAGAAAAACTCAAACAGGCATGGGATTAAGTCAGGTTATTCCCACCACGAACCGGGTCAGCTGTGTGCATAGGGGGAGCTGTATAAAAGTAAATGCGGAGGGAGGACGCAAACATAAGCATCCATTTAAACTGCTTATTTTCAAAGCAAGCAAGGCATGGATGGCTCAAGATAAGAACCTGTGAAAATATGCTTTATTAAAGCATGTCATTTATGTATTGAACAAATGGTACTAAAGAGTCTCATATTGTTTCCATGTCACTGTGTTATGGAGCTTTCAATGTAACTTTTAACAGTTTTGGAGCTAAACCTAGACTTGAATTTTTATATCTTAAAAGGGTTAAAATAAGGATGAAAGGCAGAAAAGTTTTTAAAGTGTAACTGCCATTGTATTTTTATTTTTGTAATGTGTAGGGGCAGTGATACTGTCCATTTTTTTAATATTCTTTAATTACTGAAATCATACATTTCTATTAGAAAAATAGTTTTGAAGTGGCCCATTTTGAGCCTTAGCAATGCTCCTCTGTTTTTTGGTTACATAACACAGTCAGTGTTAGCAGGTCTCCACAGTTATATAAACAGAAGACAGAGGAGCATTGCTAAGGCTCAAAATGAGCCACCTTAGAGCTATTTTTCTAAAAGAAATGTATGATTTCAGTAATTAAAATATATTACAAAAATGGTCAGTATCACTGCCTCTACACATTACAAAAATAAAAATACAATGGCAGTTACACTTTAAAAATATAAAAGATTTGTACTCACTGATTTAAGCCTCCACTGCTCCAACACCGCTACTCTGATCTTCCCAGGCAGGTTTTGTTTACACGACTGCAGTGGTGACATGTCCATATAGCAAATGTGACATCAGCAGCCAATCACCAGCCTCAGCAGTTGTGTGGTGCATAACCTTGAGGCCAGTAATTGGCTGCAATGGTCACATGCTATATATGGGTACATCATGGCAGAAGCTTGCAGGATTTGAGTGGCTGTGCTGTTGCAGATGGGGTTTGATCTTTACAATTTTGAAACTGTGCTGCTCTCCAACAACTCCACTCAGACCAATTTAGTGTGTGTTGATATTCATCAATACGCCAATCACTGTTTTCATGCCACACATATATTCGCCTCTCCTGTATTGGTCAAACCAGATAGGCAAATATAGATCATTATCTAAAACCAGCATTTATTATACCTATAAACTTGAGAGGAATACAGGCAGGGCCAGCTCCAGTGCCCCCCCCCCCCCCTTGTGGCATTTGTCAAATGCATCCGAGAGTGTTAAAAAGCTGAAGTGCGGGCTTCCTGCTCAGACGCGCCTTCCCCCAGCAGAGATCAATGAAAACACTCTGTTCTAAAAATGAGCTGCAGCCTGTACTAGGCTTTCAGGCTCATTGTTAGTATATTCCAGTTCAGGCCACTAGGTGGCAGCAATAAACTGTGACATAGTGATTTCTATAGAGAATAATAGAGCAATTACCATTATTCTGTATAAGTTGCAATCTGATGAAAAGTAATCAAAAAAAGTAAAAAAAAAATGTTTTGAAAATATTTATAAAGCTTAAAACTTAAAATCACCCCACTTTCCCCAAAAATGAACAAAAAAAATAACATTATGGGCATTGTTGCATGCAAAAGCACCTATACTATTAAAGTATAAAAAAAGTTAGCCCATAAGGTGAAGGATGTAACAGAAACAAATAAAAAAAAAGGCTGATTTGCAATTTTTTCATCACTTTATCTCCCAAGAAATGAAAAGTGATCAAGTCATACACACCCCAAAATGGCATTTGTCAAAAAAAGACAGATTTCCCTCAAATGAGCCCCCACACATCTCTGTAGACATAACTATAAAAAAAATGTTATGGGGGTCACCGGGCAGCAGGGGTTCTGTTAGGGTTGCCACCTTTCCCAACAAAAAAATATAGTTACACAAATGAAAACTGTTGGTGTGTCTATTTAAGTTTTATTTAGCCTCTATTTTTTAAAATGATTATGCTGAGATTCAAACTCACAGCCTTCTACATTAAAGTCAAGAACCTTAACCACTGGGCTATAGAGCTTCATGTTAACCTACTGTTCATATATTATGGCTAAAAACCTCAGTAGTAGCATTCATATACATCAGAAGTATGATTATATATATATATATATATATATATATATATATTACAAATTTATTTTGTGCCATACATTTTTTTTTCCAATGACAAAAAAAATAAAAAAAATTATACTCCTTCTGTATAGGAATACCTAATACATGAGAAACTACTATGAGGTTTTTCTAGCATTGAGTTTCATAGCTCGACGGTTAAGGTTCTTGCCTCTAACGTAGAAGGTTGTGAGTTCAAATCCTGGCAGAAACATTCTAGAAATAGAGGTTAAATTAGTCTTGAATACAGTGAGTGCTTGGAGATAATGCTTGGAGATACCCCCTTCATGTTCATAGCATTGACTCCATATATGGACATAGCCATATATGGAGTCACAGCAGGGAACTAGATTTCTGACTGTTCAGTAACACTGGGGGATTCCCCATACAGCGATCTTCAGTAGCACTGCGATCTTCCGCGTAGACTTGAGTAGGCCTCCTAGGAGCAGTGGGCCTGGCTTTGCCGGGTGCTGATGCCAGCCTTCAAAACAGGCATGTCAAACAATTTGACAGACTGGAAACCCGTCAAATTGTTTGACATGCCTGTATTCCTCTCAAGTTTGTGAGTATAATAAAAGCTGGTTTTAGAAAAAGATCTATTGCGGTGCTTCACTATCTTTGCCTATCTGGTTTGACCAATACAGGAGAGGCGAATAGATGTGTGGCATGAAAACAGTGATTGGCGTATTGATGAATATCAACACACACTAAAATGGCCTGAGTGGAGTTGTTGGAGAGCAGCGTGGTTTCAAAATTGTAAAGAGTGAACTAGGTGTGAACAGGACCCACCACACCCGTAACCTGCAGAGCTCAAAGTAGGATTGACAATTTGGAATTTCTTAGATGGGATTTGAATTGGTGAGTATAACTTCTTTTATTACTATAACATGTCCGCTGTCTTTCCCCCTTTTTAATTTTAACTTGGAAAACCTCTTCTAATAAAAAAAAAATCTAGTTTCCCTAAAAGTCAAGCCAAAGTACAATTATATGATGATATGCAGTACCCTGTATTAATGTTTCTGCTTTCATTGGTTTGCAAATGGATGAGAAAGACTTCAGCATCACCATCCAGAGAGAGTGAGGTAGGTTGTACTGGCTGATTCACAGGAAAGCGATATTATCTGTGTCTTGTGTCATCCACCAGGAGGTAATAATATCTGTACCTGTATCATTTACAAGGAGTGTTGTGCATTGTGTATAGGTGTTATAAGAGGGAAGTGATGCAGTAATATCTATGCCTATAATATTAACAGGGAGAAACAGGATGGCTATAATATCTGTCCTTAGACCCTTTACAGGGAGAAACAGCAATTCAGTAATAACATCATTCACGGATAGATATAGTAAGGCATTAATAATGTGCTATGTCCTCCTTACATTGCTCTAATACAGGCATGCTCAGCCTGTGGCCCTCCAGCTGTTGCAAAACTACAACTCCCATCATTCCCGGAGAGCCTACATCTATCAGCCTACAGCAGGGCATGGTGGGAGTTGTAGTTTTACAACAGCTGGAGGGCCGCAGGTTGAGCATCCCTGTTCTAATACATTATTGGGACATGCTAGTAAACCTTTGACAGGTTGCAATGCATATCACAACCACTCGGTGGCCACACCTAGACACATGTAGCATATACATCTCCTGGCAGAATACTGTGAAATAATTTTTTCCCAAAGTTTAATCTATCTATCTATCTATCTATCTATCTATCTATCTATCTATCTGTCTACATCATTACAGGGACAGGGAAACAATGACAAATGACAATGACAAACATTTTCTAGTACACTTTTCTCACACAGGGGACTCAAAAAGAAGAGATCATTATGCAGCTGGAGAGACTCCCTTGGGGAGTCAGTGGCTGCCATATAGATGTTTATCCCCAACACACAACACTCCCTGGGGTCAATTTCGTAGGTGGTCAATTTACCTGGAGGAAACCCATACAAACCAAGGGAGAATATACAGACTCCATGTAGATGTTGCCTTGCTGAGGTTTGACCCAAGCACTGCAAGGCACCAGTAATAACCATTGATGCACTCTTGCTATGTAATTTACAGGGGGAGACAGAAAAATAGCAGTGTATGTCTATGCCTCATTCACAAGAAGAGACTTATTTAACAGAAAGAAGCAGAGAGGTAGTGTAATGTATACACCATTTACTATGTGGAAAAGGGAGACTAGTACTATTTATGAGAATATCATTGACATACAGTACAATGTATTTGAGAAGTCTTCAGACCCTTTACATTTTTTTCACTTTTTGTTATGTTGTTTTGTTGTGGCCTTGTGCTAAAATAAAAAATAAATAAAAAAATCCCCCATCATTCTGCACTCAATACCCCATAATGAGAAGGTAAAAATAGATGGGGTCATTTATCAAACTGGTGTAAAGTAGAACTGGCTTAGTTGCCCATAACATCCAATCAGATTCCACCTTTAATTTTCCAAAGGAGCTGTCCAAAATGAAAGGTGGAATATGATTGGCTGCTATGGGCAACTAAGCCATTTCTACTTTACACCAGTTTGATAAATGACCCCAAGAATGTTCAAACGTTTTGCTAATTGATTACATTGAAATAAGTATTTGGATCTTTTACTCAGTGCTTGTTACAGTATGGACCTACTGTGTCAATTAACCGTTTTGGCGTAGGGCTAACCCTAAGGGCGTTATCTCGATGCTCCCCTGGCATTTACCCTTTAACCCTTGTACAGGGATCTGGCCTTCGCTGCAGGTAATCAACTGGACTGCTACCTCCAGGGATAGTCCGGTGTGGTTGGCAACTGAACCACTTAGATCAGAGACTCAGGTGCAGGCATTGGGAGCTCAAGCTATAGAACACTCACCAAAACCGCAGAAGCAGTCTGAACAGTCACTAAGGCTTAAATTTAGGTTACTAGATGTGGACTGCACACTGGTGGAGCAGAAGAGCTTGTGCACAGCCTAATGGGACAGAGGCTGGAGTAATAGGTCGAAACATAGAGGCAACAGCATGATGAGTAGTGTCCGTGCCCACAGGGGAGAGCAGTGCAGCAGGTCCATGGGCAGCTGTCCTAACAGTGCTTAGTTGAAGAGCCTTTGGCAGTAATTACAGCCTCCAATATTCTGGGGCATGATGCCACAAGGTTTGCACACCTGGATTTGTGGATTTTCTGCCATTTGTCTCTGAAGATCCTTTCAAGGTCTGTCGGGTGGAACTGGGGACCATCGGTGGACAGTTATTTTCAGGTCTTCTAGAAATGTTCGATTAGGTTACAGTCAGGCTGAGTTGTCTTTACTGTGTGCTGAGGATCATTCTTTTGTTGGAAGGTAAACCTTCAACCCAGTTTGAGGTCCAGAGGACTCTGGATCAGGTTTTAATTAAGAATACCTCTGTGCTTTGCTCCATTCAGATTTCCTTCAACCATTACCAGGCTCCCTTTCCCAGCCCCTTAAAAACACCCCCATTTCATAATCCTGCCACTGTCATGCTTTACTGTAGGGATGGTATTCAGCAGCTGATGAATAGTGTCTGGTTTCTTCCTGACATGACTATTAGGATTGATGCAAAAAAGATCAGTCTTGGTTTCATCAGACCAGAGAATCTGGTTTCTCACAATCAGAGTCCTTTAGATCATTTTTTGCAATCTCCAGGTGGGCTTTCGTATGTCTTTTACTGAGCAGAAGCTTTTTCTGGCCACTCTTCTAAAAAAAATACCAAATTAGTGGAATGTTGCAGTGATAGTTGACCTTCTGGAAGTTTTTTCCTTCTGCACTCAGGATCTTTGAAGTACAGCCAGAGTGACCTTGCTGTTGGTTCTTTGGAACATTCAGTACAGCAGAATTTCTTTGTACCCTTCTCCAGATTTGTGTCTTCACAAATCTGGAGAACCAAAGACAATTACCTCTCCCAACTGGTTCAGGACCCGACTAGAGGGACGGCCATACTGGACTTAGTATTAACCAATAGGCCGGACAGAACAACAGACGTGCAGGTTGGGGGACACCTGGGAAATAGTGACCACAAAGTAATAACCTTCCAATTATCATTCAAAAGAGCGTTTCTACAGGGAGGAACAAAAATACCAAACTTCAAAAAAGCTAAATTTAGCCAACTAAGAGAGGCCATAGGCCAAACTAACTGGGACAAAGTCCTCAAAAATAAAAATACAGCCACAAAATGGGATATCTTTAAAAACATCCTAAAATCTCATTGTGAGAGGTACATACCGTATGGTAATAAAAGGTTAAGGAATAAAAAGAAACCAATGTGGATAAATAGAACTGTAACGAAAGCAATAAATGACAAAAAAAAAAGCATATAATTCACTGAAACAGGAGGGGAGCACGGAAGCACTGAAAAACTATAAGGAAAAAAATAGAACATGTAAAAAACAAATAAAAGCGGCCAAACTAGAGACCGAGAGATTATTTGCCAAAGAGAGTAAAACTAACCCTAAAATGTTCTTCAATTATATAAATGTTAAAAAGTATAAATCTGAAGGTGTCGGCCCGTTAAAGAGTAATGAGGGGGAAGTCGCAGAGAGCGATGAGGAGAAAGCAAAGCTGTTAAATATTTTTTTCTCCAATGTATTCACTGAGGAAAATAAATTGTCAGATGACATGCAGAAAGCAAAAATAAATTCCCCATTAAAAGTGTCCTGTCTGACCCAGGAAGAAGTACATCAGCGACTTGAAAAGATTAAAATAGACAAATCGCCAGGACCGGATGACATACACCCCCGTATCCTAAAGGAATTAAGTAATGTCATAGCCAGACCCTTATTTCTGATATTTGCAGACTCTATACTGACAGGGAATGTCCCACAGGATTGGCGCATGGCATATGTGGTGCCAATATTCAAAAAGGGGCCAAAAACAGAGCCTGGAAACTATAGGCCGGTAAGTTTAACATCTGTTGTGGGTAAACTGTTTGAAGGTTTTCTGAGAGATGCTATATTAGAGCATCTCAACAGAAATAAGCAAATAACGCCATATCAGCATGGCTTCGTGAGGGATCGGTCATGTCAGACTAATTTAATCAGTTTCTATGAGGAGGTAAGTTCTAGACTTGACAGCGGCGAATCAATGGATGTTGTATATCTGGACTTCTCCAAAGCATTTGACACTGTACCACATAAAAGGTTAGTATATAAAATGAGAATGCTCGGACTGGGAGAAAACATCTGTATGTGGGTAAGTAACTGGCTCAGTGATAGAAAACAGAGGGTGGTTATTAACGGTACACACTCAGATTGGGTCACTGTCACTAGTGGAGTACCTCAGGGGTCAGTATTGGGCCATATTCTCTTCAATATATTTATTAATGATCTTGTAGAAGGCTTGCATAGTAAAGCATCAATTTTCGCAGATGACACTAAACTGTGTAAAGTAATTTACACTGATGAGGACAGTATACTACTACAGAGGGATCTGGATAGACTGGAGGCTTGGGCAGATAAGTGGCAGATGGGGTTTAACACTGATAAATGTAAAGTTATGCACATGGGAAGGAAAAATGCAAGTCAACCGTACATACTAAATGGTAAAACACTCGGTAACACTGACATGGAAAAGGATCTAGGAATTTTAATAAACAGCAAACTAAGCTGCAAAAACCAGTGTCAGGCAGCTGCTGCCGAGGCCAACAAGATAATGGGTTGCATCAGAAGGGGCATAGATTCCCGTGATAAGAACATAGTCCTACCACTTTACAAATCGCTAGTCAGACCACACATGGAGTACTGTGTACAGTTCTGGGCTCCTGTAAACAAGGCAGACATAGCAGAGCTGGAGAAGGTCCAGAGGAGGGCAACTAAAGTAATAACTGGAATGGGGCAACTACAGTACCCTGAAAGATTATCAAAATTAGGGTTATTCACTTTAGAAAAAAGACGACTGAGGGGAGATCTAATTAATATGTATAAATATATCAAGGGTCAGTACAGAGATCTATCCCATCAGCTATTTATCCCCAGGACTGTGACTGTGACGAGGGGACATCCTCTGCGTCTGGAGGAAAGAAGGTTTGTACACAAACATAGAAAAGGATTCTTTACGGTAAGAGCAGTGAGAATATGGAACTCTCTGCCTGAAGAGGTGGTGATGGTGAGTACAATAAAGGAATTCAAGAGGGCCATGGACGTATTTCTGGAGCTTAATAATATTACAGGCCATAGCTACTAGAGAGGGGTCTTCCTCTGGATCAACTTGCGGGATAACAGGCCGAACTGGATGGACAAATGTCTTTTTTCGGCCTTATGTACTATGTTACCATGTTACTATGTTACATAACCATGTATCTGGGCTCTAAAGGCAGTTCTTTCCTCCTTATAGCCTTTCCAAATCCTGTCCAATCAACTGAATTTACCACAGGTAGAATAAAAGTGTAGAAACATTTCAAAGATGATCAAGATAAATGAAAGGCCCCCAGAGCTATATTTCAAGTGTCATAGCTAAGATTCAGAATATTTATGTCTATGCAAAATGTTAGTTTTTCCTTTTTAATACATTCACTAAAAATTAAAAAAATCTGCTTTTACTTTCTCATTATTGGGTAATGAGTGCAGATTGAGCATTGATTGTATAGAAACAGGTAGGCAGCACTAGACATATCCACAACATTTATAGGAAGAAGCATTGAGGTAGTGCCTATATAGTAACAAGAACAGTTGTCTCATTCAATATGACAATAAGGCAAATACCTCAGGATAATTTTGTATGTTCTCCCTTTGTTTGTGTGGGTTTCATCCAGGCATTTTGGTTTCCTCCCATACTCCAAAATTATACAATTAGGAACATTTTATGTGTTGGAATTATGTGCCTATATATGGCAGCCATTGACTTCTCAGGGAGTCTCCCGAGCCAGAGAAATATGCGAGAAAAAGTGCATTACAAATATTTGTCATTTATCATTGTACTAATGTAGCACCAGAAAGAGTGGAAGCAGAAGGATCTGTACACTGTGTAGTTTCCCGCACTGGCGTACTGTAGCTCAGAACTTACTTGAATAGAAGTTGAGTTACCATATTCCCACCCTTTCATTACATAGTGTACAGAACTGTTGGCTTCCTGCTCTGTACATTGTATAGGTTCCAGTGCAGTGGCAACCCAAAACTGTTTATTGGTGGAGGTTCTGGGAGACAGAACCCCACCGATCTAATATTGATGACCTATTTTGTGGATAGGTCATTAATATCTGTAGCGGAGACAACTACTTTAATAAACAGAACCTTTGAGGCAGATTTATCATTAATAAATATTGGGATAAAAAAGTCTCAAACTGCAGCTTTTTTAATGTCACTGTTTAATGGCACAAAAAAATTCTCTGCTGGCCAGTGGCTGGTGTAGATATCAATATAGGCTCTTGGACTACCAGATGCTGCGCCTAATTTATGACGAGGGTTACACTTCATCATAAATTAGGCACAGTGTCCGGGAGCGCACCTAGTCATCATAGACCAGCGTATGCCGACGGTTTATGACAAATCTGGCCCTATTGATTCTATTTAAACCACATATTTGTTCAGTTTTATTAAAAAAAAAAAAAAAAAGGATTTTAGAGGAGGTAAAAAAAAAAATGAAACAAAAAATATTTTTCATCAGACCTCAGATCAGACACCCAAATGAGCCCCCCATTCCTCATGTGACTTTAGATGAGACCCCCCAAATCAGACCCCCATTCCTGATCAGACCTCAGATCAGACCCCTATCAGACCTCCATTCCTTATCAAACTTCAGATCAGACCCATCAGATACCCATTGCTATTTAGATCTCAGATCAGACCCCATCAGGCCTCAGATCAGACCCCCATCAGACCCATATTGTTAATAAGACTTCAGATCAGAACCCTATCAGACCTCAGATCAGACCCCACTTAGGTCTCAGATCATACCTCCATCAGACCTCGGACCAGACCCCCATCAGACCCACTTTCCTTATCAAACCCCACCAGACCTCAGATGAGATATAAAATAAATAAATTAACTTACCTGTCCTACTCCAGACGGCACAACTGATCTAACATGCTCTTCCTGTACTCACCTCTCCCTGGTTTTCTGCTGGCGCCTGTCTTTGCCTCTCAGACTTTTGGGGGGGAAAAAGTGTGTCTTCTGGTGCGGGAAATATGGTAATTTAGGTTAATATTTTAGTAATAAAATGTTTCTTTACAAAATTTTATTTTAATTTTACCAAGAGTCAAACATTTTCAAATCAATGTCAATGAGGCTGCACCATCGTAGTTAACCCCGAACTTATCTTATTATGCTGTTAAACCTCCACTTCTATTGCTCACTCATGCAAATGACACTAAAATCGTCACAGTTCCCCTGAAGCACTGTGATGCTGTCTGGAAACAGAAAAGGATACTCAACCTGACACATCTAGCATTCATTTACTGTTATAAAGACATGCTGAGAAGATTGGCTCAAAACTTCAGAAATTGTGAATGAAATATTTTATCCCTGGAAAACATAGCTTTTTCTAGTCATTTAACATGGCCACGAAGGAAAATCTTAATAATTTTTTTGTTCTGAAGAGATTTACATGAAAAATTGAGATTTTGTAATTACCGTATTTTCCGGCGTATAAGACAACTTTCTAACACTAGAAATAATTTTCTAAAGTCGGGGGTCATCTTATACGCCGGATATCAGCACAGGCGAGAAGGAAGCAGTCCCTCCCTCCCCACTGTGCTGTCACGCCCTGAATCCTGGATCCCAGCGCCGCCCCTCTCTTAATTTATTCACTGTAGTGCTGCAACGATTAATCGACGTTATGTATAATATTAGATAACGGGATTCGCTGTCGACGAATCCCTTTATCGAATAATTGTCCGATTCGTTGCTATGCGGGCGGTCAGGCACTATGCCTGCGGGTTCTGTAAATCCTGCACTGTAAATCAGCGCTATGATCTTTATTACCTTACAATGAAGCTCCGGTAACAGGCAGAGCGGGCGGCGGCGTAACGTCACTCACTCATGTGACGCGCCTGCTCCGTCCACTTTATGAATGGAGCAGTCGCGTCACGTGAGTGAGTGACGTTACGCTGTCATGCGCTCTGCCTGTTACCAAAGGTACTAAAGATCATAGTGCTGATTTAAAGTTCAAATTACTGACGGTTAAGGAATAGTCTTTAGATATTATACTGCTGTGAGCGACGGGGCCGGTGTATTGGGGGACACTGTTATGGGGGAGATCTGTGGATGACACATATACCATAGATCCGCCCATAGCAGTGTCATCCACTGGTCCCCCTCCCATTTCAGTGCCATCCACTGATCCCCCTCTCATAGCAGTGCCATCCACTGATCCCCCTCCCATAGCAGTGTCATCCACTGATCCCCCTCCCCATAACAGTGCCATCCACTTATCCCCCTCCCCATAGCAGTGTCATCCACAGATCCCCCTCCCCATAACAGTGCCATCCACTGATCCCCCTCCCCATAGCAGTGTCATCCACAGATCCCCCTCCCCATAACAGTGCCATCCAATGATTCCCCCTTCCCATAACAGTGCCATCCACAGATCCCCCTCCCCATAACAGTGCCATCCACAGATTCCCCTCCCAACAATAACAGTGCCATCCACAGATCCCCTCCATAACAGTGCCATCCACAGCTCCCCATGGCAATGAACCCACTGTCTTTTTCCAGCCCCTAGTAATTCTTATATGGGAAACTGGGAATGTGAAAAGAAAAAGATAGGTTACCATGGCAGCCATGATGCTACTGAAGCCCTGGCTGCCATGGGCAGTTCCCTGGACTGGAGAAGATCGTCTTGGAGACAGGGAGGGCTGGGCAGGCAGGGGTAGTCTTATACAGCGAGTATAGCCCAAACCCTATATTTTAAATGGAAAAGTTGGGGGTCGTCTTATGCGCCCAGTCGTCTTATACGCCGGAAAATATAGTATTTTTTTTTGCTTACGCATATATTGGTATTTTGCTGTACATTTGTGTTGGTCCCTTATTGAACAGTGAGAGAGTATGTAGAAAAACACCCTTAAAGTGAATATATCATCAGAAAATGACCTTTTGTTTAAATTACATTTTTATGTTAAACATATATTTTTATGTGGTGGATGCAATCAACAAAATCTGACTGTAATTTGCCCACTGGCCCCTGGTACTGCCCATACGGCACAGGTAGGTTAGCGCTAGGTCCCGTGCCACCTGAGATACCTTGCTGTGGTGCGCGGGCTCCGGTATGTCCTTCATAAAAGGATATATTGGCTAAAGTCTCATTTTAACGTCAGTGTGAGGGTTTAGTCAGATTTAGTTGATTTCATCCACCACAGTAGTGCACCTATTTGTGCAAAAGTTTATATAGTCAATTACATCCACACATTTTGTTATCTGGTGTGGGATGTTTTTGTGGCACTTGTGGTCCGCTGCGGGCATCCTCCATTGCATGCATTCTTTGCTGGGGATCACCATTAGCAACGGACCACATGTGCAGAATTTGCTCCCCTGGGTATAGATGCATTACTGCATACGAGGTTGAGCATTTCCTGCTTTTTGAGACCACGTTAGTTTGTCATGCAGTTTGTATATGTATGCTTGAAGGTGTATAAACTCCAAATTTGAATGTGACTTGATTTTCATCTATAGGCTACATTTGGTGCACCTGTAAGCCCTGCATCATATCAGTCAGCCTTGGGTGGGACTCACAGCCTCCTCCCTCCTACCATTGTATGTGTGGTTTCACATGTGAGCTAATGGGGAACTGTTTGCTGTGAGTTGGATCTTATGCTCCTGTAATTCGCCCACCGGCCCCTGGTACTGACCATACGGCACAGGTAGTTTAGCGTTAGGTCCCGTGCCACCTAAGATACCTTGACGTGGTGCGTGGGCTCTGGTATGTCCTTCATATAAGGATATATTGGCTAAAGTCTCATTTTACCATCAGTGTGAGGGTTTATTCAGATTTTGATGATTGCATCCACCACAGTAGTACACCTATACGTGTAAAAAAAAATGTTGCAAATTTTTTTTTTACTTGAATTATTTTGCTGTCATATTCTAACCCCTATAACTTTTTTGTAGTTATGTGTGCGGAGCTTTAGGGGGCTCATTTTTTGCGAGTTGATGTGTACTTTTCATTGATACCATTCTGGGGCATATACGGCTTTTTGATCACTTTTTATTTATTTTTTATGGGAGGAGAAGCGACCAAAAATGGAAAATTGCCCATTTTGACCCTTTTTTTGTTTAAATTTTTTTCCGTATGGGAATAATATTTAACATTTATGAACATGGCACTACCCATGATGTGTATTTTTTTTACATTTTTTATTCTCATTTTGGGGAAAGGGAGGTGATTTGAACTTTTATATTTTTTTATTTATAAAATTGTTATGTATATATATATATATATATATATATATATATATATTTGTTTTTATAGTTCTCATAGGGACCTATAACAATCAATCATTTGCTGTTATCATAGACTCCAATGCACTTGCACTGGAGTCTATGATGATTTTACTACTTTCCTATGGAGCCCTATTACGGGCAAGGGGTCCATAGGAAATAAAGACAGGGGCTGCTGCACACAAGCTCTGGCTCCTCCAATCGCCGCACGGAGCAGTTTTTAGTGTGCTGAGATGCTGTGGTCAGCTTTCACCATGGCATCTGAGGGGTTAAATGTCAGTGATCGGCATTACCGCCAGTCACGATCATTAGCTGCCGGTGTAGGAAACATAATAACGTAATAGTACGTCACTTGTTGGGAAGGGGTTAAATTCAGCTTGAAGTTGAGCTATGATCACAATCTTCATGCTCTATATTACAATGATCCAGAGCTACTGTTAATTATTAAAAAGATATTAATGTCACTCCTATAAAAAATATACAGCCCCATACAAAGCACTAGAAGTGAATTATCTTACAAATGTTGGTTCACCAAAAGTGTGTCCGGGTCAAAAATGATCTAGAGAATCAAGTATTGTATGTCTCCCCGGGCTTCTGAGGCACTGATGTGGAGACTATCGGGCCAGTTCACGTGCTTACTAGACTAGAAGAGAAGACTAACAATAGCAGAGAGATGGGTGGCCACATACTACCTCCAAGGCTGCCACCTGTCTTTATTCAAGCTACATAAAGCAGTATAGTCGTATCAGGGACACATCTGCTGTCACCTTCTTGATAAATGAACCTTTTCACCTTCTGCTCAGAATACAGCCTCATGTTTACATGCAATGTGCATTAAGATCAGAAAGTGAAGGAAGGATCTGTGATCTTGGTTAGAATTCTTAAAGAAACCAGTACTTTTTAGACATATTTTTTATCCATAACATTGGGCCAGTGATTACAGATAATTTCATTTCCCTGTTGTACTTCATTTTAATTAGCCCGGCTCTGACAATTTCCTGCCTGCTCCAATTAGAAGAGCCAGGCTCTGCTTCAGCTTTGGAGCAGCGTCTGAACAGGTGACGGCGCATGCTCTACTAATGGCTAGCCTTGTCAATCTTACGGCAGGTGGGTGCTACTTCACCTGTGGGGACAATGGGGACAGTCCGTCACAGGTGGAGAAGCCCTGCTAATGAGACTAATCGATTTGTTAGAAATTAGAATCTATTAGATCATCTCTAGAGTTGAGCGAACACCTGGATGTTCGGGTTCGAGAAGTTCGGCCGAACTTCCCGAAAATGTTCGGGATCCGAACCCGATCCGAACTTCGTCCCGAACCCGAACCCCATTGAAGTCAATGGGGACCCGAACTTTTCGGCACTAAAACGGCTGTAAAACAGCCCAGGAAAGGGCTAGAGGGCTGCAAAAGGCAGCAACATGTAGGTAAATCCCCTGCAAACAAATGTGGATAGGGAAATGAATAAAAATAAAAATTAAATTAATAAAAATTAACCAAAATCAATTGGAGAGAGGTCCCATAGCAGAGAATCTGGCTTCCCGTCACCCACCACTGGAACAGTCCATTCTCAGATATTTAGGCCTCGGCACCCAGGCAGAGGAGAGAGGTCCCGTAACAGAGGATCTGGCTTCATGTCAGCAGAGAATCAGTCTTCATGTCATAGCAGAGAATCAGGCTTCACGTCACCCACCACTGCAACAGTCCATTTTCATAAATTTAGGCCCAGCACCCAGGCAGAGGAGAGAGGTCCCGTAACAGACAATCTGGCTTCATGTCAGCAGAGAATTAGTCTGCATGTCATAGCAGAGAATCAGGCTTCACGTCAGCCACCAATGCAACAGTCCATTGTCAGATATTTAGGCCCAGCACCCAGGCAGAGGAGAGAGGTCCCGTAACAGAGGATCTGGCTTCATTTTAGCAGCGAATCAGTCTTCATATCATAGCAGAGAATCAGGCTTCACGTCACCCACCACTGCAACAGTCCATTTTCATAAATTTAGGCCCAGCACCCAGGCAGAGGAGAGAGGTCCCGTAACAGACAATCTGGCTTCATGTCAGCAGAGAATCAGTCTTCATGTCATAGCAGAGAATCAGGCTTCACGTCACCCACCACTGCAACAGTCCATTTTCAAAAATTTAGGCCCAGCACCCTGGCAGAGGAGAGAGGTCCCGTAACAGACAATCTGGCTTCATGTCAGCAGAGAATTAGTCTGCATGTCATAGCAGAGAATCAGGCTTCACGTCAGCCACCAATGCAACAGTCCATTGTCAGATATTTAGGCCCAGCACCCAGGCAGAGGAGAGAGGTCCCGTAACAGAGGATCTGGCTTCATGTCAGCAGAGAATCAGTCTTCATATCATAGCAGAGAATCAGGCTTCACGTCACCCACCACTGCAACAGTCCATTTTCATAAATTTAGGCCCAGCACCCAGGCAGAGGAGAGAGGTCCCCGTAACAGACAATCTGGCTTCATGTCAGCAGAGAATCAGTTTTCATGTCATAGCAGAGAATCAGGCTTCACGTCACCCACCACTGCAACAGTCCATTGGCATATATTTAGGCCCCGGCACCTAGACAGAGGAGAGGTTCATTCAACTTTGGGTAGCCTCGCAATATAATGGTAAAATGAAAATAAAAATAGGATTGAATGAGGAAGTGCCCTGGAGTCCAATAATATATGGTTAAGGGGAGGTAGTTAATGTCTAATCTGGACAAGGGACGGACAGGTCCTGTGGGATCCATGCCTGGTTCATTTTTATGAACGTCAGCTTGTCCACATTGGCTGTAGACAGGCGGCTGCATTTGTCTGTAATGACGCCCCCTGCCGTGCTGAATACACGTTCAGACAAAACGCTGGCCGCCGGGCAGGCCAGCACCTCCAAGGCATAAAAGGCTAGCTCTGGCCACATGGACAATTTAGAGACCCAGAAGTTGAATGGGGCCGAACCATCAGTCAGTACGTGGAGGGGTGTGCACACGTACTGTTCCACCATGTTAGTGAAATGTTGCCTCCTACTAACACGTTGCGTATCAGGTGGTGGTGCAGTTAGCTGTGGCGTGTTGACAAAAGTATTCCACATCTCTGCCATGCTAACCCTGCCCTCAGAGGAGCTGGCCGTGACACAGCTGCCTTGGCGACCTCTTGCTCCTCCTCTGCCTTGGCCTTGGGCTTCCACTTGTTCCCCTGTGACATTTGGGAATGCTATCAGTAGCGCGTCTACCAACGTGCGCTTGTACTCGCGCATCTTCCTATCACGCTCCAGTGCAGGAAGTAAGGTGGGCACATTGTCTTTGTAGCGTGGATCCAGCAGGGTGGCAACCCAGTAGTCCGCACAGGTTAAAATGTGGGCAACTCTGCTGTCGTTGCGCAGGCACTGCAGCATGTAGTCGCTCATGTGTGCCAGGCTGCCCAGGGGTAAGGACAAGCTGTCCTCTGTGGGAGGCGTATCGTCATCGTCCTGCCTTTCCCCCCAGCCACGCACCAGTGATGGACCCGAGCTGCGTTGGGTGCCACCCCGCTGTGACCATGCTTCATCCTCATCCTCCTCCACCTCCTCCTCATCCTCGTCCTCCTCGTCCTCCAGTAGTGGGCCCTGTCTGGCCACATTTGTACCTGGCCTCTGCTGTTGCCAAAAACCTCCCTCTGAGTCACTTCGAAGAGACTGGCCTGAAAGTGCTAAAAATGACCCCTCTTCCTCCTCCTCCTCCTCCTGGGCCACCTCCTCTTCCATCATCGCCCTAAGTGTTTTCTCAAGGAGACATAGAAGTGGTATTGTAACGCTGATAACGGCGTCATCGCCACTGGCCATGTTGGTGGAGTACTCGAAACAGCGCAACAGGGCACACAGGTCTCGCATGGAGGCCCAGTCATTGGTGGTGAAGTGGTGCTGTTCTGTAGTGCGACTGACCCGTGCGTGCTGCAGCTGAAACTCCACTATGGCCTGCTGCTGCTCGCACAGTCTGTCCAGCATGTGCAAGGTGGAGTTCCACCTGGTGGGCACGTCGCATATGAGGCGGTGAGCGGGAAGGCCGAAGTTACGCTGTAGCGCAGACAGGCGAGCAGCAGCAGGATGTGAACGCCGGAAGCGCAAACAGACTGCCCGCACTTTATGCAGCAGCTCTGACATGTCGGGGTAGTTGTGAATGAACTTCTGCACCACCAAATTCAGCACATGTGCCAAGCAAGGGATGTGCGTCAAATTGGCTAGTCCCAGAGCTGCAACGAGATTTCGCCCATTATCACACACCACCAGGCCGGGCTTGAGGCTCACCGGCAGCAACCACTCGTCGGTCTGTTGTTCTATACCCCGCCACAACTCCTGTGCGGTGTGGGGCCTGTCCCCCAAACATATGAGTTTCAGAATGGCCTGCTGACGTTTACCCCGGGCTGTGCTGAAGTTGGTGGTGAAGGTGTGTGGCTGACTGGATGAGCAGGTGGAAGAAGAGGAGGAGGAAGCCGAGAAGGAGGAGGTGGCAACAGGAGGCAAAGAATGTTGCCCTGCGATCCTTGGCGGCGGAAGGACGTGCGCTAAACAGCTCTCCGCCTGGGGCCCAGCTGCCACTACATTTACCCAGTGTGAAGGTAGGGAGATATAGCGTCCCTGGCCGTGCTTACTGGTCCACGTATCTGTGGTTAGGTGGACCTTGCTACAGATGGCATTGCGCAGTGCACACTTGATTTTATCGGATACTTGGTTGTGCAGGGAAGGCACGGCTCTCTTGGAGAAGTAGTGGCGGCTGGGAGCAACATACTGTGGGACAGCAAGCGACATGAGCTGTTTGAAGCTGTCTGTGTCCACCAGCCTAAATGACAGCATTTCATAGGCCAGTAGTTTAGAAATGCTGGCATTCAGGGCCAGGGATCGAGGGTGGCTAGGTGGGAATTTACGCTTTCTCTCAAATGTTTGTGAGATGGAGAGCTGAACGCTGCCGTGTGACATGGTTGAGACGCTTGGTGACGGAGGTGGTGGTGGTGTTGGTGGTACATCCCCTGTTTGCTGGGCGGCAGGTGCCAACGTTCCTCTAGAGGCAGAGGAAGAGGCCGAGGCGGCAGCAGCAGAAGAGGTAGCAGGGGGAGCCTGAGTGACTTCCTTGGTTTTAAGGTGTTTACTCCACTGCAGTTCATGCTTTGCATGCAGGTGCCTGGTCATGCAGGTTGTGCTCAGGTTCAGAACGTTAATGCCTCGCTTCAGGCTCTGATGGCACAGCGTGCAAACCACTCGGGTCTTGTCGTCAGCACATTGTTTGAAGAAGTGCCATGCCAGGGAACTCCTTGAAGCTGCCTTTGGGGTGCTCGGTCCCAGATGGCGGCGGTCAGTAGCAGGCGGAGTCTCTTGGCGGCGGGTGTTCTGCTTTTGACCACTGCTCCCTCTTTTGCTACGCTGTTGGCTCGGTCTCACCACTGCCTCTTCCTCCGAACTGTGAAAGTCAGTGGCACGACCTTCATTCCATGTGGGGTCTAGGACCTCATCGTCCCCTGCATCGTCTTCCACCCAGTCTTGATCCCTGACCTCCTGTTCAGTCTGCACACTGCAGAAAGACGCAGCAGTTGGCACCTGTGTTTCGTCATCATCAGAGACATGCTGAGATGGTATCAGGAAACATAAGTGGTTGTGCGTCAGTGCATTCTATGTCTTTCACCGCTGGGGAAGGGCTAGGTGGATGCCCTTGGGAAACCCTGCCAGCGGAGTCTTCAAACAGCATAATAGACTGCTGCATAACTTGAGGCTGAGACAGTTTCCCTGGTATGCATGGGGGTGATGTGACAGACTGATGGGGTTGGTTTTCAGGCGCCATCTGTGCGCTTTCTGCAGAAGACTGGGTGGGAGATAATGTGAACGTGCTGGATCCACTGTCGGCCACCCAATTGACTAATGCCTGTAACTGCCCAGGCCTTACTATCCTTAGAACGGCATTGGGCCCCACCATATATCGCTGTAAATTCTGGCGGCTACTGGGACCTGAGGTAGTTGGTACACTAGGACGTGTGGATGTGGCAGAACGGCCACGTCCTCTCCCAGCACCAGAGGGTCCACTAACACCACCACGATCATGTCCACGTCCGCGTCCCTTACTAGATGTTTTCCTCATTGTTATGGTTCACCACAACAACAAAAATATTATTTGGCCCAATGTATTGTATTCAAATTCAGCGGGATATAAATTTGAGGCCTAGTATTTAGGCGCTGGGTGACCGGTATGGATTTAGTGACAGAATTAGACTTGGAAATGCACAGTAGCGTGTGTGTGAAGTTATTCTGAATGACCCTATGTGCACCTTGAATATTATATACCCATTTAGGGATAGATTTCAAATAGCTCTGATATAGCAGAAACCACTAAATTGTGAAAAGGCTAAATTGGGAATTGTATTTCAATCTAGAACAAAAAATGTGCTTTGACGGACACTAATTAACTTGCCCATCCACAACAGTACAGCGGTAACGACAGATTTAGCGGGATATAAATTTGAGGCCTAGTATTTAGGCGCTGGGTGACCGGTATGGATTTAGTGACAGAATTAGACTTGGAAATGCACAGTAGCGTGTGTGTGAAGTTATTCTGAATGACCCTATGTGCACCTTGAATATTATATACCCTGTTAGGGATAGATTTCAAATAGCTCTGATATAGCAGAAACCACTAAATTATGAAATTGCTAAATTGGGAATTGTATTTCAACCCTGAACAAAAAATGTGCTTTAACGGACACTAAATAACTTGCCCAGCCACAACAGTACAGCGGTAACGACAGATTTAGCGGGATATAAATTTGAGGCCTAGTATTTAGGCGCTGGGTGACCGGTATGGATTTAGTAACAGAATTAGACTTGGAAATGCACAGTAGCGTGTGTGTGAAGTTATTCTAAATGACCCTATGTGCACCTTGAATATTATATACCCTTTTAGGGATAGATTTCAAATAGCTCTGATATAGCAGAAACCACTAAATTATGAAATTGCTAAATTGGGAATTGTATTTCAACCCAGAACAAAAAATGTGCTTTGACGGACACTAAATAACTTGCCCATCCACAACAGGACAGCGGTAACGACAGATTTAGCGGGATAAAAATTTGAGGCCTAGTATTTAGGCGCTGGGTGACCGGTATGGATTTAGTGACAGAATTAGACTTGGAAATGCACAGTAGCGTGTGTGTGAAGTTATTCTGAATGACCCTATGTGCACCTTGAATATTATATACCCTTTTAGGGATAGATTTCAAATAGCTCTGATATAGCAGAAACCACTAAATTATGAAATTGCTAAATTGGGAATTGTATTTCAACCCTGAACAAAAAATGTGCTTTAACGGACACTAAATAACTTGCCCAGCCACAACAGTACAGCGGTAACGACAGATTTAGCGGGATATAAATTTGAGGCCTAGTATTTAGGCGCTGGGTGACCGGTATGGATTTTGTGACAGAATTGGACTTGGAAATGCACAGTAGCGTGTGTGAAGTTATTCTGAATGACCCTATGTGCACCTTGAATATTATATACCCTTTTAGGGATAGATTTCAAATAGCTCTGATATAGCAGAAACCACTAAATTATGATATTGCTAAATTGGAAATTGTATTTCAACCCTGAACAAAAAATGTGCTTTAACGGACACTAAATAACTTGCCCAGCCACAACAGTACAGCGGTAACGACAGATTTAGCGGGATATAAATTTGAGGCCTAGTATTTAGGCGCTTGGTGACCGGTATGGATTTACTAACAGAATTAGACTTGGAAATGCACAGTAGCGTGTGTGTGAAGTTATTCTGAATGACCCTATGGGCACCTTGAATATTATATACCCTTTTAGGGATAGATTTCAAATAGCTCTGATATAGCAGAAACCACTAAATTATGAAATTGCTAAATTGGGAATTGTATTTCAACCCAGAACAAAAAATGTGCTTTGACGGACACTAAATAACTTGCCCATCCACAACAGTACAGCGGTAACGACAGATTTAGCGGGATATAAATTTGAGGCCTAGTATTTAGGCGCTGGGTGACCGGTATGGATTTAGTGACAGAATTAGACTTGGAAATGCACAGTAGCGTGTGTGTGAAGTTATTCTGAATGACCCTATGTGCACCTTGAATATTATATACCCTTTTAGGGATAGATTTCAAATAGCTCTGATATATCAGAAACCACTAAATTATGAAATTGCTAAATTGGCAATTGTATTTCAACCCTGAACAAAAAATGTGCTTTAACGGACACTAAATAACTTGCCCAGCCACAACAGTACAGCGGTAACGACAGATGTAGCGGGATATAAATTTGAGGCCTAGTATTTAGGCGCTGGGTGACCGGTATGGATTTAGTGACAGAATTAGACTTGGAAATGCACAGTAGCGTGTGTGTGAAGTTATTCTGAATGACCCTATGTGCACCATGAATATTATATTCCCTTTTAGGGATAGATTTCAAATAGCTCTGATATAGCAGAAACCACTAAATTATGAAATTGCTAAATTGGGAATTGTATTTCAACCCTGAACAAAAAATGTGCTTTAACGGACACTAAATAACTTGCCTAGCCACAACAGTATATCCCGCTAAATCTGTAACGACAGTAGCGAGGGTCTAACATTGTGGAGAGACAGTAGACATCCCGCTGCTGAATGGTGATAATGCAGCTGTCACTACACAAGCAACTCAGCTTGCTTCTGGTCAATTGCGCAAGGGACTCGGAGGGACTCTCTGCCTCCATCTCCACAGCATTTTGCCACAGTCTGTCGGGGTCATATATGTCTTCTATCTCTAGCTTCTCATGCTCCTCCTGCTCATCTCCTGTCACTTGGGCAGATAAACCACCTAGTTCTATATAGAATTCCTGGGCACTTATGTCGTCCTCCTTATCCTCCTCCTGTGCCAGTACAGTCTCCACAGAGCATGGGTGACAACCAAAAACTGTGCTTGGTCGGACACTAAATAACTTGCCCAGCCACAACAGTACAGCAGTAACGACAGATTTAGCAGGATATAAATTTGAGGCCTAGTATTTAGGCGCTGGGTGACCGGTATGGATTTAGTGACAGAATTAGACTTGGAAATGCACAGTAGCGTGTGTGTGAAGTTATTCTGAATGACCCTATGTGCACCATGAATATTATATTCCCTTTTAGGGATAGATTTCAAATAGCTCTGATATAGCAGAAACCACTAAATTATGAAATTGCTAAATTGGGAATTGTATTTCAACCCTGAACAAAAAATGTGCTTTAACGGACACTAAATAACTTGCCTAGCCACAACAGTATATCCCGCTAAATCTGTAACGACAGATTTAGCGGGATATAAATTTGAGGCCTAGTATTTAGGCGCTGGGTGACCGGTATGGATTTAGTGACAGAATTAGACTGGGATATGGCCAAAAAATAACCACACTATTGCTGGTTAAATGCACTTGGTGTGACAGCTTGATTAACCACACTACTGAGGGTTAAATGCACTTGGTGACGGGCGCAGCTTGCCCCTGATGTAGTATATGGCCAAAAATTGAACAGACTATTGCTGGTTCCATGCACTTGGTGTGACAGTTTCACCCTGATGTAGGCTTTAGCCAAAAAACAACCACACCATTGAGGGTTAAATGCACTTGGTGACAGGCGCAGCTTGCCCCTGATGTAGTATATGGCCAAAAAATGAACAGACTATTGCTGGTTAAATGCACTTGGTGTGACAGCTTGACCAACCACACTACTGAGGGTTAAATGCACTTGGTGACGGGTGCAGCTTGCCCCTGATGTAGTATATGGCCAAAAAATGAACAGACTATTGCTGGTTAAATGCACTTGGTGACGGGCGCAGCTTGCCCCTGATTTAGTATATGGCCAAAAAATAAACAGACTATTGCTGGTTAAATGCACTTGGTGTGACAGCTTCACCCTGATGTAGGCTTTAGCCAAAAAACAACCACACCATTGAGGGTTAAATGCACTTGGTGACAGGCGCAGCTTGCCCCTGATGTAGTATATGGCCAAAAAATAAACAGACTATTGCTGGTTAAATGCACTTGGTGTGACAGCTTCACCCTGATGTAGGCTTTAGCCAAAAAACAACCACACCATTGAGGGTTAAATGCACTTGGTCGCAGCTTGGATGCTCTTGGTCGCAGCACCGCACAAGACACAAAATGGCCGCCGATCACCCCAGAAAAATGTGACTGACAAACGGTCTGGGCAGCCTAAAAACAGTGAGCAATTGAGTATCAGCAGCTCAATGATGCACAGCTGCAGATCGATCGATTAATCAAGTCCTTTGGAGGAGTTAATCTGCCTAATCTCGCCCTACTGTCGCAGCCGCAACCTCTCCCTACGCTAATCAGAGCAGAGTGACGGGCGGCGCTATGTGACTCCAGCTTAAATAGAGGCTGTTTCACATGGTGCTCTGGCCAATCACAGCCATGCCAATAGTAGGCATGGCTGTGACGGCCTCTTGGGGCAAGTAGTATGACGCTTGTTGATTGGCTGCTTTGCAGCCTTTCAAAAAGCGCCAAGAAAGCGTCACAAAAGCGCCAAGAAAGCGACGAACACCGAACCCGAACCCGGACTTTTACGAAAATGTCCGGGTTCGGGTCCGTGTCACGGACACCCCAAAATTCGGTACGAATCCGAACTATACAGTTCGAGTTCGCTCATCCCTAATCATCTCTACTGTGAATATTATCACGGAAAATTATCTATCTATCTATCTATCTAGGTAGAAGGATGTGGGCAGCACAACTATCTGTAGAGTACGGTCGGAGTGCCAGCGGCTGTGGGGGCGATCCACCTCCAATGTATAAAAATAAAAAATTCCACAGCACATCCAAGTAGTAAAAAGTAGAAAAACGGCTTTATTCACCAGACACGCGACGTTTCGATCCGCTCACTGGGATCTTTCTCAAGCAGTGACACAGTGGGCAGTGCATTGTGCATATTTATGCAGCTTGACATCATTAAATAATCATCAAGTCAAGTACATTCATCAAAGTTAATACATTCAAAATAATAATACAGACAGTACTATCAATGTATTTGTACAATCACATCCTATAACAAGTTTAAATGTGATAATATGGTATCATTCCTTCTTATGAAAATTCAACATAACCTTAAAAATAAAACATAATATGCTAATTGGGATATTAATAAACACAGGTGTAGGTCTTCTTAATAACCTAAAGTGTACAGGTGTACCCTCAGTGAGATGATGAGATGGGCCCCAGGCGTGTGCGATGGAGTCAATACACGTGGATCCCGGCGTATCAAACATTGCAGTGCGCATGTCAGAGGACCTTTCCAAACACTCTGGTCACATGATCGCATGTTGAACCGATCATTAAAGGGAACCTGTCACCGGGATTTTGGGTATAGAGCTGAGGACATGGGTTGCTAGATGGCCGCTAGCACAACCACAATACCCAGTCCCCATAGCTCTGTGTGCTTTTATTGTGTAAAAAAAAAACGATTTAATACATATGCAAATTAACCTGAGATGAGTCCTGTCCCTGACTCATCTCACGTACAGGACTTATCTCAGGTAATTTGCATATGTATTAAATCGGGTTTTTTTACACAATAAAAGCACACAGAGCTATGGGGACTGGGTGTTGCGGATGTGCTAGCGGCCATCTAGCAACTCATGTCCTCAGCTCTATACACAAAATCCTGGTGACAGGTTCCCTTTAAGGTGCGCATGTCCAAGGAACTTGGGACATGTGATTGTAACATGTGATCGCACATCCGATCATGTGATTAGGTGTATCATGTCACAGAGAGCAATACAAGATTCTAAGTATTCTATAACCTTGCGAAGACATCAGGAGACATGATCGCATATCCGATCATGTAATCAGACGTATAATCGCCATCAGAGACATTGTAAGATTACAGAATGCTTCACAAGTGCTAAGTTACATAATCGCTAATTGCATTACAAGTTCTTATATATTTTTTCAATATACAGTATAATTTTTCTCTAATTTTTTGGTTGACATAATAATGGATGAGCTTTGTGCATTATTATTTTTTCCTGTACCTTGCACATGAATATGACCATGCACAGTATTACTATGGGTTATCTACGATGTCCATTTTTGTGATCTGCATATTCTGGTTGGATGTGTGGATATGTTCTTGGAGTTAGTAATATCAGAGAGATAGGTGACAGTAAGGGTTTTCTAATGGGCTCTTATATGATTGCCCCCGTAGTCTAGAGGATGATCCCGGGTCTGTCACGTTGGATTTCCAGGAACGGTATCCCGCGGACAGGGGGGATATGCCAGCCTGTGGTTTTGTGGTGACAGCACGAGCCACAATGGTTGGGCTCCTCGTTAAGACTAGGGGGTATCTTAATAATAACCATTTTGAGTTAAATACTCGTTTTGGTAATTGGCGGTACTACCGCGCATTATGTACCTTTTCTTCCCTTATAGTGACGGTACTTCCGTCTATTAAGTCACCCTCTACCTCTCTGGCTGATCACTGACCCACATCCATATATTCTTAACATCGGAGCTATTATATTGCTGATCGCAATGGGACTCTGTTAAGAGCCATGGTATGCTTGTGTACATCAGCGACTTCATGTGCCGGGTTACAGGAGTTACTTTGGCGATTATGTAACTTAGCACTTGTGAAGCATTCTGTAATCTTACAATGTCTCTGATGGCGATTATACGTCTGATTACATGATCGGATATGCGATCATGTCTCCTGATGTCTTCGCAAGGTTACAGAATACTTAGAATCTTGTATTGCTCTCTGTGATGTGATACACCTAATCACATGATCGGATGTGCGATCACATGTTACGATCACATGTCCCAAGCTCCTTGGACATGCGCACCTTAATGATCGGTTCAACATGCGATCATGTGACCGGAGTGTTTGGAAAGGTCCTCTGACATGCGCACTGCAATGTTTGATACGCCGGGATCCACGTGTATTGACTCCATCGCACACGCCTGGGGCCCATCTCATCATCTCACTGAAGGTACACCTGTACACTTTAGGTTATTAAGAAGACCTACACCTGTGTTTATTAATATCCCAATTAGCGTATTATGTTTTATTTTTAAGGTTATGTTGAATTTTCATAAGAAGGAATGATACCATATTATCACATTTAAACTTGTTATAGGATGTGATTGTACAAATACATTGATAGTACTGTCTGTGTTATTATTTTGAATGTATTAACTTTGATGAATGTACTTGACTTGTTGATTATTTAATGATGTCAAACTGCATAAATATGCACAATGCACTGCCCACTGTGTCACTGCTTGAGAAAGATCCCAGTGAGCGGATCGAAACGTCGCGTGTCTGGTGAATAAAGCCGTTTTTCTACTTTTTACTATTTGGATGTGCTGTGGAATTTATTTTATTTTATCTATCTATCTATCTATCTATCTATCTATCTATCTATCTATCTATCTAATTATCTATCTATCTATCTATCTATCTATCTATCTATCTATCTAATTATCTATCTATCTCATTATCTATCTATCTATCTCATATCTATCTATCTATCTATCTCTCTCTCTCGGTATATACACACACATCTCCCATAAGGTTATAGAACAAGCTCATATCTTCTCTCTCTCTCTCTCTCTCTCTCTCTCTCTCTCTATCTTATTATCTATCTATCTATCTATCTATCTAATTATCTATCTATCTATCTATCTATCTATCTATCTATCTCATATCTATCTATCTCATATCTATCTATCTATCTATCTATCTATCTATCTATCTATCTATCTATCTATCTATCTATCTATCTCTCTCATTATCTATCTATCTAGCTATCTATCTCTCTCATTATCTATCTATCTAGCTATCTAGCTATCTCATTATCTATCTATCTATCTATCTTCTATCTATCTATCTATCTATCTATCTATCTATCTAGCCCTGTAGTTGTCTTGGTACATTAAACTGGTTATCCCATGAGTAATGTGAAAAGTGAAAATCAGATATCATATATGGTAGTACATGACAACTAGTGTTGATCGAGCACCAAAGTGCTCGGGTGCTCGATAGCGGCCAAACAATTACACGCAATTTAGCGCAGGTTGTGCTAAAAATATATATTGCTGCCAGATATAGCAATAGTCCTTAAAAGGACTTTTGGGCCTCTATCACCAACCCTGCCTAACAAAAAAAGAAAATTCAATTCCCTCACTATCTTTCTTCTACAGCACAGCTCTTCCTGACTAAGACTGGCCGAACCACATGTCATCGGGTGCTCTTGAAAAGAGCAAACTGCAGATGGCGCTATACAGATAGATTTCAGTGAATAACTCAGTGGCTATACTACATTTCTTATTAACCACCTCCCAACCGCCTAACGCGCCGATGCGTCCGGGAGGTGGTTGATTTACTCCTCCTGGACGCATCGGCGCGTCATCTCGCGATACCCGAGATTTCCTGTGAACGCGCGCACGCAGGCGCGCGCGCTCACAGGAACAGAAGGTAAGCGAGTGGATCTCCAGCCTGCCAGCGGCGATCGCTCGCTGGCAGGCTGGAGATGTGATTTTTTTTAACCCCTAACAGGTATATTAGACGCTGTTTTGATAACAGCGTCTAATATACCTACTACCTGGTCCTCTGGTGGTCCCTTTTGTTAGGATCGACCACCAGAGGACACAGGTAGGTCAGTAAAGTCGCACCAAACACCACACTACACTACACCCCCCCCGTCACTTATTAACCCCTTATAAACCCCTGATCAACCCATATAAACTCCCTGATCACCCCCCCTGTCATTGATCACCCCCCTGTCAGGCTCCGTTCAGACGTCCGTATGATTTTTACGGATCCACAGATACATGGATCGGATCTGCAAAACACATGCGGACGTCTGAATGGAGCCTTACAGGGGGGTAATCAATGACAGGCGGGTGATCACCCATATAGATTCCCTGATCACCCCCTGTCATTGATCACCTCCCTGTCATTGATCACCCCCCTGTAAGGCTCCATTCAGACGTCCGTATGATTTTTACGGATCCATGGATACATGGATCGGATCCGCAAAACACATGCGGACGTCTGAATGGAGCCTTACAGGGGGGTGATCAATGACAGGCGGGTGATCACCCATATAGATTCCCTGATCACCCCCTGTCATTGATCACCCCCCTGTCATTGATCACCCCCCTGTAAGGCTCCATTCAGACGTCCGTATGATTTTTACGGATACATGGATACATGGATCGGATCCGCAAAACACATGCGGACGTCTGAATAGAGCCTTACAGGGGGGTGATCATCCCATATACACTCCCTGATCACCCCCTGTCATTGATCACCCCCCTGTCATTGATCACCCCCCTGTCATTGATCACCCCCCTGTAAGGCTCCATTCAGACATCCGCATGTGTTTTGCGGATCCGATCCATGTATCCATGGGTCCGTAAAAATCATACGGACGTCTGAATGGAGCCTTACAGGGGGGTGATCAATGACAGGGGGTGATCACCCATATACACTCCCTGATCACCCTCTGTCATTGATCACCCCCCTGTAAGGCTCCATTCAGACGTCCGCATGTGTTTTGCGGATCCGATCCATGTATCCATGGATCCGATCCATGTATCCATGGATCCATAAAAATCATACGGACGTCTGAATGGAGCCTTACCAGGGGGGTGATCAATGACAGGGGGGTGATCAGGGAGTGTATATGGGTGATCACCCCCCTGTCATTGATCACCCCCCTGTCATTGATTACCCCCCCCCCCCCCCGTAAGGCTCCATTCAGACATTTTTTTGGCCCAAGTTAGCGGAAATATATATATATTTTGTTTGTTTTTTCTTACAAAGTCTCATATTCCACTAACTTGTGTCAAAAAATAAAATCTCACATGAACTCACCATACCCCTCACGGAATCCAAATGCGTAACATTTTTAGACATTTTATATTCCAGACTTCTTCTCACGCTTTAGGGCCCCTAAAAAGCCAGGGCAGTATAAATACCCCACATGTGACCCCATTTCGGAAAGAAGACACCCCAAGGTATTCCGTGAGGGGCATATTGAGTCCATGAAAGATTGAAATTTTTGTCCTAAGTTAGCGGAAAGTGAGACTTTGTGAGAAGAAAACAAAAAAAAAAATCAATTTCCGCTAACTTATGCAAAAAAAAAATAATTCTATGAACTCGCCAGGCCCCTCATTGAATACCTCGGGGTGTCTTCTTTCCAAAGTGGGGTCACATGTGGGGTATTTATACTGCCCTGGCTTTTTAGGGGCCCGAAAGTGTGAGAAGAAGTCTGGGATCCAAATGTCTAAAAATGCCCTCCTAGAAAGAATTTGGGCACCTTTGCGCATCTAGGCTGCAAAAAAGTGTCACACATCTGGTATGGCCGTACTCAGAAGAAGTTGGGGGATGTGTTTTGGGGTGTCATTTTACATATACCCATGCTGGGTGAGAGAAATATCTTGGCAAAAGACAACTTTTCCATTTTTTTTATACAAAGTTGGCATTTGACCAAGATATTTTTCTCACCCAGCATGGGTATATGTAAAATGACACCCCAAAACACATTCCCCAACTTCTTCTGAGTACGGCGATACCAGATGACCGAGCGATAAACGGTGAAAGTAGTGTAGTGCAGAAGTGTAAAAAGTGGCCTGGTCATGAAGGGGGTTTTAGCTAGAGGGGCTGAAGTGGTTAATGTAGAATATTTTTTTCATAGGGCAACCCCTTTAAGTGTCTTTTTATTTTCAACCAACAACCTTAAAGGGATTGTTCAGGATAAGAAACATAGTGTGGCTGCAATATATGAAATATAAAATTTGAGTTGGGGCACTATAAGTGAAAAATCTGATCAACTGGGTGTTTCCTCTGATCACTTGATTTCCTCATCTGTTCATTCTTCTTTAATCCAGACCTATTAGAATATGTGGTAATGCCTATATCACTGAACAAAGTGTATTTAATGATATATTACTTTTTCCTTAAAACAATCTAAAAAAAGTCATCTAGAATAATAATTGAATGAAGGGAAGCCTGGCTACACTCAAATGCACATGACGATTGTAGGTAAATACCCATAAAGTTTACTTTTAAAAACAGAAATGTACGGTATAATATTTTTGTCTGTAATCAATGTTTAGATTATGCCCTCGTTAATGTATCAATATATTTCTTTATTATTGAAAACAATTATGCCATTCTCCTTATGGCTTCTCCACATTCCTACAGCTTTCTACAGTCTATTGTATACTCCCTGCAGATCTTATGGTCTATAAAAAATATTATTAGGACCAAAATATTCAGAATCCATTAAACAGTATTAAGAAAGCTCCAGGGGTATAATTCCCTGCATATTTGCCTGATATGTCTTGAAATGTCCTGCTAGTTTCTTCAAATATTCTGCACAATTATTATCAATGTGTCGGTAACAGGCCCTCCATTGTTTGATACAATGATTGCATGTCATGTATTTTTAGATTATGATCTAGCCACATTTTTATATGTTGACATATTCAGCAATTTCACTTTTAGCATTCAACTTCATATATATGTAGACAGAATCAGAGAGACGGCTCTGAGGGCCTATCACTGGTACCTAACTCAGGTTGTTCCTAATCCTCTGGAAGCGTGAACTTTCTCCATAGATAATAATGTAAGTAACAAGTGTGGAGGCTTAGCATGGTCATCCTGTCAATGATAGAGCTAAGGTAACATAAAGGAGCCACCACGAGGGAATACCATATCATTTAGCTATGATATAGAAGCTGCTACTCGCTACACTTGGTAGATACTATGGAGCATTATGCTCAGCCAGTCAAAACATAGAAAACACTAAACTTGTCATAGAAGTCTTTGTGAGTATCACTGTGGTACCTGCATATGACTGTGCTTAGATGTTAAAACTCACTCTCCTACGTGGTCAAGAAAAAGGATAAGGAGTGGGATGACATGGTTGTATTGCTGCTTATCCTGATCCTTTACTCTCATCTGTTAGAGACTGTGAAGCAGAGCCTGTAATAATAAGGTCTCCATATGCTAGAGTGTTGGGCTAAGTATGATGTGAAATATTCCTATATTAATTCCATGGAGACCAGATGATTCTGAATCTGCCTATCTATTTTCCAAGTGTGCTAGTTCCTCTAGTTAGAACATATGGACTACCTTGACCTTACAGTCAGTAGTGGATTGGGCGGAACTATTTTTCTAATTTTGAGATAATTGGAGTCTAGCCTTTGAAAGGGGGAGGTCTACGTAATTACAATTTGTTTATGTAAATTCCTAAAGGAAAAACTTGTAATAAGAAAATATCTATTTGTAGAGGTAGGTTAGGTCTACATATTTGGTTGATAACATGTCTACACGACCACCATATAGGAATAGGATCCTCCCTGTTCTTTACACATCCAACAAGACTTTGAGTAGTCTGGGTTCATCTTGTTCAGGTTGGTGGGTGTACGATACTATCTAGATATACCTTATAGCCACTATCTTTGAAAAGATGATGGAAACATCTGGACATCTATCCCTTTTTTTCTCCACCTTGATATCTTGCTGACTCAATATCCCCATCAATCCACTGACCCATTACAACTGAACATCACCACTGTGGTGCTAATTTGGTCAAAGATATGATAAAAAGATTGGAAAATTGAGTGAACACTGGAACCAGACACCTCTGGGTGTTTGTGGCTTATGAACGACATCCTGGAATAATTTATTACAATACCTGTTCTATAGCATACATTATTTTTAGTATTACTATTATTGGAGGAGAAATAAATAGCATTTCTTTATTTTCTGTTAAGCACATATTGTATTTATTTTTATTTATTTTTTTACGGGGTCCCCAAAATAAATTTCTATCTGGTCACCTGTCCTCAGAGAACAATGCAACCGTTATAACAATCAATGTTGGAAAATACTCTCAGACCTTGAATTCTGTGGAATATTTAGATAAATGCTCCGATGCGCTCCCTTGCCCTGCACTAAATCGCGCAGGGCACGGGCTCTTTTGTTTATCATAACACACTGTGTGTTTTCATAACACGTAGTGTGTTCAGTGACATCACCGGCTCTGATGTGCGGTCTTTAGCACTGCCCTAGCCGTTTTATTGGCTAGGGCAGCGCTAAATCCCACCCATCAGTGCCGGTGACGTTGCCGGGCTTCCTGGCAGCCCCATGGAGAACCCGCTACGTCACCAGATCTCCAAAAAATGCTTTTGCCCTGTGCAATTTAGCGCAGGGAAAAGTAGAGCATCGGAGCATGAACTGCTCCGATGCTCAAGTCAGGGGAGCTGCCTGGGTGATAATGGAGGAATGTCCGGCTTCAGCTCTGAACCCAGACAACCCCATTAATACAAGCCACTTACTAATGTATTGGTATTATCCATATTGCTTCCTTTGGTTCATTTTTTACATTGTGCACTGCTCATTTCTATGGTTATAACCACCCTGCAATTCATCAGCGGTGCCCGTGCTTGCACACTATAGCAAAAAACTGCCGGCCTCTCTGGTGGCGAGGACCATGGGAGCTCACATAGACTGGTGCTTTTTTCTATATGGTGCCAGCACGACCACCTCTGCTGGATTACAGAGTAGTCATAACCATGGAAACAAGCAGTGAATAATGTGATGGAAAAATTAATACAGCCAGTAAAGGAAGCAATATGGACAATCACAATACATTAATAAGTGCCTTGTATTTATTTTCTCTACATAATAAATGCTTTTTGCTGAAGTGAGACAACCCCATTAAGCACTTGGTGGGCCTCTGAAGTAGGTGGACATAACAAGACTTGAATCATAGCCTAAGGGCTCTTTCACACCGGTGAGTTTTCCACGCGGGTGCAAAGTGTGAGGTGAACGCATTGCACCCGCACTGAATCCGAACCCATTTATTTCTATGGGGCTGTTCACATGAGCGGTAACTTTTTCACGCATCACTTGTGCGTTGCGTGAAAATCGCAGCATGCTCTTTATTTTTACTCAACGCAGGCCCCATAGAAGTGAATGGGGCTGCGTGAAAATTTCAAGCATCTGCAAGCAATTGCGGATGCGGTGTGATTTTCACGCATGGTTGCTTGGAGATGATCGGGATGGGGACCCGATATTTATTATTTTCCCTTATAACATGGTTATAAGGGAAAATAATGGCTTTCTTAATACAGAATGCTTAGTAAAATAGGGATGGAGGGGTTAAAAAAAATTAAATTAAATTAAACTCACCTCATCCACTTGTTTGCACTGCCCGGCTTCTCTTCTGTCTTCTTCTTTGATGACCTGGCCGGAAAAGGACAATGGTGATGGACCATGTGATGGACCACGTGATGTGCACAGTGAAGTCACCAAAGGTTATAAGGGAAAAATAATAAAATCTACAGAACACCTAACCCAAACCCGAACTTCTGTGAAGAAGTCCGGGTTCAGGTCTGGGTACCAAACATGCCAATTTTTCTCACGCACGTGCCAAACGCATTAAACCGCTTTGCACTTGTGTGGAAAAAAATCACACATTTTCCCGCGACGCACCCACTACTATCCGGCCCTCACACGCGATGCCTGTGTGAAAGAGGCTTAGGGTTTGGAGTTTCAACATTGGATGGTCTGCATATCACTTAAAAAAGACCACATTCACTGATACAAGGTAAAAACATCAGTACATTATAAGATACAGCCAGGCACCAATGGTATATGATGGAGGTTGCATGGGTTCAAGATACTGAATATCCCTTCACACAACTATCATTCATGAGGGCGGGTGGATGCTTAGTACAAAACACTCCAAGTACTGGCAACATATTTTCCTCCTACATCACATGGTCTAGGAGGATGATAAAGGTGAAGTATTAATTGATGATGTGGTTCAAAATGGCCAAGTTTTGTAACCTATGTCAAAAATTCTCTGTAGGCCTTATGCACACAATCGTGTCCATTTTGTGATCCACAAACTGTAGATCAGCAAAATACAAGTGCAGAACATGTGCCATCAGAATTTTTATTTTTTTGCGGTTGCGGACCATTGACCTCAATGGGTCTGTTGTCCACATTTTGCAGAACAGATGTAGGGATGTGGAAAACATACGGATGATCTGTGCACTTTCTGCATCCCTATGTCTCTTTTTGCAAAAACATAAAACATGACCACAAACCAATTGGAGTCAATGGATCCTCAAAAAAATGGATGCGTCACAGCAGTATCCGTATTCTAGAGATCTGCAATTTGCGGACGGCAAAATACTCTACATACGGTTGTGTGCATGAAGCCTTATCTTGCCGGTCCCTACACAATCCACTGATAAGGGCCATAAATATTACAATGTATCACTGAACAAAGAGCATACTTACTCATACAAGGTTAAAACACCAGTTCACTGCAGGGCCCAGCCAGGCCTCAATGGCAAATGGTGGAGGTTGCACTGGTGCACTGGTGATGCACCAGTGCAGTTGCCTGATTACATGTAGTGCATCATACAGGCTAACAGGCATATTGGTGATATCCATACTATTAGACCATAATGTCAATGATAGATGTGTGACTGCACTACACGTAACCATAAGACTGGGACCTTATAAAAGCCTTATTTGTGCACATTTACAGTACTAAATATCCCGATATACCAGACTTTTGGTGTTTCTCGACCAGAGAAAAGCCTAACTGTAGTGGTAATGTGCCTGTGTTCTACCTCTGAGGTCGGTGATTGGCTGCAGTGGTGACATGCCATACACCTGCATGTCACTGTACACACCAGTGTCAGAAGACTTCTGAGGTCAGTGATTGGCTGCAGCAGTCACATGGTGTATACTGGCATGTCACTGCTACAACTTGTTAACAAGTAGTTTAAGGAGGACCGGACTAGCAGCCCAGGAAATGGCACTGGGGAAAGGGGTGAGTATAATATCATTCATTAGTATAGGTAATTGGTGCGCTTGACTGAGATTTTTAATTGTCTCCGACAACCCCTTTAAATAAGTCATAAATCAGAATAGAATAGGAACAGCAGCAGGACCTTGTGCAATACTATATTTTGCCCTATAGCATCCACTGGAAGGAAAAGGATTAGCCCCACGGAGCTTTACTATATCATTTGATAACTACGTTTGCTTAGAAAAGGTTTTCTTGTGGCCATCTAGTTGTGCATTACATTTGCACCCATAAAACCAGCGCAGTACAGTACTGGTTCAATGGAAGAAAAATACAACCAACATAAGCTAACTGCTATACTTCTGTGACAGTTCTGTTTAATTAGCACTAAAATCAATGAGTTTCCATTTTTTTACATATAGGACACTGGCATTTTGTATGGCCAGCTTAAAGGGAATCTCTCACCAGGAAATTCACTGTTCAACCAGGTACAATGACTTGTAGGGCTAGTTCAGCCGAATGTAATGATACCTTTCACTTAACGATTCATTTTTTAATTCTGGAGAAAAGTATTTTTTCTCTATATGCAAAGAGCAGTTAAGTGAACCATGCCACTCTACACACTCTTGCTCCTCCTTGGTTTACATGGCCAGGTGAGATGTCTAAGTAGTAACTTGGCCCTGTCAATCAAGAGAGGATAGCCGGCATATATAGGTACTTTGCCTCCAGGGCCGGCGCTTCCATAGAGGCAAGGGGGGCAATTGCCCCAGGCCCCCGAGTCCTTAGGGGTCCCTGGCGCCGGCCCGCAACTAACTAGTCTAACTAACTATTCTATAATTCTGTGGCTGGCTGCTGCGGCTTCCAGCTGGCTAACAGCGCTAAGCGCATGGAGTCCATCTCCGACCGGACTAATGGAAAGACTGAGGTGGGGCCCGTGGCTGCTCTGAGCCCTGCTATGCTGCCTGCCTCTTTAAGAGAGCAGTGGCTGCTGGAGCATTCCGCCGCTGCCATACAGGCACGTCTTTGCGTCTGACGTTGCCACTGCCAGCCCCCAGATAAGAAGGAGCGAGCGCCAGCCAAAGGGAAGGGAAGGCACACACACAGCTAAGTTCCAACAGCATCAGAGCAGGTACAAATAAGTTGGATCTCACGCGTCCCAGTGCCAGTGAGAGCAGAGATGTACTAGCCCTGGTCTCTGGTCTGGAGAAATGTGCATTTGGGGAGGGGGGTGGCAAATTAGGGGTTAGAATGCATGTGCACTGCTGGAGAAATGTGCTATTGGCGGGGGGTTGCTTAGAATGACTGATGAAAGATGTGCATGTGCTGGAGAAATATGCCATGGGGGGGAGGAGAGATGTGCTGGTGCCACTGGCCCATGGAGTGGGACTGGGAGAAATGTGCCATGGGGAGGAGGGAAGGAGAGATGTGATGCTGCCACTGGCCCATGGAGTGGGACTGGGAGAAATGTGCCATGGGGGGGAGGGAAGGAGAGATGTTCTGCTGCCACTGGCCCATGGTGTGGGACTGGGAGAAATGTGCCATGGGGGGGAGGGAAGGAGAGATGTGCTGCTGCCACTGGCCCATGGAGGGGGAGAAATGTGCAATGGGGGGCTGGGGGGGAGATGTGCTGCTGCCACTGGCCCATGGGGTGGGAGAAATATGCCATGGGGGGAAGGAGAGATATGCTACTGCCACTGACCCATGGAGTGGGAGAAATGTGCCATGGGGGGGAGAGATGTGCTGCTGCCACTGTCCCATGGAGGGGGAGAAATGTGCCATGGGGGGGAGAGATGTGCTGCTGCCACTGGCCCATGGAGGGGGAGAAATGTGCCATTCGGGGTGGGGGGGGGGATAGAGGGGGGATGGAGGGGGGAAGTGTGCTACCATGATGGAGGGGGGGAGAAATAATGTGACGTGAAGGGGGTGGTAAAAAAAGGAGGGGGTGATGACGTGATATGGAGGGGGAGAAATGTGACATTGAGGCCAGGGGCATCATTGGGGGTACTTTTTACTGGCACATTGTTAAGTTGCACTATGGGGGCATTTCCTACTAGCACATTATTGGGGGGCATCTACTGGGGCACTTACTACTGGCACATTATTGGGGGCACTTTTTACTGGCACATTACTAGGTGGCACTATTACATAAAAATGTTACTTGTACATGTTGCTTTGCCACTTGCATTTGTTTACAATACGGGACGTTAAAGTCAGCAAGTGTCATGTGTGTGGGGGGGGGGGGGGGCTTATTGTTTTTCACCCCAGGACCACATTTCACCTAGAACCGGCACTGTTTGCCTCACAGCAAAGTTTAAAACGGCTTACATACAGCAGGACTGGTGATGAATGTGTGATCACTGGCAGTCCAAGTCTAACCACTGGAATTCCCAAAGATCTCAAGGATTAGATGATCTTGGTCAAATCAGCAGCCTCCATTCACTTACTGTACACTGTGGACAGATAGTCTCTCTGCAGTTTAGGAGAAAAGAGGCCGGTGATGAATGGGAATGGTCACATGATCTTCCATCTGAAGCCATTTTAGGACTGCCACACCAGCAAGCAGGTAAGAGGATCTGCTGATAAACATGAATTAGGCACATTTGCTCATCAGACATGTATGCCTAGCGGTCAACCCCTTTAATGAATATCAAAAACTGTGTGGAACATTAAGAAAAGGGTATATTAAAGGTATTGTGTGATACCTAAGCTAAATTGAATTACGGGCTACCATAGTGTTGAGCGCGAATATTCGAATAGCGCATTTTTATCTCGAATATCGCAACTTCGAGAATTTGAATTGAATATAGTGAATGTATTGAATATAGTGCTATATATTAGTTTTTTCAAATATTTATCAATGACGTATATTACGTTAATGACGCAATATTCACATATTACGCGATCATTACCTTGCCGATTTTTAAGTAAAAAAAAAGAATGTAGAATATTCTCAAAATATCACAAATTGGAATATGACCCATGCCGAATATATATAGTGCTATACTGTATATTTGTTTTTTAGAATATTCATAAAAAAATTTCCGTCTGAAATTATGATTTCTCCCTGCTTAAGTTGCTTGACAAGCAACTTAAGCAGGGAGGAATCATAACTTCAGTTGGAAAAAAATTATGAATATTTAAAAAAACGAATATATAACACTATATTCTATAGTTCTATATATTAGTTTTTGACCCACGGCTGTATTGATCATTACCTTGCCAATTTTTCAAGTAAAAAAAAAAGTAGACTATAGCGAATATTCGAATTCGCAAATATTCAATGAATATTCTACAAAATATTTGCGAAATATCGCAAATTCGAACATGACCCCTGCCGCTCATCACTAACATAAAAAGAGAAAGCCACTTATGTGTTCACCAGTGGTCTGTCTCAGCACTAATTCCACTGCTTCTTGTTCCCTGTCAACTCCAAGTGTGATGTCTAGTTATCATCACATGCACTGCTGAAGCCATGCACTGGCATCAGTGGTCACATGCCACTTGCAAACATGTCACAACTGAGGCCAGCTAACTCATTTTAGCTTGGGAGTAGGACAACCCCTGGACATTAGCTATAAGGTGGCCATTTTCTTTAACAATTCTGTCCTAATATCTGCCAGTTTAATATCCCATGTTACCAGTAAGAATTTGTGTGGTACTATTTCTCCTTAAGGAGAGAGCGCCTTAATCGGCTTGAGGAGACCATACATGCTCCTCTGAAAATTATGGGAAGAAAGGGATGCAAATGAGCTCTTAACAAGCTCTGCCTCTGATGCTACCAGATGTAAGGCAGAAATTCTATAAATAGACCTTGAGACATGACTTGGATATTAAATAGGCAGGCACCTCATCTGCAGACAGCTGTTTCAGGGTGCTTGCCCCTCATCAGTGCAGACCGGAGAACACTGGCTTAGCTGGGTGAGAGGTCTAAGTCAGGATTAGGGGGGGGTATTATCTCTCCTTGGGGAGAGAGCGCCTTAATCAGCGTTAGGAGACTGATAGACCATACATGCTCCTCTGGAATTCTGGGAAGAAAGGGATGCAAATGAGCTCTTAACAAACTCTGCCTCTAATGCCATTAGATGTAAGGCAGCTATCCTATAAGTCAATGTTCGACCCTTTAAAGAAGCCTTGAGACATGACTCGGGTATTAAATAAGCCAGCACTTCAGTAAAATACTATATTGACACATATAAGATGTAAAGTAAGAATTACTGGTCTCTTCAAAATAACATTATAAGAACCAGAGCTGAATTTTAAGCTTAATTCAGAAAACTGCAAAAAAACTGAACTCAGGTTCATGCGGCAGTACATCCCGTTCTCTTAGATCTGCATTTACAGCAGCAGTTTGTAACAGTAATGAGATGAGGTCACAGCCTCATCTCAACATTCCTAATGTTTAATACAGGATATATTATTTTATTTTCTTAAATGATCCATGGTGTTGATACACCGCCTCATACTTCTAGCCGGAAGCCTTGCAACACATCTTCTGCAGAAAGCAAACTCATATTTTATTTTTATTTTTTTATTGAATTAGAATATTTTATTTTTATAGAACCCAATATATGTGGTCATATAAAATATGTAAACTTGGTTTCCTAATTGTAGGATTATGACAAAGATTTCATTTCTTTCACTCTCTAATAGTCGATTCGGCTTTGATGGAAGTTATGTTTTGATGGACGCTGTCAGTCATGTCATGAACGAGCAGTGACAGCGCCACAGTCAGAGTGACAGGAAGGTCCACGGTAAACAACTCTCAAGGTCAGATAGAAGTCAACAGCCCTCAATTTACGGATGAGCTAATTATACTCTGCTCGCCTGTCCACACTGACCGCACTGGAGCCAGGAAGGTTTAATTAGCATGATTAATAACATTAAACTTATTAATGACCTATTTCTAAGACTGTTACTAAGTTGATCTGGTTTTCCATGTCTTGTGTACTTGTTTAGATGGCTTTCAAAAGTTTATAAAATCTTTAATAAGTTTTTTTATGAAGGCAAATAAATGCTATCAACATACTTAAAGGGGTTGTCCGGGTTCAGAGCTGAACCCGGACATCCCTCCATTTTCACCCCGGTAGCCCCCCTGACTGGAGAATCGGAGCAGTTCATGCTCCGATGCTCCCCTTTGCCCTGCGCTAAATCGTGCAGGGCAAAGGCATTTTTTGGAGATCCGATACCTCTTCATGGGGCTGCCATGGGCCTGCACTGATGGGCGGGATTTAACGCTTCCCTAGCCAGTAAAACGGTCGGTGACGTCCCCAAACACACTGCCGGGTGGAAGTTTCCAACCGGCAGTATGTTATTGTAAATAAAAGATCGATTGCTCTGCTCGATTTAGCGCAGGGCAAGGGAACGCATCGGAGCATGAGAAGCTTCAATGCTAGCCTCAGTGGGGCTGCCGGGGTGAAAATTAGAGTATGCCCAGGTTCAGCTCTGAACCTGGACAACCCCTTTAAGTAGCCATACTGTATTTTTCTACCATAGGACTTAAAGCCTGTTTCCTCCCTATAGAAAGAAAAAGGAGTAAGGGCATACGCTGCCCTATAGAATCTCCAAACTGTATTTAAAAGACTTTTTATGCTTCTGAAAACATTTTCTTTTTAAATAAAAAAATCTCAGCGTTACAAATGTTCATAATTTAAAACTTCCTATAATTGGGTGTCCTCTACTTTTTGGTGTGTTCTATCAGGGGAGCATATGTTGGAGTGGCACCACAGCTCTGGTAGCTAAGGTAGCCCAAAGGCCCCTCTGCCACATAATAGGACACTACTGTCCAAATGGACTGGATCCCATGGACAGAGGAGACCATATCAAGCTATTTGGCTTGCAGAGAGCTGTTGCATTGTATGTTTTGTTCTGTATTGTGTTTTCAGCCATAACAACGTGCACTTGCGCTTTGGGATGTGCTGACTGACCCCCTTTTTTTCTTTGCAGTTTGTATTGGAGGTGTGGCTGACACCTCAGTCGTGCTCTCCTGACCAGCTCGTCTGCCCCATAGGCTGATTTTAATTAGTGTGAGTATATAGCTTGGCCTGCTCTCCCTCATTCACTGGAAGCCATTTGGCACCAGGAGAGGTATAGGGTGGACTCTCATTGCAGTCTTTGGTGACAATTTAGCACTAGGAGAGGTGTGGAGTGGGCTCGGCATGCATGTTGGTACCTGCATTCCCTGGATATAATGGAGGCCATTTTGGCACCAAAGATGACAAAAATTAAGGTGAGCCCAGCGTGCATGTGGAACCTACACTCCCTGAATTGTATGGTAGCCGTCATGGCACATAACAGGTAGTATTTAGTGTTAGGTTCCCGTCTTACAGAGATCGCCTTCACGTGCGGCAGACGGGCCCAAGTCATTTTGTACAAAATGTATTTGCCAAGCATCTCTAATTTACATAATACACATAGCATTAGCATTACAATACTTTTGTGTACTTTATTTTGCTTGCAGAGAGCTGTTGCATTGTATTTTTTACTTTGTGTTTCCAGCCATGGCAACGTCCACCTGTGCACTGGGATGTACTGACTGACCCCCTTTTTTTTCTTTGCATATCAAGCTACCAATGTCCTTCTTTTAAGTGGGGTTCCACATCCTTAGGATTGGTCATCAATAAAGATGAGAAAAGTCAGATTTGGCTGATTCGCCAAATTTTACCCCCAACATTTTTTACTTTGTCATGAAGTGCATTTTTTGTAAGTAGAGGTGCAATGACATGGAGCTGCCATAGCGCCGCCCCCCGTCATTGTACCCCTCAGATGCTGCGTTCATACATGATCGCCGGGCGACGTGGTGACGTCATACATCACCACGCACGGGTTTTCGGCCGAGATCTTCAATCAAGATGGCGGCTGGCAACCTGTCACGAGCAAATGGAGGAGGTAAGAATTGTTATTTTAGGTTAAATCTATTTTTTCTTACACGAAACACGAGGAAATTCGGTTTCGAGGCAAATAGATTTCATCCTGAAATTCGAATTGAATTCCACTTTGTGGGATTTGATTCGCTCATCTCTAGTCATCAATGTCAGATTGGTAAGGGTCTGATTCCCAGTATCCCTACTAATCAGATGTGTAAAGGGGTGGGTGCGCTCTCAGGGGCCTCTTCATTGTATGACAGGCACAATGCCATACATTGTGTAGTGGCTGTGCCTGGTATTGCAGCTCCGTGTCATACTCTTGAATGCAGAACAGCCATTTGAACAATGACCATGAAGCCATAGACCCGCAGAGCAGGATACAGCGTTCACCCAAGCACTGCAGCCCTTTCAACAGCTGATTGCCAGGGGTGCCCAGAGTTAGATATCACCAATCTGATATTGATGACTTATTCTAAAGATAGGTCATCCGTATTTAAAACCCCCTTTAATGGGTAGTTCCAAATGGCAAGGTCTCCACAGGTGCTACAATGTTCATAGAAAAGGAAACACCTAGTAACATAGTTTGTGAGGCTGAAAAAAGACATAAGTCCATCCAGTTCAGCCTGTTATCCTGCAAATTGATCCATGACCAACACCTTAATTTTAAACTGGACTACAGGTGGCACTAAATTAACAAGAAGCATTGCCATCTAGCGGCATTTGTGTCTGGTACCTCTGATGTATTCAGCAAAACAAATTAAAAATATGGTATGGGACATAAGTAAGTATTACGGTATTATGGGACATAAGTAAGTATTCAGTGGGGAGTTTAACAAGCCCAGCACACCAGAATTATGGCTTTAGCACCTTATGGGCTCACTTGTTCACAAGTTTAGCAACTTTTTGAGCACTGTGTCTTAAAGCAACACCTACAAATGTGGAGTCAAAATGTGGTCAGGATTTCAAAGTTGAAAACTTTTGTTTTACATTTATGAAGTGCAACTTTTAAAAGGCATACTTTTACTGACATAGGCATGATGACATTGCACTTGTACCAAATTAATTACTGTGTGCAGTAGCAAACGAGAGACAGAGAGTGGTCAGAAGACAAGCCGGGGTCAGAGGAACGGGCAATCCAATATGCACAGGAGCCAGGAAACGGCTAGTGAGTCAAAGGCTGGCACTGGTGTATGGCCAGGAAGGGGTTTAAATACAGCACCGAATTCCAGGATCAGAACTTGATAGGTCAGGACTCGGTGCTCCATTAGTCAGAAACACTAGCACACCGGTATAGAGCAGCTGAGCAATCACCCCATTGCTAATCTCCTCCAGCACATGTTGCTGTCATGTCATGTGTGGCTCAGCAGCGCATTTTTCCTGGCGCTGCCGCACTGAAGTTGGAGATCGCGCCTCTGGAGCCCGGAAAGGTGAGTTTTCAACAGGTATATGTTCAGCCGAATCCTGGCATACAGTATTTGCCAGATTTTGTCTGGATCTTCACCGGATGCATTACAGGTAATGGGGCTGGATGGCATTCTGTCCAGCAGTGACGGATCGGGCAGGCTGTTCCTGAACGCAACAGCCTGCCGGATCTGTAAATGCTTGTATAACATTAGCCTTAGACTAATGTATTTTATGGTCCGTAAAAAACAGATCCGCAAAAAATATGGATGACATCCATGTGCATTCGGTATTTTGTGGCCCCTAATAGAACAGTCCTATCCTTGTCTTTAATGCGGACAATAATAGGACATGTTCTAATTTTTTGCCTAACGGAAATACGGACATACGAAAACGGAATGCACACGAGGTACCTTCCGGATTTTTTTGAGGACCCCTTGAAATGAATGGTTTCGTGCAGGGTCGGCAAAAAAAAACAACAGAACGGACACGGAAAGAAAATACGTTTGTGTGTATGAGGCCTTACTCATGTGAAGATTTGTTTCAGTCTTTACCCAAGACTTCTATCTCATTCCTAAAGCTTTCGGTTGTAAGTAATATTACCTGGAACCTTTCTCCTGGGAAATTGGCTAATGAAGGAGAACTATTATCAAATTTTAATGCTCTATTAAAATGTGTATTTTACTAGCTATCTGCTCTTTTTACAATGCAATTTCCACTTTTTTTTTTTCCGTTTTATTCTGCTAATTAAAGCAGCAGGTTCTCTTCTAGGTACATCACATCTAAAGTGGAAACACATTTGTGGATACATTAATACCAGCAATTTGTAAACTTCTAAACATTTGAATGTTTGGCAAATTCTTGTTTATGTATATTAAAAAGCATCAAACACCTGAAATTAAACTTCTCAGGTAGCTTGTGCTTTAAAACAATAGTCGCCTACTGAGGAAAATATGCACATTTTTAAGGTGAAAGCCTTTGTTTCCTGTAAGATCCAACTGTTTGTACAAACCATTTTTTGGCTGACATTGAAAAAGCTTTTTATATCTCCATATGAGACTTGTATGTTTATAACGGCATATTATATTTAGAGTTTTTATTTAATCAATTGCTGTACTCAGGCTTTAAATAGCCTGGAACCGTTCAGGGTAATTTATATGCAAAGTAAAAAATATATATATATTAAATGATTCTGCATTTCCTTTGCTGACTGCATTGTGGTTATGTCATTTTTGCACACGACACACGGTATGGCATACAGCAGATTTCTATAACTAGCAATACAGATAGCTCTAAAGATTTTCTCTGGTTTCAACAACCGTTGTCTTTTTAAAGTACTAGTATGAGGAGCTGAAAAAGGGGCGAGTCTTAAAGGGGTATTCCCATCTCAGACAATGTGGGCATATTGCTAGGATATGCCCCCATTGTCTAATAGGTGTGGGTCCCACCTCTGGGACCTTCACCTACACCGACAACGGATCCCTGAAAGTCGTGGAGGAAGTACTGCGCATCTGCAGCCGCCCTTCATTCATTTCCATGGGCCGACGAAAATAGCCGAGTGCTGGCTCGGTTATTTTCGTCAACCCCATAGAAATGAATGGTTGCGCAATGCACTCCCATTCACTTCTATGGGAAGAGCGCTTGACGGTGGGCAGACCCCGGAAAACCTGATCCCCCAGCCACCACTTTCCCCGCTCCGTTCTCGATGTAGGTGCAGGTCACAGAGGTAGGAACTGCACCTATCAGACAATGGGGGCATATCCTAGCGATATGCCCCCATTGTCTGAGATGGGAATACTCCTTTAATTTAGAACTTCTTCAATTAAAGGAGGTGTGTGCTGTAGACAACCCCTTAACATATGTCATGCTAAGGCATATGGATGCAATAGATAGGAGTCCTCAACCTGGCACACCCCTCTGTTGTGAGTCATTTCGAGGAGTGTTGGAGGAAATGGCTGGTCTCAGATGGCCCTGATTGTTTAGAAGGGTTTCATCAGGGAACGTTTATAGGATATAGAGGTGTTGTTGCACCTGGAACTTGGAGCCTAAGGCCCCTTTCACACGAGCAAGTTTTCCACGCGAGTGCAATGCGTGACGTGAACGCATTGCACCCGCACCGAATCCTGACCCATTCATTTCAATGGGTCTGTGTACACAGCATTGTTTTTCGCACATCACTTCTGCGTTGCGTGAAAATCGCAGCATGTTCTATATTCTGTGTTTTTCACCAACGCAGGCCCCATAGAAGTGAATGGGACTGTGTGGGGATCCGGATGCACTGCGTTGCGTTTTAAACGCAAGTAACTTAGCAACAGTGAAGGGATTTAAGACAGGAAGTTTTGTTTCACAGTATGTGTCTCCAGTCAGTGCAGTGAGAAAGTTGTATTTGGTGAGTCTCCTGCCCTTGCAGAGCCCTTTGAGCAATTGAAACATGTCCAAAGCTACAAACTCATCAATGGATGTGGAGAGGCTGGTAGTCCTCGTGCAGGAGAGGTCCTGCATTTGGGACAGCAGGTCGGGGGACTATCACACCCACTCTAAGAAGGTTGCCACATGAAGTAGCCCAGGAGGTATTTTTGGCTGCATGGGAGAAAAGTAACGGCCATAGACGTCAGAGGTTGGTTAAGTGGCCAATCTATACATGTGTGATCCTAGCTGTCCTCCCTAGCATAGCACATGTCATACATTGTCCTCCCTAGCATAGCCCATGTCATACACTGTCCTCTCTAGCATAGCACATGTCATACACTGTCCTCCCAAGCATAGCACATGTCATACACTGTCCTCTCTAGCATAGCACATGTCATAAGCTGTCCTCCCTAGCATAGCACATGTCATACGCTGTCCTCCCTAGCACAACACGTCATACGCTGTCCTCCCTAGCACAGCACATGTCATACGCTGTCCTCCCTAACATAGCACATGTCATACGCTGTCCTCCCTAGCACAGCACATGTCATACGCTGTCCTCCCTAGCACAGCACATGTCATACGCTGTCCTCCCTAGCACAGCACATGTCATACGCTGTCCTCCCTAGCATAGCACATGTCATAAGCTGTACTCCCTAGCATAGCACATGTCATAAGCTGTCCTCCCTAGCATAGCACATGTCATACGCTGTCCTCCCTAGCACAGCACATGTCATACGCTGTCCTCCCTAGCACAGCACATGTCATAAGCTGTCCTCCCTAGCACAGCACATGTCATACGCTATCCTCCCTAGCATAGCGCATGTCATACACTGTCCTCTCTAGCATAGCACATGTCTTACGCTGTCCTCCCTAGCATAGCACATGTCATACCCTGTCCTCCCTAGCATAGCACATGTCAAACGTTGTCCTCCCTAGCATAGCACATGTCATACGCTGTCTTCCCTAGCATAGCACATGTCATATGCTGTCCTCCCTAGCATAGCACATGTCATACGCTGTCCTCCCTAGCATAGCACTTGTCATACGCTGTCCTCCCTAGCATAGCACATGTCATACGCTGTCCTCCCTAGCATAGCACATGTCATACGTTGTCCTCCCTAGCATAGCACATGTCATACGTTGTCCTCCCTAGCATAGCACGTCATACGCTGTCTTCTCTAGCATAGCACATGTCATACGCTGTCCTCCCTAGCATAGCACATGTCATACCCTGTCCTCCCTAGCATAGCACATGTCATACGCTGTCCTCCCTAGCATAGCACATGTCATATGTTGTCCTCCCTAGCATAGCACATGTCATACGTTGTCCTCCCTAGCATAGCACATGTCATACGCTGTCCTCTGTAGTATTGTAATGTTTGATAAATGTTCCTTTCTTGGGTTTTTATTACAAAGTTGATGAAGTTAAGAACCGGTGGCGGACCTGCAGGGACCAATTCAGGAAGGAGATGATTCATCAAGGCCGCAGTGGGTCGGACCCTTCCATGAAAAGGCCCTATATGTTTAGGGAACAGCTCATGTTCCTGCGTCCGTAAGTTACAACTAAACAATGACGACTACCTGTTTATCTATACACACTGTATGTTGCCTATGTGGGCAATGTAACGTTTAACAATGTGTAAATTGGAGAAGGGGGGAGAGGAGCACTATGGGGGCATCTTTTGGGGCTCTATCTTATATATTGGCAGACATGGGGGGGGCACTATGGAGGGGTCGTAGCACTATGGGGGCCCTATCTTATATGCTAGCACACATGGGCACTATGGAGAAGGGGGGAGCAGTATGTGGGCATCTACTGGTGACCCTATTTTATATACTGGCACTCATTATGGGGGCATTTTATACTGGCACATTGTCAGGCACCATGGGGACAAGGGGAGGCACACAATATAGAAGTATTTTATACTGGCACAAATTATAGGGCACTATGGGGACCTTGGCTTAACTGGGGGCACTAAGAGGGTTTTTTGGGCAAACAGTAGGGGGCATTGGCACACATTATGAGGGTATTATGGGGACATTGACTCTACAGGGGGCACTAAGAGAAGGTATTTTTTTATACTGCCACACAACAGGGCACTTTTATGTACTGGTGCACAATATAAGGGGGCATTTTTCTACTGTTACACATTATAAAGAGAATTATTACCACTGGGGACATTATGATTACTACTACGTGTTGCCTGGTAGATAATTATTTCTATTGGTGGGATTTTGGGGAGCACTGTTACTGTGGGGGCACCCTGGCACGGTATCAGCTTAGCACACTTATTTTTGGGGAACATTATGTTTACACTATTAGTGTCAGGGACACTGTTTCCTGGGCGCAGTTATTTTTTAGGACACTGTGTGCCTGTAATTATTTAAGGGGAACCATCTGTGTGTAACTTGTATAGGGAGCACAGCATGCACAGTATTAGAGGGATGTTGATTAGGTAGGAGGATAATGGAAAACTAGGAAACTAAGATGTTTGTCTGTCAAACCCTGCAGAAAGAAGAGATAACTGAAAGAAATCATCATGCCGGTCTGGTCTGAAACAAGAAGATGAGGACAGAGAACATCTACATCAATGAAGACATCCCTGGAAGTAAGAGGTATGCGGACCTGTATTAGGCTACCTTCCCATCTGAGTTAGTGATTCTGGCAGAGAACAGCCTGCCGAAATACTCCAGCACTGCTGGATGCAGACAGAATGTCCTCCGGCCACATTAACTATAATGGGGTCTGGCAGAGATCGGCCACAATCCGGCAAAAATGCAGAGAATCAGCGGGACACAAACCGCTGCATGCCTGAGTTTGTGTTCGGCCAATTCCATGCATTCTCTGCCGAATTAGATGGCCGGAGCGTAGTGCTGCAGGTGTGAAAGTAGCCTTACCCTATATGTTTTGTATTGGTATAAGTAATGTTAGGACGGAATAGGTTATATTGAGAATTTGGCTTGGAGGGGGGGGGGGGGGGGCGCGGCCCAGGCACATTCTTTGCACGGGGGCCCTCTGCTGTCTGTGTCCACCCCTGTATCCTGCCACATGCTCGCGCACGCCCCTGCAGCTCACTGCATATGCATGTGGTAGCCCAAGGCAATTAATGCTACCCTCAGATTGACTCACATAAACACTGCTGGCCAATCCAAGGGCAGGACTGGACAATCAAGTCTTGGACGCGCTTCTCTAGTCAGGTTGAAGTCACGGAGACAGCAGCCTCCTTGCTTCAAGTCACGGTAACCACACCCCCTTCGCTGTGATTGACAGTGCTTATGCAGTGAGTTCGGCTGGCTTTGCTGAACTACCGGCTGTCAGTCACAGCGAAGGGGCAGGGAAGGGGGCGTGGTTACCGTGACTTGAAGCAAGAAGGCCGCTGTCTCCGTGACTTTAAGCCTGACTAGAGAAGCGCGCCGGCAGGGGATAAAAGAACGTTTTTACAGCTTTTGCTTCATCTGCCTGCAGGAAGAAAAGGATTGCTACAAACACGCTGCTGACTACTCTCAGGTACTGCTGCCGGCTTGGGATGTTTTTTGGAGGTCACGGGTTCCCTTTAATAATTTTGGCTGTGTGTCCTTAAATAAATAAATGATATATTTTTACATGATGTGGTATTTCTTTTTCTTTTTATACAATTCCTTGGCAATGTCCATGCCGAGGCTGAGCAGCACATTTTGTCCCACCTTCTTGGTTGAGGCCCACCCATCAGACTAAACCCTGTTTTCTCTGGAGGACTTCCATAGTCCTGACAGTGTCAGAATCAGGCAGAAAATGCTGCAGACTGACAAACAGTGAGGGCAACTACATTTCCTATTAGCTTTTATTGTTTATTTCTAGGTTGGAATACCCCTTTAACCAATTATCAACTGATTCTGAGATGTTTTTGTATCAGGCCTGGTGAGCTTGCAGGAAATAGTTTCAGGCTGAGTAAGGCCAATGGGGATTCCTTCTTATTTAATACCATATTTCACACATTTCTTCCGCTAGACCCACATAAAAAGGCTCTCAAGCAGCCTTACGGTTAACAGCCAGATAATCGTCAGGTTTCCCTAGCAGCTAATGGTTTGATGGAATTGTAGTCTGCAGGTTTCTAGCAGCTAAAAGAATGATGGCGTTGTAATAGTTGGCATCCCTTTAAAGCTATCGATCCATCGCTGAGAGAATAGTCTGCAGCGCAAGTCAGGTTGGAATGTTCTGCACTGCAGAGATCCATTTCTCATCGGAAACAACATGTGCTTAAGAAGTATTTTTGAAATAGAAGAAATGTCAGAAAATCATAGAGTCTCTGTGTAATTTGAAAGCAAGGAATCTTCTCAATCTTTTCACATGCAGGTAACGGTGCAGTGGTGTATAGCTGAGTCTCGCAGGACCTCATTCTCTGGAGGCCTCTCACTGCTGTAATGTAGAGGTTTCTAGAAGAACCCCCTCCCCAACACCATGTCCCTCAACAAGACCCCCCTCCCATCCTTCACCGTGTAAAGTCCTACAGCCTGAATAAGGTAACATTAATTAGACCCTGAAAAGCACGGGCTACACGGAGTGCTGCATCAGCATCGTGCCATGCGCTCCCTGCCCCCAGCCTCACACCTCACATTCAGCACTTCTTACTCAGACACAGAACCGTATGAAATATTCACGAGTCTGCCTGGACCAGCAAGATGGATGGGATCTTTTGTTAGCAAAGGGGCTTTGCTATGTTGTATTGCATTTTTTTTTATTCCTCCGCAATACCATTGTAATCCTATTGTGGATATTCATGACACTGTGCAGGGAGATTCAGTCAAAGTTCATCTAATGAGTAGGCTAATACACCAAGTAATGTGATCCTGTGAGCATCGTTGTATTAGAGCATTAAAGGTACATATGACCAAATCTGAGAGACTGAACAAAAGAAACTTGCCCTTTTTACTTTTTTCATATTTATAAAAGAGATAAAGATATCTTATATCTTAGATAGCAACTGACGAATGTAATGTCTGCTGCACAGTGAGCTACATGTATGTATTGTGATGTGGTCTATACGTATATCCTAAAGGGGAGCTATAATTACTGTATCTATTACCGTGGGAAATACACTTATCTACAGCAGGGAGTAGAGTTGAGCGAACACCTGGATGTTCGGGTTCGAGAAGTTCGGCCGAACATCCCGGAAATGTTCGGGTTCGGGATCCGAACCCGATCCGAACTTCGTCCCGAACCCGAACCCCATTGAAGTCAATGGGGACCCGAACTTTTCGGCACTAAAAAGGCTGTAAAACAGCCCAGGAAAGAGCTAGAGGGCTGCAAAAGGCAGCAACATGTAGGTAAATCCCCTGCAAACAAATGTGGATAGGGAAATGAATTAAAATAAAAATTAAATAAATAAAAATTAACCAAAATCAATTGGAGAGAGGTTCCATAGCAGAGAATCTGGCTTCCCGTCACCCACCACTGGAACAGTCCATTCTCAGATATTTAGGCCCCGGCACCCAGGCAGAGGAGAGAGGTCCCGTAACAGAGAATCTGTCTTCATGTCAGCAGAGAATTAGTCTGCATGTCATAGCAGAGAATGAGGCTTCACGTCAGCCACCACTGCAACAGTCCATTGGCATATATTTAGGCCCAGCACCCAGGCAGAGGAGGGAGGTCCCGTAACAGAGAATCTGTCTTCATGTCAGCAGAGAATTAGTCTGCATGTCATAGCAGAGAATTAGGCTTCACGTCAGCCACCACTGCAACAGTCCATTGGCATATATTTAGGCCCAGCACACACACAGGCAGAGGAGAGAGGTCCCGTAACAGAGAATCTGTCTTCATGTCAGCAGAGAATTAGTCTGCATGTCATAGCAGAGAATGAGGCTTCACGTCAGCCACCACTGCAACAGTCCATTGGCATATATTTAGGCCCAGCACACACACAGGCAGAGGAGAGAGGTCCCGTAACAGAGAATCTGGCTTCATGTCAGCAGAGAATCAGTCTGCATGTCATAGCAGAGAATGAGGCTTCACGTCAGCCACCACTGCAACAGTCCATTGGCATATATTTAGGCCCAGCACACACACAGGCAGAGGAGAGAGGTCCCGTAACAGAGGATCTGGCTTCATGTCAGCAGAGAATCAGTCTGCATGTCATAGCAGAGAATCAGGCTTCACGTCAGCCACCACTGCAACAGTCCATTGGCATATATTTAGGCCCAGCACACACACAGGCAGAGGAGAGAGGTCCCGTAACAGAGGATCTGGCTTCATGTCAGCAGAGAATCAGTCTGCATGTCATAGCAGAGAATCAGGCTTCACGTCAGCCACCACTGCAACAGTCCATTGTCATAAATTTAGGCCCAGCACCCAGGCAGAGGAGAGAGGTCCCGTAACAGACAATCTGGCTTCATGTCAGCAGAGAATTAGTCTGCATGTCATAGCAGAGAATCAGGCTTCACGTCAGCCACCACTGCAACAGTCCATTGGCATATATTTAGGCCCAGCACCCAGGCAGAGGAGGGAGGTCCCGTAACAGAGAATCTGTCTTCATGTCAGCAGAGAATTAGTCTGCATGTCATAGCAGAGAATGAGGCTTCACGTCAGCCACCACTGCAACAGTCCATTGGCATATATTTAGGCCCAGCACACACACAGGCAGAGGAGAGAGGTCCCGTAACAGAGGATCTGGCTTCATGTCAGCAGAGAATCAGTCTGCATGTCATAGCAGAGAATCAGGCTTCACGTCAGCCACCACTGCAACAGTCCATTGTCATAAATTTAGGCCCAGCACCCAGGCAGAGGAGAGAGGTCCCGTAACAGAGAATCTGGCTTCATGTCAGCAGAGAATCAGTCTTCATATCATAGCAGAGAATCAGGCTTCACGTCACCCACCACTGTAAGAGTCAATTTTCATAAATTTAGGCCCAGAACCCAGGCAGAGGAGAAAGGTCCCGTAACAGACAATCTGGCTTCATGTCAGCAGAGAATCAGTCTTCATATCATAGCAGAGAATCAGGCTTCACGTCACCCACCACTGTAAGAGTCAATTTTCATAAATTTAGGCCCAGAACCCAGGCAGAGGAGAAAGGTCCCGTAACAGACAATCTGGCTTCATGTCAGCAGAGAATCAGTCTTCATATCATAGCAGAGAATCAGGCTTCACGTCACCCACCACTGTAAGAGTCAATTTTCATAAATTTAGGCCCAGAACCCAGGCAGAGGAGAAAGGTCCCGTAACAGACAATCTGGCTTCATGTCAGCAGAGAATCAGTCTTCATATCATAGCAGAGAATCAGGCTTCACGTCACCCACCACTGTAAGAGTCAATTTTCATAAATTTAGGCCCAGAACCCAGGCAGAGGAGAAAGGTCCCGTAACAGACAATCTGGCTTCATGTCAGCAGAGAATCAGTCTTCATATCATAGCAGAGAATCAGGCTTCACGTCACCCACCACTGTAAGAGTCAATTTTCATAAATTTAGGCCCAGAACCCAGGCAGAGGAGAAAGGTCCCGTAACAGACAATCTGGCTTCATGTCAGCAGAGAATCAGTCTTCATATCATAGCAGAGAATCAGGCTTCACGTCACCCACCACTGCAACAGTCCATTGGCATATATTTAGGCCTAGCACACAGGCAGAGCAGAGAGGTCCCGTAACAGACAATCTGGCTTCATGACAGCAGAGAATCAGTCTGCATGTCATAGCAGAGAATCAGGCTTCACGTCAGCCACCACTGCAACAGTCCATTGTCATAAATTTAGGCCCAGCACCCAGGCAGAGGAGAGAGGTCCCGTAACAGACAATCTGGCTTCATGTCAGCAGAGAATTAGTCTGCATGTCATAGCAGAGAATCAGGCTTCATGTCAGCCACCACTGCAACAGTCCATTGGCATATATTTAGGCCTAGCACACAGGCAGAGGAGAGGTTCATTCAACTTTGGGTAGCATCGCAATATAATGGTAAAATGAAAATAAAAATAGGATTGAATGAGGAAGTGCCCTGGAGTCCAATAATATATGGTTATGGGGAGGTAGTTAATGTCTAATCTGGACAAGGGACGGACAGGTCCTGTGGGATCCATGCCTGGTTCATTTTTATGAACGTCAGCTTGTCCACATTGGCTGTAGACAGGCGGCTGCGTTTGTCTGTAATGACGCCCCCTGCCGTGCTGAATACACGTTCAGACAAAACGCTGGCTGCCGGGCAGGCCAGCACCTCCAAGGCATAAAAGGCTAGCTCTGGCCACGTGGACAATTTAGAGACCCAGAAGTTGAATGGGGCCGAACCATCAGTCAGTACGTGGAGGGGTGTGCACACGTACTGTTCCACCATGTTAGTGAAATGTTGCCTCCTGCTAACACGTTGCGTATCAGGTGGTGGTGCAGTTAGCTGTGGCGTGTTGACAAAAGTTTTCCACATCTCTGCCATGCTAACCCTGCCCTCAGAGGAGCTGGCCGTGACACAGCTGCCTTGGCGACCTCTTGCTCCTCCTCTGCCTTGGCCTTGGGCTTCCACTTGTTCCCCTGTGACATTTGGGAATGCTCTCAGTAGCGCGTCTACCAACGTGCGCTTGTACTCGCGCATCTTCCTATCACGCTCCAGTGCAGGAAGTAAGGTGGGCACATTGTCTTTGTAGCGTGGATCCAGCAGGGTGGCAACCCAGTAGTCCGCACAGGTTAAAATGTGGGCAACTCTGCTGTCGTTGCGCAGGCACTGCAGCATGTAGTCGCTCATGTGTGCCAGGCTGCCCAGGGATAAGGACAAGCTGTCCTCTGTGGGAGGCGTATCGTCATCGTCCTGCCTTTCCCCCCAGCCACGCACCAGTGATGGACCCGAGCTGCGTTGGGTGCCACCCCGCTGTGACCATGCTTCATCCTCATCCTCCTCCACCTCCTCCTCATCCTCGTCCTCCTCGTCCTCCAGTAGTGGGCCCTGGCTGGCCACATTTGTACCTGGCCTCTGCTGTTGCCAAAAACCTCCCTCTGAGTCACTTCGAAGAGACTGGCCTGAAAGTGCTAAAAATGACCCCTCTTCCTCCTCCTCCTCCTCCTCCTCCTGGGCCACCTCCTCTTCCATCATCGCCCTAAGTGTTTTCTCAAGGAGACATAGAAGTGGTATTGTAACGCTGATAACGGTGTCATCGCCACTGGCCATGTTGGTGGAGTACTCGAAACAGCGCAACAGGGCACACAGGTCTCGCATGGAGGCCCAGTCATTGGTGGTGAAGTGGTGCTGTTCTGTAGTGCGACTGACCCGTGCGTGCTGCAGCTGAAACTCCACTATGGCCTGCTGCTGCTCGCACAGTCTGTCCAGCATGTGCAAGGTGGAGTTCCACCTGGTGGGCACGTCGCATATGAGGCGGTGAGCGGGAAGGCCGAAGTTACGCTGTAGCGCAGACAGGCGAGCAGCAGCAGGATGTGAACGCCGGAAGCGCGAACAGACGGCCCGCACTTTATGCAGCAGCTCTGACATGTCGGGGTAGTTGTGAATGAACTTCTGCACCACCAAATTCAGCACATGCGCCAAGCAAGGGATGTGCGTCAAATTGGCTAGTCCCAGAGCTGCAACGAGATTTCGCCCATTATCACACACCACCAGGCCGGGCTTGAGGCTCACCGGCAGCAACCACTCGTCGGTCTGTTGTTCTATACCCCGCCACAACTCCTGTGCGGTGTGGGGCCTGTCCCCCAAACATATGAGTTTCAGAATGGCCTGCTGACGTTTACCCCGGGCTGTGCTGAAGTTGGTGGTGAAGGTGTGTGGCTGACTGGATGAGCAGGTGGAAGAAGAGGAGGAGGAAGCCGAGAAGGAGGAGGTGGCAACAGGAGGCAAAGAATGTTGCCCTGCGATCCTTGGCGGCGGAAGGACGTGCGCCAAACAGCTCTCCGCCTGGGGCCCAGCTGCCACTACATTTACCCAGTGTGCAGTTAGGGAGATATAGCGTCCCTGGCCGTGCTTACTGGTCCACGTATCTGTGGTTAGGTGGACCTTGCCACAGATGGCGTTGCGCAGTGCACACTTGATTTTATCGGATACTTGGTTGTGCAGGGAAGGCACGGCTCTCTTGGAGAAGTAGTGCCGGCTGGGAACAACATACTGTGGGACAGCAAGCGACATGAGCTGTTTGAAGCTGTCTGTGTCCACCAGCCTAAATGACAGCATTTCATAGGCCAGTAGTTTAGAAATGCTGGCATTCAGGGCCAGGGATCGAGGGTGGCTAGGTGGGAATTTACGCTTTCTATCAAATGTTTGTGAGATGGAGAGCTGAACGCTGGCGTGTGACATGGTTGAGACGCTTGGTGACGGAGGTGGTGGTGGTGGTGTTGGTGGTACATCCCCTGTTTGCTGGGCGGCAGGTGCCAACGTTCCTCCAGAGGCGGAGGAAGAGGCCGAGGCGGCAGCAGCAGAATAGGCCGAGGCGGCAGCAGCAGAAGAGGTAGCAGGGGGAGCCTGAGTGACTTCCTTGGTTTTAAGTAGAGTTGAGCGAACACCTGGATGTTCGGGTTCGAGAAGTTCGGCCGAACATCCCGGAAATGTTCGGGTTCGGGATCCGAACCCGATCCGAACTTCGTCCCGAACCCGAACCCCATTGAAGTCAATGGGGACCCGAACTTTTCGGCACTAAAAAGGCTGTAAAACAGCCCAGGAAAGAGCTAGAGGGCTGCAAAAGGCAGCAACATGTAGGTAAATCCCCTGCAAACAAATGTGGATAGGGAAATGAATTAAAATAAAAATTAAATAAATAAAAATTAACCAAAATCAATTGGAGAGAGGTTCCATAGCAGAGAATCTGGCTTCCCGTCACCCACCACTGGAACAGTCCATTCTCAGATATTTAGGCCCCGGCACCCAGGCAGAGGAGAGAGGTCCCGTAACAGAGAATCTGTCTTCATGTCAGCAGAGAATTAGTCTGCATGTCATAGCAGAGAATGAGGCTTCACGTCAGCCACCACTGCAACAGTCCATTGGCATATATTTAGGCCCAGCACACACACAGGCAGAGGAGAGAGGTCCCGTAACAGAGAATCTGGCTTCATGTCAGCAGAGAATCAGTCTGCATGTCATAGCAGAGAATCAGGCTTCACGTCAGCCACCACTGCAACAGTCCATTGTCATAAATTTAGGCCCAGCACCCAGGCAGAGGAGAGAGGTCCCGTAACAGAGAATCTGGCTTCATGTCAGCAGAGAATCAGTCTTCATATCATAGCAGAGAATCAGGCTTCACGTCACCCACCACTGTAAGAGTCAATTTTCATAAATTTAGGCCCAGAACCCAGGCAGAGGAGAAAGGTCCCGTAACAGACAATCTGGCTTCATGTCAGCAGAGAATCAGTCTTCATATCATAGCAGAGAATCAGGCTTCACGTCACCCACCACTGTAAGAGTCAATTTTCATAAATTTAGGCCCAGAACCCAGGCAGAGGAGAAAGGTCCCGTAACAGACAATCTGGCTTCATGTCAGCAGAGAATCAGTCTTCATATCATAGCAGAGAATCAGGCTTCACGTCACCCACCACTGTAAGAGTCAATTTTCATAAATTTAGGCCCAGAACCCAGGCAGAGGAGAAAGGTCCCGTAACAGACAATCTGGCTTCATGTCAGCAGAGAATCAGTCTTCATATCATAGCAGAGAATCAGGCTTCACGTCACCCACCACTGTAAGAGTCAATTTTCATAAATTTAGGCCCAGAACCCAGGCAGAGGAGAAAGGTCCCGTAACAGACAATCTGGCTTCATGTCAGCAGAGAATCAGTCTTCATATCATAGCAGAGAATCAGGCTTCACGTCACCCACCACTGTAAGAGTCAATTTTCATAAATTTAGGCCCAGAACCCAGGTAGAGGAGAAAGGTCCCGTAACAGACAATCTGGCTTCATGACAGCAGAGAATCAGTCTGCATGTCATAGCAGAGAATCAGGCTTCACGTCAGCCACCACTGCAACAGTCCATTGTCATAAATTTAGGCCCAGCACCCAGGCAGAGGAGAGAGGTCCCGTAACAGAGGATCTGGCTTCATGTCAGCAGAGAATCAGTCTGCATGTCATAGCAGAGAATGAGGCTTCACGTCAGCCACCACTGCAACAGTCCATTGGCATATATTTAGGCCCAGCACACACACAGGCAGAGGAGAGAGGTCCCGTAACAGAAAATCTGGCTTCATGTCAGCAGAGAATTAGTCTGCATGTCATAGCAGAGAATGAGGCTTCACGTCACCCACCACTGCAACAGTCCATTGGCATATATTCAGGCCCAGCACCCAGGCAGAGGAGAGAGGTCCCGTAACAGAGGATCTGGCTTCATGTCAGCAGAGAATCAGTCTGCATGTCATAGCAGAGAATCAGGCTTCACGTCAGCCACCACTACAACAGTCCATTGTCATAAATTTAGGCCCAGCACCCAGGCAGAGGAGAGAGGTCCCGTAACAGAGGATCTGGCTTCATGTCAGCAGAGAATCAGTCTGCATGTCATAGCAGAGAATCAGGCTTCACGTCAGCCACCACTGCAACAGTCCATTGTCATAAATTTAGGCCCAGCACCCAGGCAGAGGAGAGAGGTCCCGTAACAGACAATCTGGCTTCATGTCAGCAGAGAATTAGTCTGCATGTCATAGCAGAGAATCAGGCTTCATGTCAGCCACCACTGCAACAGTCCATTGGCATATATTTAGGCCTAGCACACAGGCAGAGGAGAGGTTCATTCAACTTTGGGTAGCATCGCAATATAATGGTAAAATGAAAATAAAAATAGGATTGAATGAGGAAGTGCCCTGGAGTCCAATAATATATGGTTATGGGGAGGTAGTTAATGTCTAATCTGGACAAGGGACGGACAGGTCCTGTGGGATCCATGCCTGGTTCATTTTTATGAACGTCAGCTTGTCCACATTGGCTGTAGACAGGCGGCTGCGTTTGTCTGTAATGACGCCCCCTGCCGTGCTGAATACACGTTCAGACAAAACGCTGGCTGCCGGGCAGGCCAGCACCTCCAAGGCATAAAAGGCTAGCTCTGGCCACGTGGACAATTTAGAGACCCAGAAGTTGAATGGGGCCGAACCATCAGTCAGTACGTGGAGGGGTGTGCACACGTACTGTTCCACCATGTTAGTGAAATGTTGCCTCCTGCTAACACGTTGCGTATCAGGTGGTGGTGCAGTTAGCTGTGGCGTGTTGACAAAAGTTTTCCACATCTCTGCCATGCTAACCCTGCCCTCAGAGGAGCTGGCCGTGACACAGCTGCCTTGGCGACCTCTTGCTCCTCCTCTGCCTTGGCCTTGGGCTTCCACTTGTTCCCCTGTGACATTTGGGAATGCTCTCAGTAGCGCGTCTACCAACGTGCGCTTGTACTCGCGCATCTTCCTATCACGCTCCAGTGCAGGAAGTAAGGTGGGCACATTGTCTTTGTAGCGTGGATCCAGCAGGGTGGCAACCCAGTAGTCCGCACAGGTTAAAATGTGGGCAACTCTGCTGTCGTTGCGCAGGCACTGCAGCATGTAGTCGCTCATGTGTGCCAGGCTGCCCAGGGGTAAGGACAAGCTGTCCTCTGTGGGAGGCGTATCGTCATCGTCCTGCCTTTCCCCCCAGCCACGCACCAGTGATGGACCCGAGCTGCGTTGGGTGCCACCCCGCTGTGACCATGCTTCATCCTCATCCTCCTCCACCTCCTCCTCATCCTCGTCCTCCTCGTCCTCCAGTAGTGGGCCCTGGCTGGCCACATTTGTACCTGGCCTCTGCTGTTGCAAAAAACCTCCCTCTGAGTCACTTCGAAGAGACTGGCCTGAAAGTGCTAAAAATGACCCCTCTTCCTCATCCTCCTCCTCCTCCTCCTGGGCCACCTCCTGTTCCATCATCGCCCTAAGTGTTTTCTCAAGGAGACATAGAAGTGGTATTGTAACGCTGATAACGGTGTCATCGCCACTGGCCATGTTGGTGGAGTACTCGAAACAGCGCAACAGGGCACACAGGTCTCGCATGGAGGCCCAGTCATTGGTGGTGAAGTGGTGCTGTTCTGTAGTGCGACTGACCCGTGCGTGCTGCAGCTGAAACTCCACTATGGCCTGCTGCTGCTCGCACAGTCTGTCCAGCATGTGCAAGGTGGAGTTCCACCTGGTGGGCACGTCGCATATGAGGCGGTGAGCGGGAAGGCCGAAGTTACGCTGTAGCGCAGACAGGCGAGCAGCGGCAGGATGTGAACGCCGGAAGCGCGAACAGACGGCCCGCACTTTATGCAGCAGCTCTGACATGTCGGGGTAGTTGTGAATGAACTTCTGCACCACCAAATTCAGCACATGCGCCAAGCAAGGGATGTGCGTCAAATTGGCTAGTCCCAGAGCTGCAACGAGATTTCGCCCATTATCACACACCACCAGGCCGGGCTTGAGGCTCACCGGCAGCAACCACTCGTCGGTCTGTTGTTCAATACCCCGCCACAACTCCTGTGCGGTGTGGGGCCTGTCCCCCAAACATATGAGTTTCAGAATGGCCTGCTGACGTTTACCCCGGGCTGTGCTGAAGTTGGTGGTGAAGGTGTGTGGCTGACTGGATGAGCAGGTGGAAGAAGAGGAGGAGGAAGCCGAGAAGGAGGAGGTGGCAACAGGAGGCAAAGAATGTTGCCCTGCGATCCTTGGCGGCGGCAGGACGTGCGCCAAACAGCTCTCCGCCTGGGGCCCAGCTGCCACTACATTTACCCAGTGTGCAGTTAGGGAGATATAGCGTCCCTGGCTGTGCTTACTGGTCCACGTATCTGTGGTTAGGTGGACCTTGCTACAGATGGCGTTGCGCAGTGCACACTTGATTTTATCGGATACTTGGTTGTGCAGGGAAGGCACGGCTCTCTTGGAGAAGTAGTGCCGGCTGGGAACAACATACTGTGGGACAGCAAGCGACATGAGCTGTTTGAAGCTGTCTGTGTCCACCAGCCTAAATGACAGCATTTCATAGGCCAGTAGTTTAGAAATGCTGGCATTCAGGGCCAGGGATCGAGGGTGGCTAGGTGGGAATTTACGCTTTCTATCAAATGTTTGTGAGATGGAGAGCTGAACGCTGGCGTGTGACATGGTTGAGACGCTTGGTGACGGAGGTGGTGGTGGTGGTGTTGGTGGTACATCCCCTGTTTGCTGGGCGGCAGGTGCCAACGTTCCTCCAGAGGCGGAGGAAGAGGCCGAGGCGGCAGCAGCAGAATAGGCCGAGGCGGCAGCAGCAGAAGAGGTAGCAGGGGGAGCCTGAGTGACTTCCTTGGTTTTAAGGTGTTTACTCCACTGCAGTTCATGCTTTGCATGCAGGTGCCTGGTCATGCAGGTTGTGCTCAGGTTCAGAACGTTAATGCCTCGCTTCAGGCTCTGATGGCACAGCGTGCAAACCACTCGGGTCTTGTCGTCAGCACATTGTTTGAAGAAGTGCCATGCCAGGGAACTCCTTGAAGCTGCCTTTGGGGTGCTCGGTCCCAGATGGCGGCGGTCAGTAGCAGGCGGAGTCTCTTGGCGGCGGGTGTTCTGCTTTTGCCCACTGCTCCCTCTTTTGCTACGCTGTTGGCTCGGTCTCACCACTGCCTCTTCCTCCGAACTGTGAAAGTCAGTGGCACGACCTTCATTCCATGTGGGGTCTAGGACCTCATCGTCCCCTGCATCGTCTTCCACCCAGTCTTGATCCCTGACCTCCTGTTCAGTCTGCACACTGCAGAAAGACGCAGCAGTTGGCACCTGTGTTTCGTCATCATCAGAGACATGCTGAGGTGGTATTCCCATGTCCTCATCATCAGGAAACATAAGTGGTTGTGCGTCAGTGCATTCTATGTCTTTCACCGCTGGGGAAGGGCTAGGTGGATGCCCTTGGGAAACCCTGCCAGCGGAGTCTTCAAACAGCATAAGAGACTGCTGCATAACTTGAGGCTGAGACAGTTTCCCTGGTATGCATGGGGGTGATGTGACAGACTGATGGGGTTGGTTTTCAGGCGCCATCTGTGCGCTTTCTGCAGAAGACTGGGTGGGAGATAATGTGAACGTGCTGGATCCACTGTCGGCCACCCAATTGACTAATGCCTGTACCTGCTCAGGCCTTACCATCCTTAGAACGGCATTGGGCCCCACCATATATCGCTGTAAATTCTGGCGGCTACTGGGACCTGAGGTAGTTGGTACACTAGGACGTGTGGATGTGGCAGAACGGCCACGTCCTCTCCCAGCACCAGAGGGTCCACTAACACCACCACGACCATGTCCACGTCCGCGTCCCTTACTAGATGTTTTTCTCATTGTTATGGTTCACCACAACAACAAATATATTATTTGGCCCAATGTATTGTATTCAAATTCAGCGGGATATAAATTTGAGGCCTAGTATTTAGGCGCTGGGTGACCGGTATGGATTTAGTGACAGAATTATACTTGGAAATGCACAGAAGCGTGTGTGTGAAGTTATTCTGAATGACCCAATGTGCACCTTGAATATTATATACCCTTTTTGGGATAGATTTCAAATAGCTCTGATATAGCAGGAACCACTAAATTATGAAATTGCTAAATTGGGAATTGTACTTCAACCCAGAACAAAAAATGTGCTTTGACGGGCACTAAATAACTTTCCCAGCTACAACAGGACAGCGGTAACGAGAGATTTAGAGGGATTTAAATTTGAGGCCTAGTATTTAGGCGCTGGGTGACAGGTATGGGTTTAGTGACAGAATTAGACTTGGAAATACACAGTAGCGGGTGTGTGTGAAGTTATTCTGAATGACCCAATGTGCACCTTCAATATTATATACCCTTTTTGGGATAGATTTCAAATAGCTCTGATATAGCAGGAACCACTAAATTATGAAATTGCTAAATTGGGAATTGTACTTCAACCCAGAACAAAAAATGTGCTTTGACGGACACTAAATATCTTGCCCAGCAACAACAGTACAGCGGTGGGTAACGAGAGATTTAGAGGGATTTAAATTTGAGGCCTAGTATTTAGGCGCTGGGTCACCGGTATGGATTTAGTGACAGAATTAGACTTGGAAATGCACAGAAGCGTGTGTGTGAAGTTATTCTGAATGACCCTATGTGCACCTTCAATATTATATACCCTTTTAGGGATAGATTTCAAATAGCTCTGATATAGCAGAAACCACTAAATTATGAAATTGCTAAATTGGGAATTGTACTTCAACCCAGAACAAAAAATGTGCTTTGACGGACACTAAATATCTTGCCCAGCAACAACAGTACAGCGGTGGGTAACGAGAGATTTAGAGGGATTTAAATTTGAGGCCTAGTATTTAGGCGCTGGGTCACCGGTATGGATTTAGTGACAGAATTAGACTTGGAAATGCACAGAAGCGTGTGTGTGAAGTTATTCTGAATGACCCTATGTGCACCTTCAATATTATATACCCTTTTAGGGATAGATTTCAAATAGCTCTGATATAGCAGAAACCACTAAATTATGAAATTGCTAAATTGGGAATTGTACTTCAACCCAGAACAAAAAATGTGCTTTGACGGACACTAAATATCTTGCCCAGCAACAACAGTACAGCGGTGGGTAACGAGAGATTTAGAGGGATTTAAATTTGAGGCCTAGTATTTAGGCGCTGGGTCACCGGTATGGATTTAGTGACAGAATTAGACTTGGAAATGCACAGAAGCGTGTGTGTGAAGTTATTCTGAATGACCCTATGTGCACCTTCAATATTATATACCCTTTTAGGGATAGATTTCAAATAGCTCTGATATAGCAGAAACCACTAAATTATGAAATTGCTAAATTGGGAATTGTACTTCAACCCAGAACAAAAAATGTGCTTTGACGGACACTAAATATCTTGCCCAGCAACAACAGTACAGCGGTGGGTAACGAGAGATTTAGAGGGATTTAAATTTGAGGCCTAGTATTTAGGCGCTGGGTCACCGGTATGGATTTAGTGACAGAATTAGACTTGGAAATGCACAGAAGCGTGTGTGTGAAGTTATTCTGAATGACCCTATGTGCACCTTCAATATTATATACCCTTTTAGGGATAGATTTCAAATAGCTCTGATATAGCAGAAACCACTAAATTATGAAATTGCTAAATTGGGAATTGTACTTCAACCCAGAACAAAAAATGTGCTTTGACGGACACTAAATATCTTGCCCAGCAACAACAGTACAGCGGTGGGTAACGAGAGATTTAGAGGGATTTAAATTTGAGGCCTAGTATTTAGGCGCTGGGTCACCGGTATGGATTTAGTGACAGAATTAGACTTGGAAATGCACAGAAGCGTGTGTGTGAAGTTATTCTGAATGACCCTATGTGCACCTTCAATATTATATACCCTTTTAGGGATAGATTTCAAATAGCTCTGATATAGCAGAAACCACTAAATTATGAAATTGCTAAATTGGGAATTGTACTTCAACCCAGAACAAAAAATGTGCTTTGACGGACACTAAATATCTTGCCCAGCAACAACAGTACAGCGGTGGGTAACGAGAGATTTAGAGGGATTTAAATTTGAGGCCTAGTATTTAGGCGCTGGGTCACCGGTATGGATTTAGTGACAGAATTAGACTTGGAAATGCACAGAAGCGTGTGTGTGAAGTTATTCTGAATGACCCTATGTGCACCTTCAATATTATATACCCTTTTAGGGATAGATTTCAAATAGCTCTGATATAGCAGAAACCACTAAATTATGAAATTGCTAAATTGGGAATTGTACTTCAACCCAGAACAAAAAATGTGCTTTGACGGACACTAAATATCTTGCCCAGCAACAACAGTACAGCGGTGGGTAACGAGAGATTTAGAGGGATTTAAATTTGAGGCCTAGTATTTAGGCGCTGGGTCACCGGTATGGATTTAGTGACAGAATTAGACTTGGAAATGCACAGAAGCGTGTGTGTGAAGTTATTCTGAATGACCCTATGTGCACCTTCAATATTATATACCCTTTTAGGGATAGATTTCAAATAGCTCTGATATAGCAGAAACCACTAAATTATGAAATTGCTAAATTGGGAATTGTACTTCAACCCAGAACAAAAAATGTGCTTTGACGGACACTAAATATCTTGCCCAGCAACAACAGTACAGCGGTGGGTAACGAGAGATTTAGAGGGATTTAAATTTGAGGCCTAGTATTTAGGCGCTGGGTCACCGGTATGGATTTAGTGACAGAATTAGACTTGGAAATGCACAGAAGCGTGTGTGTGAAGTTATTCTGAATGACCCTATGTGCACCTTCAATATTATATACCCTTTTAGGGATAGATTTCAAATAGCTCTGATATAGCAGAAACCACTAAATTATGAAATTGCTAAATTGGGAATTGTACTTCAACCCAGAACAAAAAATGTGCTTTGACGGACACTAAATATCTTGCCCAGCAACAACAGTACAGCGGTGGGTAACGAGAGATTTAGAGGGATTTAAATTTGAGGCCTAGTATTTAGGCGCTGGGTCACCGGTATGGATTTAGTGACAGAATTAGACTTGGAAATGCACAGAAGCGTGTGTGTGAAGTTATTCTGAATGACCCTATGTGCACCTTCAATATTATATACCCTTTTAGGGATAGATTTCAAATAGCTCTGATATAGCAGAAACCACTAAATTATGAAATTGCTAAATTGGGAATTGTACTTCAACCCAGAACAAAAAATGTGCTTTGACGGACACTAAATATCTTGCCCAGCAACAACAGTACAGCGGTGGGTAACGAGAGATTTAGAGGGATTTAAATTTGAGGCCTAGTATTTAGGCGCTGGGTCACCGGTATGGATTTAGTGACAGAATTAGACTTGGAAATGCACAGAAGCGTGTGTGTGAAGTTATTCTGAATGACCCTATGTGCACCTTCAATATTATATACCCTTTTAGGGATAGATTTCAAATAGCTCTGATATAGCAGAAACCACTAAATTATGAAATTGCTAAATTGGGAATTGTACTTCAACCCAGAACAAAAAATGTGCTTTGACGGACACTAAATATCTTGCCCAGCAACAACAGTACAGCGGTGGGTAACGAGAGATTTAGAGGGATTTAAATTTGAGGCCTAGTATTTAGGCGCTGGGTCACCGGTATGGATTTAGTGACAGAATTAGACTTGGAAATGCACAGAAGCGTGTGTGTGAAGTTATTCTGAATGACCCTATGTGCACCTTCAATATTATATACCCTTTTAGGGATAGATTTCAAATAGCTCTGATATAGCAGAAACCACTAAATTATGAAATTGCTAAATTGGGAATTGTACTTCAACCCAGAACAAAAAATGTGCTTTGACGGACACTAAATATCTTGCCCAGCAACAACAGTACAGCGGTGGGTAACGAGAGATTTAGAGGGATTTAAATTTGAGGCCTAGTATTTAGGCGCTGGGTCACCGGTATGGATTTAGTGACAGAATTAGACTTGGAAATGCACAGAAGCGTGTGTGTGAAGTTATTCTGAATGACCCTATGTGCACCTTCAATATTATATACCCTTTTAGGGATAGATTTCAAATAGCTCTGATATAGCAGAAACCACTAAATTATGAAATTGCTAAATTGGGAATTGTACTTCAACCCAGAACAAAAAATGTGCTTTGACGGACACTAAATATCTTGCCCAGCAACAACAGTACAGCGGTGGGTAACGAGAGATTTAGAGGGATTTAAATTTGAGGCCTAGTATTTAGGCGCTGGGTCACCGGTATGGATTTAGTGACAGAATTAGACTTGGAAATGCACAGAAGCGTGTGTGTGAAGTTATTCTGAATGACCCTATGTGCACCTTCAATATTATATACCCTTTTAGGGATAGATTTCAAATAGCTCTGATATAGCAGAAACCACTAAATTATGAAATTGCTAAATTGGGAATTGTACTTCAACCCAGAACAAAAAATGTGCTTTGACGGACACTAAATATCTTGCCCAGCAACAACAGTACAGCGGTGGGTAACGAGAGATTTAGAGGGATTTAAATTTGAGGCCTAGTATTTAGGCGCTGGGTCACCGGTATGGATTTAGTGACAGAATTAGACTTGGAAATGCACAGAAGCGTGTGTGTGAAGTTATTCTGAATGACCCTATGTGCACCTTCAATATTATATACCCTTTTAGGGATAGATTTCAAATAGCTCTGATATAGCAGAAACCACTAAATTATGAAATTGCTAAATTGGGAATTGTACTTCAACCCAGAACAAAAAATGTGCTTTGACGGACACTAAATATCTTGCCCAGCAACAACAGTACAGCGGTAACGAGAGATTTAGAGGGATTTAAATTTGAGGCCTAGTATTTAGGCGCTGGGTGACAGGTATGGGTTTAGTGACAGAATTAGACTTGGAAATACACAGTAGCGGGTGTGTGTGAAGTTATTCTGAATGACCCAATGTGCACCTTCAATATTATATACCCTTTTTGGGATAGATTTCAAATAGCTCTGATATAGCAGGAACCACTAAATTATGAAATTGCTAAATTGGGAATTGTATTTCAACCCAGAACAAGAAATGTGCTTGAACGGACACTAAATAACTCGCCCAGCTACAGCACTAGGGACAGATTTAGCTGGATATAAATTTGAGGCCTAGTATTTAGGCGCTGGGTGACCGGTATGGATTTAGTGACAGAATTAGACTGGGATATGGCCAAAAAATAAACAGACTATTGCTGGTTAAATGCACTTGGTGTGACAGCTTCACCCTGATGTAGGCTTTAGCCAAAAAACAACCACACCATTGAGGGTTAAATGCACTTGGTGACAGGCGCAGCTTGCCCCTGATTTTGTATATGGCCAAAAAATGAACAGACTATTGCTGGTTAAATGCACTTGGTGTGACAGCTTCACCCTGATGTAGGCTTTAGCCAAAAAACAACCACACCATTGAGGGTTAAATGCACTTGGTGACAGGCGCAGCTTGCCCCTGATTTTGTATATGGCCAAAAAATGAACAGACTATTGCTGGTTAAATGCACTTGGTGTCACAGCTTCACCCTGATGTAGGCTTTAGCCAAAAAACAACCACACCATTGAGGGTTAAATGCACTTGGTGACAGGCGCAGCTTGCCCCTGATTTTGTATATGGCCAAAAAATGAACAGACTATTGCTGGTTAAATGCACTTGGTGTGACAGCTTCACCCTGATGTAGGCTTTAGCCAAAAAACAACCACACCATTGAGGGTTAAATGCACTTGGTCGCAGCTTGTGCTGGCGCACCACAAGACACAAAATGGCCGCCGATCACCCCAGAAAAATGAGACTGACAAACGGTCTGTGCAGCCTAAAAACAGTGAGCAATTGAGGATCAGCAGCTCAATGATCCACAGCTGCAGATCGATCAGTTAATCAAGTCCTTTGGAGGAGTTAATCTGCCTAATCTCGCCCTACTGTCGCAGCCGCAACCTCTCCCTACGCTAATCAGAGCAGAGTGACGGGCGGCGCTATGTGACTCCAGCTTAAATAGAGGCTGGGTCACATGGTGCTCTGGCCAATCACAGCCATGCCAATAGTAGGCATGGCTGTGATGGCCTCTTGGGGCAAGTAGTATGACGCTTGTTGATTGGCTGCTTTGCAGCCTTTCAAAAAGCGCCAAGAAAGCGTCACAAAAGCGCCAAGAAAGCGACGAACACCGAACCCGAACCCGGACTTTTACGAAAATGTCCGGGTTCGGGTCCGTGTCACGGACACCCCAAAATTCGGTACGAACCCGAACTATACAGTTCGAGTTCGCTCATCCCTAGTTTTAAGGTGTTTACTCCACTGCAGTTCATGCTTTGCATGCAGGTGCCTGGTCATGCAGGTTGTGCTCAGGTTCAGAACGTTAATGCCTCGCTTCAGGCTCTGATGGCACAGCGTGCAAACCACTCGGGTCTTGTCGTCAGCACATTGTTTGAAGAAGTGCCATGCCAGGGAACTCCTTGAAGCTGCCTTTGGGGTGCTCGGTCCCAGATGGCGGCGGTCAGTAGCAGGCGGAGTCTCTTGGCGGCGGGTGTTCTGCTTTTGCCCACTGCTCCCTCTTTTGCTACGCTGTTGGCTCGGTCTCACCACTGCCTCTTCCTCCGAACTGTGAAAGTCAGTGGCACGACCTTCATTCCATGTGGGGTCTAGGACCTCATCGTCCCCTGCATCGTCTTCCACCCAGTCTTGATCCCTGACCTCCTGTTCAGTCTGCACACTGCAGAAAGACGCAGCAGTTGGCACCTGTGTTTCGTCATCATCAGAGACATGCTGAGGTGGTATTCCCATGTCCTCATCATCAGGAAACATAAGTGGTTGTGCGTCAGTGCATTCTATGTCTTTCACCGCTGGGGAAGGGCTAGGTGGATGCCCTTGGGAAACCCTGCCAGCGGAGTCTTCAAACAGCATAAGAGACTGCTGCATAACTTGAGGCTGAGACAGTTTCCCTGGTATGCATGGGGGTGATGTGACAGACTGATGGGGTTGGTTTTCAGGCGCCATCTGTGCGCTTTCTGCAGAAGACTGGGTGGGAGATAATGTGAACGTGCTGGATCCACTGTCGGCCACCCAATTGACTAATGCCTGTACCTGCTCAGGCCTTACCATCCTTAGAACGGCATTGGGCCCCACCATATATCGCTGTAAATTCTGGCGGCTACTGGGACCTGAGGTAGTTGGTACACTAGGACGTGTGGATGTGGCAGAACGGCCACGTCCTCTCCCAGCACCAGAGGGTCCACTAACACCACCACGACCATGTCCACGTCCGCGTCCCTTACTAGATGTTTTTCTCATTGTTATGGTTCACCACAACAACAAATATATTATTTGGCCCAATGTATTGTATTCAAATTCAGCGGGATATAAATTTGAGGCCTAGTATTTAGGCGCTGGGTGACCGGTATGGATTTAGTGACAGAATTAGACTTGGAAATGCACAGAAGCGTGTGTGTGAAATTATTCTGAATGACCCTATGTGCACCTTCAATATGATCTACCCTTTTAGGGATAGATTTCAAATAGCTCTGATATAGCAGAAACGACTAAATTATGAAATTGCTAAATTGGGAATTGTATTTCAACCCAGAACAAAAAATGTGCTTGAACGGACACTAAATAACTCGCCCAGCTACAGCACTAGGGACAGATTTAGCGGGATATAAATTTGAGGCCTAGTATTTAGGCGCTGGGTGACAGGTATGGGTTTAGTGCCAGAATTAGACTTGGAAATACACAGTAGCGGGTGTGTGTGAAGTTATTCTGAATGACCCAATGTGCACCTTGAATATTATATACCCTTTTAGGGATAGATTTCAAATAGCTCTGATATAGCAGAAACCACTAAATTATGAAATTGCTAAATTGGGAATTGTATTTCAACCCAGAACAAGAAATGTGCTTGAACGGACACTAAATAACTCGCCCAGCTACAGCACTAGGGACAGATTTAGCGGGATATAAATTTGAGGCCTAGTATTTAGGCGCTGGGTGACAGGTATGGGTTTAGTGCCAGAATTAGACTTGGAAATACACAGTAGCGGGTGTGTGTGAAGTTATTCTGAATGACCCAATGTGCACCTTGAATATTATATACCCTTTTAGGGATAGATTTCAAATAGCTCTGATATAGCAGAAACCACTAAATTATGAAATTGCTAAATTGGGAATTGTATTTCAACCCAGAACAAGAAATGTGCTTGAACGGACACTAAATAACTCGCCCAGCTACAGCACTAGGGACAGATTTAGCGGGATATAAATTTGAGGCCTAGTATTTAGGCGCTGGGTGACAGGTATGGGTTTAGTGCCAGAATTAGACTTGGAAATACACAGTAGCGGGTGTGTGTGAAGTTATTCTGAATGACCCAATGTGCACCTTGAATATTATATACCCTTTTAGGGATAGATTTCAAATAGCTCTGATATAGCAGAAACCACTAAATTATGAAATTGCTAAATTGGGAATTGTATTTCAACCCAGAACAAGAAATGTGCTTGAACGGACACTAAATAACTCGCCCAGCTACAGCACTAGGGACAGATTTAGCGGGATATAAATTTGAGGCCTAGTATTTAGGCGCTGGGTGACAGGTATGGGTTTAGTGACAGAATTAGACTTGGAAATACACAGTAGCGGGTGTGTGTGAAGTTATTCTGAATGACCCAATGTGCACCTTGAATATTATATACCCTTTTAGGGATAGATTTCAAATAGCTCTGATATAGCAGAAACCACTAAATTATGAAATTGCTAAATTGGGAATTGTATTTCAACCCAGAACAAGAAATGTGCTTGAACGGACACTAAATAACTCGCCCAGCTACAGCACTAGGGACAGATTTAGCGGGATATAAATTTGAGGCCTAGTATTTAGGCGCTGGGTGACAGGTATGGGTTTAGTGCCAGAATTAGACTTGGAAATACACAGTAGCGGGTGTGTGTGAAGTTATTCTGAATGACCCAATGTGCACCTTGAATATTATATACCCTTTTAGGGATAGATTTCAAATAGCTCTGATATAGCAGAAACCACTAAATTATGAAATTGCTAAATTGGGAATTGTATTTCAACCCAGAACAAGAAATGTGCTTGAACGGACACTAAATAACTCGCCCAGCTACAGCACTAGGGACAGATTTAGCGGGATATAAATTTGAGGCCTAGTATTTAGGCGCTGGGTGACAGGTATGGGTTTAGTGACAGAATTAGACTTGGAAATACACAGTAGCGGGTGTGTGTGAAGTTATTCTGAATGACCCAATGTGCACCTTGAATATTATATACCCTTTTAGGGATAGATTTCAAATAGCTCTGATATAGCAGAAACCACTAAATTATGAAATTGCTAAATTGGGAATTGTATTTCAACCCAGAACAAGAAATGTGCTTGAACGGACACTAAATAACTCGCCCAGCTACAGCACTAGGGACAGATTTAGCGGGATATAAATTTGAGGCCTAGTATTTAGGCGCTGGGTGACAGGTATGGGTTTAGTGACAGAATTAGACTTGGAAATACACAGTAGCGGGTGTGTGTGAAGTTATTCTGAATGACCCAATGTGCACCTTGAATATTATATACCCTTTTAGGGATAGATTTCAAATAGCTCTGATATAGCAGAAACCACTAAATTATGAAATTGCTAAATTGGGAATTGTATTTCAACCCAGAACAAGAAATGTGCTTGAACGGACACTAAATAACTCGCCCAGCTACAGCACTAGGGACAGATTTAGCGGGATATAAATTTGAGGCCTAGTATTTAGGCGCTGGGTGACAGGTATGGGTTTAGTGCCAGAATTAGACTTGGAAATACACAGTAGCGGGTGTGTGTGAAGTTATTCTGAATGACCCAATGTGCACCTTGAATATTATATACCCTTTTAGGGATAGATTTCAAATAGCTCTGATATAGCAGAAACCACTAAATTATGAAATTGCTAAATTGGGAATTGTATTTCAACCCAGAACAAGAAATGTGCTTGAACGGACACTAAATAACTCGCCCAGCTACAGCACTAGGGACAGATTTAGCTGGATATAAATTTGAGGCCTAGTATTTAGGCGCTGGGTGACCGGTATGGATTTAGTGACAGAATTAGACTGGGATATGGCCAAAAAATAAACAGACTATTGCTGGTTAAATGCACTTGGTGTGACAGCTTCACCCTGATGTAGGCTTTAGCCAAAAAACAACCACACCATTGAGGGTTAAATGCACTTGGTGACAGGCGCAGCTTGCCCCTGATTTAGTATATGGCCAAAAAATGAACAGACTATTGCTGGTTAAATGCACTTGGTGTGACAGCTTCACCCTGATGTAGGCTTTAGCCAAAAAACAACCACACCATTGAGGGTTAAATGCACTTGGTGACAGGCGCAGCTTGCCCCTGATTTAGTATATGGCCAAAAAATGAACAGACTATTGCTGGTTAAATGCACTTGGTGTGACAGCTTCACCCTGATGTAGGCTTTAGCCAAAAAACAACCACACCATTGAGGGTTAAATGCACTTGGTGACAGGCGCAGCTTGCCCCTGATTTTGTATATGGCCAAAAAATGAACAGACTATTGCTGGTTAAATGCACTTGGTGTGACAGCTTCACCCTGATGTAGGCTTTAGCCAAAAAACAACCACACCATTGAGGGTTAAATGCACTTGGTCGCAGCTTGTGCTGGCGCACCACAAGACACAAAATGGCCGCCGATCACCCCAGAAAAATGTGACTGACAAACGGTCTGTGCAGCCTAAAAACAGTGAGCAATTGAGGATCAGCAGCTCAATGATCCACAGCTGCAGATCGATCAGTTAATCAAGTCCTTTGGAGGAGTTAATCTGCCTAATCTCGCCCTACTGTCGCAGCCGCAACCTCTCCCTACGCTAATCAGAGCAGAGTGATGGGCGGCGCTATGTGACTCCAGCTTAAATAGAGGCTGGGTCACATGGTGCTCTGGCCAATCACAGCCATGCCAATAGTAGGCATGGCTGTGATGGCCTCTTGGGGCAAGTAGTATGACGCTTGTTGATTGGCTGCTTTGCAGCCTTTCAAAAAGCGCCAAGAAAGCGTCACAAAAGCGCGAAGAAAGCGACGAACACCGAACCCGAACCCGGACTTTTACGAAAATGTCCGGGTTCGGGTCCGTGTCACGGACACCCCAAAATTCGGTACGAACCCGAACTATACAGTTCGAGTTCGCTCATCCCTAGCAGGGAGTACTGAATTTATCTACTGCAGGGTGTTTTACTTATCTACTACAGGGGGTGCTATACTTATCTACTGCAGAAGATACTGAAGCTATCTACTGCAAGGGGTGCAGAATGTATCTACTGCAGGGTGCTATACTGATCTACTGCAGAAGATACTGAAGTTATATACTGCAGGTGGTGCTATACTTATCTACTGCAGAGGATGCTGAACGTATTTAGTGCAGGGGGTGCTATACTTATCTACTGCAGAGGCTGCTGAACGTATTTAGTGCAAGGGGTGCTATACTGATCTACTGCATGGGGTGCTATATGTATCTTTTGCAGGGGGTGCTATACTTATCTACTGCAGGGTGCTATACTTACCTACTGCAGGGGGTGCTAAACTGATCTATTGCAGAGAGTGTAATACTGATCTACTGCAGGGAGTGCTATACTGATCTACTGTAGGGAGTGCTATTCTGATCTACTGCAGGGTGCTATACTTATCTACTGCTGGGGGGTGCTATACTTATCTACTACAGGGTGCTATACTTATCTACTTCGGGGGGGGGGGGGTGCTATACAGATCTACTGCAGGGTGCTATACTTATCTACTGCAGAAGATACTGAAGTTATCTACTACAGGGTGCTATACTTTTCTACTGCAGCGACTGCTATACTTATCTACTGCAGAGAGTGTTATACTGATCTACTGCAGGGAGCGCTATACTGATCTACTGCAGGGAGTGCTATACTGATCTACTGCAGGGAGTGCTATACTGATCTACTGCAGGGTGCTATGCTTATCTACTGCAGCGAGTGCTATAATTATCTATTGCAGGGGGTGCTATACTGATCTTCTGCAGGGTGCTATGCTTATCTACTGCAGCAAGTGCTATAATTATCTATTGCAGGGGGTGCTATACTGATCTTCTGCAGGGTGCTATACTTATCTACTGCTGGGGATTTTATATATCTAGTGCAGAGAGTGCTATACTTATCGACTGTATAGGGTGCTATAAGTATCTACTGCAGGGAGTGCTATATTTATCTACTGCAGGGAGTGCAATACTGATCTACAGCAGGGAGTGCTATACTGATTTACTGCAGGGAGTGTAATACTGATCCACTGCAGGGAGTGTAATACTGATCCACTGCAGGGAGTGCTATACTGATCTACTGCAGGGAGTGCTATACTGATCTACTGCAGGGAGTGTAATACTGATCTACTGCAGGGAGTGCTATACTGATCTACTGCTGGGAGTGCTATTCTGATCTACTGCAGGGTGCTATACTTATCTACTGCTGGGGGGTGCTATACTTATCTACTACAGGGTGCTATACTTATCTACTTTGAGGGGGGGGTGCTATACAGATCTACTGCAGAAGATACTGAAGTTATCTACTACAGGGTGCTATACTTTTCTACTGCAGCGACTGCTATACTTATCTACTGCAGAGAGTGTTATACTGATCTACTGCAGGGAGCGCTATACTGATCTACTGCAGGGAGTGCTATACTGATCTACTGCAGGGAGTGCTATACTGATCTACTGCAGGGTGCTATGCTTATCTACTGCAGCGAGTGCTATAATTATCTATTGCAGGGGGTGCTATACTGATCTTCTGCAGGGTGCTATGCTTATCTACTGCAGCAAGTGCTATAATTATCTATTGCAGGGGGTGCTATACTGATCTTCTGCAGGGTGCTATACTTATCTACTGCTGGGGATTTTATATATCTAGTGCAGAGAGTGCTATACTTATCGACTGTATAGGGTGCTATAAGTATCTACTGCAGGGAGTGCTATATTTATCTACTGCAGGGAGTGCAATACTGATCTACAGCAGGGAGTGCTATACTGATTTACTGCAGGGAGTGTAATACTGATCCACTGCAGGGAGTGTAATACTGATCCACTGCAGGGAGTGCTATACTGATCTACTGCAGGGAGTGCTATACTGATCTACTGCAGGGAGTGTAATACTGATCTACTGCAGGGAGTGCTATACTGATCTACTGCAGGGAGTGCTATTCTGATCTACTGCAGGGTGCTATACTTATCTACTGCTGGGGGGTGCTATACTTATCTACTACAGGGTGCTATACTTATCTACTTCGGGGGGGGGGGGTGCTATACAGATCTACTGCAGGGTGCTATACTTATCTACTGCAGAAGATACTGAAGTTATCTACTACAGGGTGCTATACTTTTCTACTGCAGCGACTGCTATACTTATCTACTGCAGAGAGTGTTATACTGATCTACTGCAGGGAGTGCTATACTGATCTACTGCAGGGTGCTATGCTTATCTACTGCAGCGAGTGCTATAATTATCTATTGCAGGGGGTGCTATACTGATCTTCTGCAGGGTGCTATACTTATCTACTGCTGGGGATTTTATATATCTAATGCAGAGAGTGCTATACTTATCGACTGTATAGGGTGCTATAAGTATCTACTGCAAGGAGTGCTATATTTATCTACTGCAGGGAGTGCAATACTGATCTACAGCAGGGAGTGCTATACTGATCTACAGCAGGGAGTGCTATACTGATCTACAGCAGGGAGTGCTATACTGATCTACAGCAGGGAGTGCTATACTGATTTACTGCAGGGAGTGCTATACTGATTTACTGCAGGGAGTGCAATACTGATCTACAGCAGGGAGTGCTATACTGATCTGCAGCAGGGAGTGCTATACTGATTTACTGCAGGGAGTGCTATACTGATTTACTGCAGGGAGTGCAATACTGATCTACAGCAGGGAGTGCTATACTGATCTACAGCAGGGAGTGCTATACTGATTTACTGCAGGGAGTGCTATACTGATCTACAGCAGGGAGTGCTATACTGATCTACAGCAGGGAGTGCTATACTGATTTACTGCAGGGAGTGCTATACTGATTTACTGCAGGGAGTGCAATACTGATCTACAGCAGGGAGTGCTATACTGATCTACAGCAGGGAGTGCTATACTGATCTACTGCAGGGAGTGCTATACTGATCTACTGCAAGGAGTGCTATACTGATCTACTGCAGGGAGTGCTATACTGATCTACTGCAGGGAGTGCTATACTGATCTACAGCAGGGAGTGCTATACTGATCTACTGCAGGGAGTGCTATACTGATCTACAGCAGGGAGTGCTATACTGATCTACTGCAGGGAGTGCTATACTGATCTACAGCAGGGAGTGCTATACTGATCTACTGCAGGGAGTGCTATACTGATCTACAGCAGGGAGTGCTATACTGATCTACTGCAGGGAGTGCTATACTGATCTACAGCAGGGAGTGCTATACTGATCTACTGCAGGGAGTGCTATACTGATCTACAGCAGGGAGTGCTATACTGATCTACAGCAGGGAGTGCTATACTGATCTACAGCAGGGAGTGCTATACTGATCTACTGCAGGGAGTGCTATACTGATCTACAGCAGGGAGTGCTATACTGATCTACTGCAGGGAGTGCTATACTGATCTACTGCAGGGAGTGCTATACTGATCTACTGCAGGGAGTGCTATACTGATCTACAGCAGGGAGTGCTATACTGATCTACTGAAGGGAGTGCTATACTGATTTACAGCAGGGAGTGCTATACTGATTTACTGCAGGGAGTGCTATACTGATTTACTGCAGGGAGTGCAATACTGATCTACAGCAGGGAGTGCTATACTGATCTACAGCAGGGAGTGCTATACTGATTTACTGCAGGGAGTGCTATACTGATCTACAGCAGGGAGTGCTATACTGATTTACTGCAGGGAGTGCTTTACTGATCTACAGCAGGGAGTGCTATAGTGATCTACAGCAGGGAGTGCTATACTGATTTACTGCAGTGGAGGACTATACTTGTTATACTGCAGGGGGTGCTATATTTATATACTGCAAGGCGTGATATACTTATCTATTGTAGGTAATTCTATATGTAGGGGATGTTTAACTTCTCCTCTTCAGGTGATGCTATACTTTTCTACTGCAGGGGATGCTATACTTATCTACTGCAAGGGGTTCTATACTGATCTACTGCAGGGGGTGCTATAATGCCCCATTGTGGCCCCACATACACAGTATAATGGTCCAATTTTAGGTCTCCCTGTTGCCCCCACTCACCATGATACCCCCTATAGCTCCTCACATACAGTACAATGCCCCCCCCCCCCCCACACACACACACATATAATGTACCTTTGGGGTCCCTCACAAAGTATAATAACCACTGGTGACTCCACCCACACACACACAGTATAATGATTTTCCCTATACAGTATAATGAACCCTAGTGGGCCTCCATACAGTGTATTGGGGGCATACTACAGTCATCTAGATCTTCAATAGAGGTAAAACCTGGCAGAAAAAAGGTTCATATTCTCACTACTCCTGATGATAAAAGCGTCATTAAATATACTGAATGATAAATATGCTTGTACTGCTCTCCCCATCCCCTAAATTGTGTTGTTAGAAGTTTAGCATGGTCAAAACTGCTGTCAGACTGCTTTCAACTCTGGGTACAATATTTTTTGGGGAAAAAATTTGGATTAATGAATTGATTATAGAAAAGCATAACGTAATATAGAATGGTAGGTATGGCTAGGTCTCTTAAATGGTCACCTTTTCTCAGTCTATTGCCTTTGGAGAGTAATAATTATCTGTCAAATTTACAGAATGGTTGATTTTTCAAATGCCTTATTAAAAGATTCTTACTTTGATTAGATGTTTCTTTGGTTTTCTCACTTCAGCAAATAGCATTTATAATGTAGAGAAAGTTAATACAAGGTTTTTACTAATGTGTTGTGATTCTCCATATTGCTTCCTTTGCTGGCTGGATTTATTTTTTCCATCACATTATACACTGATCGTTTCCATCCAGCAGCGGTGGCCGTGCTTTCACACTATAGGAAAAAAAAAACAGCCTATGTGAGCTTACACCAGTCACCAGTTTGCAAGCATGACCACCACTGATCGATTGCAGGGTGGTCATAACCATGAAAATTAGCAGTGTATGATGTGATGGAAAAATGAATCCAGCAAGCAAAGGAGGCAATATGGAGAATCACAATACATTAGTGTCTTGTATTAGCTTTCTCTACATGCTAAATGCTATTTGCTGAATTGAGACAACCCCTTTAAGATGTAGAGTTTAGAGTTTAGCCTTTGCCAATAATAAATGCCCTTTTAATGTGTTACATTACCACTATGAATGTATACATTGTACACTTAGCTGATGTAATCCTATAGGCAGCAGTGTGATCTTAGAAAAAAGGAGAATGACTAATGAACAGAATCTAGCTTTCAGTCTGAGGCTATGAATATTGCTGGCACCATCCTGCATTACATTGCGGTGCCTGGCCTGTCAGTCAATAGTTTTTAGATAAAAATATATGCAGGCATGTGGCTTCAATAATTCATGTGAATTGTTAATCTATGGTAGCTCTTCAATTCATCAGACTGTTAATGAATCGTGTCTTGTTTTGTGTATTTACCTTACTTTTAGCAGGCAAAGTGTTAAATTCTGAGAAAAAAAAAAAGGCAATTTGATCAATGCAAACAGACAGAAAAAATCCAGGATTTATGCCCTGCTTACTTTTCTGTGTTTCCTCTCTGGATTAAACAACCACATCACAAACTTGACTCATGGAGGCACATTTATAAAAAAAAAAAAAAAAAAAAAAAAGGTGTTATTTTGCCAGCTGGTGTATGTTAATTTGGCCACTACTGTCCTGCCAGATATTTCATAATGTTGAATAAGATCTGTAAATGTAGTGCTCTGGAGAAAGGGTACTTTTGTCTGGATATTTTGGACATTTGCTCCCATTGCTGCTATGCAAGGCCATCAACTCACTACTTTAGTGCACTTTGAAGGGTTAACTTGCACTTTGATTTAGGCCATTGTTTTCACTTCTACTTAGTAATACTGTTGAATTTCATTTTATATTATATCCAGTTCAATTGCACTGTTATTTTACTAATTTGTGGAGAGCGTTAATGCACAGCCAGTTCACATTTAGAGACTTTGGGAATTTCCAGCTTGCGCACTGAGAAGCTTGTAGTTTTCCACTGCTGGCATAAGAGACTATGCAAAGCCGAGCTTTGGAAGGAAAATCCAGACACAGTGAAGTTTTGACTGTCTGGTTTAGGGTACTTTCACACTTGCGGCAGAGGATTCCGGCAGGCAGTTGCATCGCCAGAACTGCCTGCCGGATCAGTCAAAACGTATGCAAACTGATGGCATTTGTCAGACGGATCCGTATGACAAATGCATTGAAATGCCGGATCCGTCTCTCCGGTGTCACTTGGAAAAACGCATCCGGCATTTATTTTTTTCACATTTTTTGCGGTCTGAGCATGTGCAGACCGCAATGCCAGATCCTTTTTGCTCGGGAATTAATGCATTTCAATGGGAAAAAATGCCAGATCCAGCATTCCGGCCAGTGTTCCAGAATTTTGGATGGAGATAAAACCTCAGCATGCTGCTGTATTATCTCCGTCCTGAAAAGTCAAAAAGACTGAACTGAAGACATCCTGATGCATCCTGAACGGATTGCTCTCCATTCAGAATGCATGGGGATAAAACTCATTCAGATATTAAGCCCCTAGGACAGAACTCTATGCTGGAAAAGAAAAATGCTAGTACCCTTAGTCTAATGCAGCCTTGAACTGCAGCAATGTTTCTGTTAGGGTGCATTTACACGACCATGTCCATTTTGAGGACCGCAAAATGCAGATACCCAAAACACTGACACCGGCAATGTGCACTTCGCATTGCAGTGCAGACCCATTGACTTTACTTGTGTCGACCATCCGCATATTGTGGGCAAAGATAGGACATGTACAATACTACACAATATGTGCTTGGTTGAGAATTCTGGGGCCCATCATACTAATATATGATAAGCAAGCTGTTCTTCTCTGCTTGGCTGCAGCAGTCACATGATATTACCACTTCAGCCAATTAGAAGCAGGTTGAAATAGACATTCATAGGGCAAACTTAATGGCTGAGGCAAAGCTTCTCCTCCTGCCTCTTATCTCCTTGCAGAGACTAGTTTAATAAATGTGCTGTTTTACATATAAACTGTATTTAGTGGAGCAGATGTATCAAAGCTGTCAAACCTTCTACACTGCTGCAGGATATGGAGCAGGTTACATTGCACCTATAGAAGGGTATTGAGTGAAGGACACTCCCAGCATGGGTGCAGATATAGTTGCCTTGTGCCTCGTTCATTAAGAAGTGAGTTGCAAGCAAGGGGTCGGTCACTATCTAGAGGTCAGTGTGTGGATACAGTCAAGTATAATAGATATCTCTAGTAGGATATGGCTACTAGATAGGGGTTTTTGATCAAGGGAGTTATCCTGATTGTCTGAGTCGGGAAGGAATTTTTTCCCCCTTAAGTGGTGAAAATTGGCTTCTACCTCACAAGGTTTATTTTTTATTTGTTGCCTTCCTCTGGATCAACTTGCAGGTTAACAGGTCGAACTGGATGAAAAAATGTCTTTTTTCGGCCTTATATACTACAGTATGTTACTATGTTAACCCCTTCACAACTGCAATCCGTCTATATACGTGATAGCTGCACATACCCTGTGCAGCTACCACGTGTATAGACGTCATTGCAGTTCTTTAATCCAAGCGCTGCAAAGCGCTTGGATTAAAGCTTCTGCCCCTGCCCTGGTGCTGTCACAGACAGCATACAGTGCAGTAATGCCTGCAAGGGACCAATCAGAGTAATACCTTGCCGGCAATCGATCCGATTGGTTAGTATGTGCAGACTAACTAATCGGATCGCGGCAGTGTTAAAATGCCGGTTTCAGGCTCTGATCTGCGCTCTGCAGATCAGAGCTTGAAATCAGGTAGTGTCCTGAAGCCCCCGATCTGTGCCCACTTCCTGTGTGCCTCCAACCCCCCCCACCACCGTGAGCCCTGCCTCTGCCTTCGGTCCCCACCCCCCCATCCATGTATCCTGCCCCTGATGCGGTCCGCCCCCTCCCCGCCCAATACATTCACCCTGCCCCGATCTGTAATTTCTAAATGCTGGCCGTTCCCCCCCCCCCTTTCCAGTGCTGCCCCCTGCCCCCGATGCGGTCCCCCTGCTGTGTGTGATGGCGGCGGCTCCATTCCTGAGCTGCCGCCATCAGCAGCGAGTGTCAGCTCTATGCTGACACTCTGCTGTAACCCCATAGATGCCGCGGCAGCGACATCCATGGGGTTAATAGAGGGAGGCGGCTCCCTCTCTCAATCATTGGGGCTGCTGCGCTGCGATTGCAGCACTGGATGGTTGCCATGGCAACCGGACGCTTTGCAAAGACTCCGGTTGCCATGGCAAAGGCGTCTGGTGCTGCCACCTACAGGACATCTGGTAGTATTATACTTTGGAATGCAAGAGCATTGCAAAGTATAGTACAACCATCAGCCCCACTGGATCTTCAAGATCCAAGAGGGAACTAATAAAAAAAGTGAAAATAATAAAAGTAAAAATAAATAAATAAAAATGTAAAAAAATAAAAATAAATTGCCTTTTCCTATAAAAAATGTAAAAAAAAAAAAAACACACATATTGGGAATCACCGCGTCCGTAATGACCATCTCTATAAATATATCACATGATCAACCCCGTCCAATAAACACCATAAAAAATAAAAAATAAAAACTGTGTAAAAAAAGCCATTTTTGTCACCTTACATCACAAAAAGTGCAACACCAAGCGATCAAAAAAACGTATACCCCCCAAAATAGTACCAATCAAACCGTTACCTCATCCCGCAAAAAATGAGCCCATATTTAAGACAATCGCCCAAAAAATAAAAAAGCTATGGCTCTCAGACTTTGGAGACACTAAAACATATATTTTTTTTTGTTTCAGAAATGCTATTATTGTGTAAAACTTAAATAAATAAGAAAAAGTATACATATTGGGTATTGCCACGTTCATACCAATCTGCTCTATAAAACTGTTACATGACCTAACCCTTCAGATGAATACTGTAAAAAAAAAAACTGTTCCCTTTTTGCCCCATAAAGTATAATTATGAATGATCCAAAAATCATATGTACCCAAAAATGGTACCAATAAAAACCTCAACTCTTTCTGAAAAAAAGAGCCCCTGCACAAGACGATCGGTCGAAAAATAAAAAACATATGGCGTTCAGAAAATGGACACACAAAAACATAATTTCTTTTTCAAAAATGCCTTATTATGTAAAACTGAAAAAAACTAACAAAAAAGTTGACATATTTGATATCACTGCATCCGTAACAACCTGCTCTATAAAAATAGCACATTATTTACCCTGTCAGATGAATCTTGTAAAAAATGAAAGATGAAAAAACAGTGCCAAAACAGCAATTTTTTTGTTACCTTGCCTCACAAAAAACGTAATATAGAGCAATTAAAAATTAGATGTACCCCAAAATAGTACCAATAAAACTGTCACCTTATCCCCTAGTTTCCAAAATAGGGTAACTTTTTGGGAGTTTCTACTGTAGGGGTGCATCAGGGGGGCTTTAAATGGGACATGGTGTCTAAAGACGTCCAGCAAAATCTGCCTTCCAAAAACCATATGGCGCTCCTTTCATTCTGGGCCCTGCCATGTGCCCTTACATCAGTTTACGACCACATGTGGGGTGTTTCTGTAAACCGCAGAATCGGGGTAATAAATATTGAGTTTTGTTTGGCTGAAAAAAATGTAATAAAATAGAAAATCTACCCAAAAAGTTAAATTTATAAATATCAACTCCATTTTCCTTTAATTCTTGTGGAACACCTAAAGGGTTAACAAAGTTTGGAAAATCAGTTTTGAGTAACTTGAGGGGTGTAGTTTCTACAATGGAGTCATTTATGGGGGGTATCCACTATGTAAGCCCCACAAAGTGACTGGTCCTTAAAAAGTGGGTTTTGGAAATTTTCTTAAAAATTTTAAGAATTGCTTCTAAACTTCTAAGCCTTGTAATGTCCTAAAAAAATAAAATAACATTTCCAAAATAATGCCAACATAAAGTACACATATGGGGAATGTTAAGTAATAAATATTATATGAGGTATCACTTTCTGTTTTAGAAGCAGAGAAATAAAAATTTGAAAATTGCGAATTTTTTTCAATTTTTTGGTAAATTTGGGATTTTTTCATAAATAAAAGTGATCAATATCGACTCAAATTTATCACTGTCATGAAGTACAATGTGTCACGAGAAAACAATCTCAGAATGGCTTAGATAAGTAAAAGCGTTCCAAAGCTATTACCACATAAAGTTACGCATGTCAGATTTGCAAATTTTGACCTGGACACTAGGGCATCAATGACCTTTGGTCATGAAAGGGTTAAAAATAACATAAAAGATGCATATATATATATATATATATATATATACAGTACAGACCAAAAGTTTGGACACACCTTCTCATTCAAAGAGTTTTCTTTATTTTCATGACTATGAAAATTGTAGATTCACACTGAAGGCATCAAAACTATGAATTAACACATGTGGAATTATATACATAACAAACAAGTGTGAAACAACTGAAAATATGTAATATTCTAGGTTCTTCAAAGTAGCCACCTTTTGCTTTGATTACTGCTTTCCACACTCTTGACATTCTCTTGATGAGCTTCAAGAGGTAGTCCCCTGAAATGGTCTTCACTTCACAGGTGTGACCTGTCAGGTTTAATAAGTGGGATTTCTTGCCTTATAGATGGGGTGGGGACCATCAGTGGCGTTGAGGAGAAGTCAGGTGAATACACAGCTGATAGTCCTACTGAATTGACTGTTAGAATTTGTATTATGGCAAGAAAAAAGCAGCTAAGTAAAGAAAAACGAGTGGCAATCATTACTTTAAGAAATGAAGGTCAGTTAGTCAGCCGAAAGATTGGGAAAACTTTGAAAGTAAGGGCTATTTGACCATGAAGGAGAGTGATGGGGTGCTGCGCCAGATGACCTGGCCTCCATAGTCACCGGACCTGAGCACAATCGAGATGGTTTAGGGTGAGCTGGACCGCAGAGTCAAGGCAAAAGGGCCGACAAGTGCTAAGCATCTCTGGAAACTCCTTCAAGACTGTTGGAAGACCATTTCAGGGGACTACCTCTTGAAGCTCATCAAGAGAATGCCAAGAGTGTAGAAAGCAGTAATCAAACAAAAGGTGGCTACTTTGAAGAACCTAGAATATGACATATTCTCAGTTGTTTCACACTTGTTTGTTATGTATATAATTCCACATGTGTTAATTCATAGTTTTGATGCCTTCATAGTCATGAAAATAAAGAAAACTCTTTGAATGAGAAGGTGTGTCCAAACTTTTGGTCTGTACTGTATATGTAACACAACTCTTAAGACAAGAAGAAATGGAATTGGGTTCACGTCTCCTGCTCTGGGAGGATTATCATCCTACAAATGCTTCCAATTTTTTGTTTTTATTTCAATGTTTCATGAAAAATGAGAGAGATGACCAACAAGCCCATTGTTTATTTTACACAATGGGTATACAGGGGACAGAGGGGTGACACACCCATAGGACATTGATGGTGTATAGGGGACAATCATAACATACCCAGAGGACAGAGTAGTGATTTAAAGGTGGCATGTGATGGCATACTAGGGGGAAGAGTTAGGGGGCAGTTTATTTATTTATTGTTTACACAACGGGCCTTATTTCCAGCTAAATATAAGATCCTATAGTATACAGAATGTGAATATTGTGAAGCTGCTGATTGGATGCCTTTCTCCATTCTGGGTGACCTATCCTGAGACACCCCTCTCTTAAATATATTACCCCCAACTCTCTTAGCCTAGACTCATTATACAGAATCTATAATTCCACTAGAGACATTCTTTATCAAATCCTCATCCCCCAACTCACAATCTCTCAAGAGTGTACAGTCTGATCCTTTTTACTGGCCCCTGGTGACCACCTTTACACTAGATCTTGGGAATAATAGATGGCTGTGATAATTTCACAATTCCTCCTAGCCAATGAAAGTTTGGAGACAAATTATGAACTGTTGACTTGGTGGTACAGGACCTTAACGCTGCTTCATTAACTTTACCCTTTAGTCCCTGAAATACAAGAAGAAGACTATGTTGTATGTTGGAAAAGCCTGGAACTTAACCCTTTCATAACTACCATAACTACCATCTGTATACATGCATGCTAAATGTGTATGCCCTCTGCAATTAGCACATACCCTATATATGTGTGCCTATATTTAATCCTAGCACTGTAAAGCTCTTGGATTAAAAACCCTGCTCTGACAATCTTGCAGGGACAATTGGGGTTCCTGACTGACAGTGGGGAACCCGAGGAGTAGACAGAAGCAGTTTATTACTGCTTCTGCATTCACCTATATGGGGTGCATGTCATGCAATGTGCACCATGCAGTGAATACTGACAACCTCTGGATTCCAGACACTGTATGTTCAGGGCCTAACAGTTCAGTCCCCTCTTTTTCTCCCATACCCCTCTCGCATCACTACTTTGCTTCATTCTTTTCATGTCCATGTTTTCTCTCTTCTTCATGTACTGCGTCTTTGTATGTCATCTGGCAGTTACCAGAGCAAAGGAAAGCTGTAGGTGTCTATCCTCCTAGCAGCTTTCTGGTAGTGAAGTATGAACAACTCAGCGCAATGCTTGCAAATAAAAGTTTTGTTCAACTTTTCTTTTCACCTTGCAAATAAGCTCTATTAAGCAATGTGACCGGGTGATGTGGATATTGTATTGCCTTTATGTCTGCATGTTTGTATTTGTCCTTTACTTGAAATAACTCAAAAAAGAAAGATTAAACATAACAATTGTGGAAAAAAAATATCTTGGAACTTTGTATAGTACTGCTCTATAGTAACAGAATAACTTAAGGCATGTATCCATCAAGTTCAGCCTACTTTCTAAAGATACTCCTCCTGGAAATGCAAAAAATTACATCACAACCACATAATACATGGAGTAGCTGCAGTTGCTTTCACGCAGTCGGTGTTTGGTCAGTAAGGTGTAGGTCAAAAACTCAGAACAGGAGTAAATCCTTCCATTATACCTTATCTCTGAGTAGCCTCCACTTCTGCTTTTAACTCACAATCCCTGATGAAAATCACTGGTCAAATACTGACGAAAGACTGACTATGTGGAAACAGCCTTAAATGGGTATTCAGTGGATAACTATTAAAATGGAGGGGTCCTACTACTGGGACACCCATAGATCATGAGAACGGAGGCCTCAAACCCAATGGAGCTCCCCTGAAATGGACGGAGCAGCTGTGTGGAATGTGCACGGCCACTCCATTAATTTCTATAGGAGAGCTGTGGATAGGGGATAACTTTTTGTAACCAGAATACCCTTTTAAGGTGGCTATACACATTAAATAAAAGTTGGTTGATGGTTGAACACCAGTTGAACAATCATCTAGTGAACAACTGTTTTTCAGACATGGCTATACACATCTTAGTCCATATTGGCTATAACAGTTGTTCAGACTGACGATACTTATTCAGTACCAGACAAAGGATGAAAGACCTTTCTAGGAGCCTTCTTTGAAAGAAAGATCTGTAATTCATGAATAATCATTCTTTGGATAAAAGGTCTTTTATCGGAAGAAAATATAGAACACAGACAACTTCTTTTTAAACAATAATGGTCTATCATTAGTTGGCTAAAATGATTTTCCATTGTGAAATTTCAACCGACAATAGTTCGTTTTGGATCATATCAGCCATTATGATCAACTTTAGACTAATGGCCATCTTAGAGTGGGAGCTTATCTTGATAATATGATATAGCAGAATCCTGAGCAGCAGACATCTTCCCTAATGCCTCCATATACGGCTTATAAAAGGATGTCTTCAAGAGTCAACTTCTTTAATCATTTTCATTCCCCAGACAAAATGTCGGGCCAATGTAAATGGTCTTCATTTTTGGAATAGCCATTAAACTACAGTACATGAAGAAAAAGAGCCAGTGTTGTATCCCTCCACCCAACTTACTCAAAGTAAAAAAAATCACAACCTAAATCACTTTCTAAATGAATATGCCTACTTTACATTAGCATAATCAATTCCTACATTTCTCTTTAGCTGCATAATTTTTGTGAACGGAGAAAATTCTTGCTGAAAACATGTTTTTTTTTCCCCATCTTGAACTACTATGGTAGAGAATACTCAAGTATGTTAGGGTCAAGTATGTCTATTTTCCTGAACATCCCAATGGTTTGCCTGGAATAACTTCTACCTTCCAACTAGATCTTTTGGCACTTTAGAACATAAAGTGCAGATGGACAACACCGATGAAGCAAATCTCCTATCAGTGGTTCTTTCAAAATTCTAGAAAATTGTCATCACATGGCCTTAAGAGAAGAAAAAAAAAAAAAAAAACGACTTGACTTTCTATCAGTATCTATTGGTTTTGATAGACGAAAATGTCCTAATGAGCTCACTATGCCCTATAGCAGTGTCATTACGATGCCACAAATTGTTACTGGTGTAGTCAATCCATGCTTATTATTAGTATATGACTTCTATTTCTGCCTCATCAGTATTGTAGATTTTAACATGAAAATAAAACAAATGTTACATTGTTACATAAATTGTATTAATATGACAATGCACCATGTTGCTACACAATCTTAATTATGTCTCATTAAAGTCTGTGCCGCTTATACTAGAAAATCTATCAAGTTTTGTAGCATGAGATGTAACTGTTCCTTCATGTTAATTGCTCTGAACATGCAACAATTTCCCACTATGACCATTAGTTTCCTCATTGTACACACAATAAACAACTGTTTTCGCGGGTGATATTAGTACAGACGTGGCCAGGGGACATTGGTTGTGCAGAGAAGAAGCAAGTTTGTCATTAGCAGATATCACATTATCACATTAATTAAACCAACCATCATAAGCAGTAGATAGTCAGGGGTGATGGGATGTTTAATTAAATTCAATTACAGATGCATAATATTTGATTATTTTATAGGGGTTGCTTTTTTCCAGATAAACACTTATTTCTGGTGATGAAGCTCCATTACTATGATAGTTCACTCTGAATTATGGGCTAATCATGAGCTCGGACCCAAATATATTCCATACCTAGAATTGTATCGTGAGAAAGCAGAAGATCTAAACGTTACACCATTTGGAAGAACCACATACCTTGACTCCCTCATAGCAGGCTTATTTAAGCGTAAAAGAAGAGAGGAATTAATTTGATGGATCGATCACTGAATTGCAAGGAAGTCCAAGGGGCTAAAGCTCTGGACTGGCTATGGTGTAATACTAACAGATTAGACATCACTGTGGAAAACTTGATGTCACCTATCCAACTTAGGCTACTTTCACACTAGCGTTCGTCGGTCCGCTCGTGAGCTCCGTTTGAAGGGGCTCACGAGCGGACCCGAACGCAGCCGTCCAGCCCTGATGCAGTCTGAATGGAGCGGATCCGCTCAGACTGCATCAGTCTGGCGGCGTTCAGCCTCCGCTCCGCTCGCCTCCGCACGGACAGGCGGACAGCTGAACGCTGCTTGCAGCGTTCGGGTGTCCGCCTGGCCGTGCGGAGGCGTGCGGATCCGTCCAGACTTACAATGTAAGTCAATGGGGACGGATCCGTTTGAAGATGCCACAATATGGCTCAATCTTCAGGCGGATCCGTCCCCCATTGACTTTACATTGAAAGTCTGGACGGATCCGTACGAGGCTATTTTCACACTTAGCTATTATATGCTAAAATAATGCAGACGGATCCGTTCTGAACGGAGCCTCCGTCTGCATTATTATGATCGGATCCGTTCAGAACGGATCCGATCGAACGCTAGTGTGAAAGTAGCCTTACCGTAGATCATTTCAACTTAGGAGTTCCACCAATGTTAAGTGTAGGGTGATACCGCACATAGCAGTTTGGAAAAATAAATTGGGGATAAATTTCTCCAAATCAGAGGTTTCAACTGTCATTGACCCTTAGTTACAGTAGAATTTTCTAAAGTCTTAACTAAATGGCATTATACACCACTTAAAGGGGTTTTCCGGGTTCAGGACTGAACTCAAATATAACCTCATCTACTATGTGTGAGAGGAGCATCAGAACCTTTCCTTGCTCCAATGCTCCCCCTCTGCCTTGCTCTGCATTATACAGCCTATGGTCTGTTTGTTTATTGTCGGTCATATACTGGGCTTCATATCACTATACCAGGCAGAGACTAGCACAAATGGGCTGTCTATTGTGATGCCCTAGTCTGTTTTAGAGGCAGGTACTATAGTAGTAGTATAGTGTGTGTGTGTGCCAGTGCTCGCTGCTAGGCAGAAATCTTGAATGCTTTTACTGTTCCAAGACATTCTGAGATGGTTTTCTCGTGACACATTGTAGTTCATGTTAGTGATAAATTTGAGTCAATATTTTTTACCTTTATATTATCTTTATTTATAAAAAGGCAGATAATGATACCTCATAAAATAGTTATTACTTTACATTTCCCATAATCTTTTTTATGTTGGCATCATTTTGTAAATTACATTTTTTTATTTTTTTTTATGTTAGAAGGATTAGAATTTCAGAAGCAATTCTTAAACTTTTTAGGAATATTTCCACAACCCACTTTTTAAGGACCATCTCAGTTATGAAGTCATTTAGTGGGACTTACATAGTAGAAACCACGTATAGATAACCGATTTTAGAAACTAAACCTCTCAAGTTATTCAAAACTAATTTTGGAAACTTTGTTAAAGTTTTAGCTGTTCCATGAGAATTACAGGAAAATTCAGGTGAAATTTCTAAATGTCATTTTTTTTTAAAGACTTTCCATTTTAATAACGATTTCCTGTAACATAGCAATGGTTAGCAGCCAAGCAAAACTCAATATTTATTGCCCTGAATCTGCACTTTACAGAAACAGCCCATATGTGGTCGTAAATGGCTGTATGGGCACAAAGCAGGGCTCAGAAGGGAAAGTATGCCATATGGTTTTTGAAGGACAGATTTCACTGGGATAATTTTAAATTGTCATGTCACATTTGAAGAATCCCTGACACCCCTGCAGTAGAAACTCCTAAAAGTGACCCAACAGGATAAAGTGATGGTTTTATTTGTTCTACTTTGGGGTACATATGATTTTTGATTGCTCAATATTATGCTTTTTGTGAGGCAAAGTAACCAAAAAAATGGCTGTTCTGGCACTATTTATTTTCAGTTTTTTTTATGCTATTCAGGATAGACAGGATAGATCATGGGTTATTTTTATAGACCAGGTTGTTATGGGCACGACAATACCAAATATTTCTCTTTTTATTTTATTTTTTGTTTCAGTTTTACATAATAAAGCATTTTTAAAAAATAATCATGTTTTTGTGTCTTCATTTTCTGAAAGCCATATTTTGTGTAGGGGCTGTTTTTTTTTTCGGGAAGAGTTGATGTTTTTATTGGCACCATTTTTAGGTTCATATGATTTTTGGATCGTTCAATAATATACTTTTTGGGGCAAGGTGACAAAAAAATTAATGTTTTAGCACAATTTTTTTTACAGCATTCATTTGAGGGGGTTGATCATGTGATATTGCTATAAAGCAGGTCGTTATGGATCCACGATACCTAATATATATATTTTTTTTATTTTGTTGAGTTTTACACAGTAAAAGCATTTTTGAAAAGAAATATTTTTTTTTTGTTTTGCCCTTTTTTTAAAGGCCAATTTATATATTATTTTTTTTCGAACAATTGTCTTATATAGGGCTAGTTTTTTTGTGGGATGGGGTGACAGTTTGATTGGTACCTTCTTGGGTTACATACGACTTTTTGGTCACTTGGTATTGCACTTTTTGTGCGGCATGGTGACAAAAAAAATTGCTTTGTAGTCAAAATTTTTATTTAGTTTTTTTTTAAATTGTTGACCTGATGGATGAATCATGTTATATTTTTATAGACCAAGTTGTTATGGATGCAGTGCCACCTAAAATGTCTTATTATGGTGTGTTTTAATTTTTTTTGGGTGTTTTTTTTTTTTTACTTGAAACTTTTATTTTTATTTTTGTCCCACTGAGGGACTTCAAGTTTTGGTGGTCTTATCCCCTCTACAATGAATTACAATACATTGTGCATATGAGACCTAGCCTGGGCCATCGGTCTGTCATACCAGCCATTAGGTCCCAGCTACTGCACTACAAGAACCCAATGGCATAGGGAAGGGTGCCCATACCCTCTGCAAACCCTGCACATGCCATGGTCAGTGTGTTTTGCGACACACAAGGTGTTAATACACCGGCATTGGTGCATTCACGATGTTGGCGTATTAAGCAGGGGCTCGACTATTAGTAACAGCCAGGCCCCTGCCATTGATTGAGTGGGCACAGCTTCTGCACCCTCCTGATAAGAGCGCCGTACATATATGGTGCTGGTATCCTACAGGTTAATAGAGTAAAAAAAAAATAAACACAAATACTCACAACTCGTCACAACTGGCATTACCCAGCAGCATGGCATGGTCACACACACATTGCCCTGCTGGGCTGTGTAAGAGGAGGATGATCCCCGGGCCTGCACACTTCTCCCAAGCAGCTCAGCATTGCAATGTGTGGCCTACTGCGGAGTGGCGTAACTCAGCAGAACTGTGAAGCAGGGAACGGATGGCTCCCTGCTTCACCATATAAATGAACTGCCTGGGTGCCCCTCAAAACCTCTGTGCCTGGGGTATGTGCCCAGCTGCTATCCTCACCATGCCTGTGCTAAAGATGGTCATAGTGAACTGAGGTACCATTCCAAGTTTTTCTACTGGGGCTGCATGGTTACTTGCTGATAAACATTGTAGTGTTTGTGTTCACCATTGTTCTCCCTTACAAGAGTGAACCCTGTTCCTTTGACCTCATGCATCCAACCTTATGTATTTTGAGGTCCACAAAATATAGATACCATCCATGTGCCATCCATTATTTTGCAGACACATAATTTCAATGGGTCCGTGGATGATAATTTTGTACCAGAACAGGACATGTTCCATAATTTGGAATGGACATACAGATGCTGTCAGATGGTTGTGTGCATGAGGCCTTAATCTGAATGGCACCCTCACTCTCTGGGCCGCAAATCAGGCGCTATGGCTACTACAGCCTTGTTATTAGTGGCAGCCACTGATGTGGGTTAGCTCTTCAAAATTATGCTTTAATGGTTAGTACAGGGAGGAAATGTTCATATACACAGCACGGTGGCTCAGTGGTTAGCACTGTTGCCTTGCAGTGCTAATTCTGCAGATGCTAATTTTGAACATTCTTAGTTTTGTAATTATAGATGTCCAGGCTATCCGCATATAACAATTTACGTTATGTTGAAGCCCTAGTGTGGAATACAGCTTTATTAGGTAAAGCCAAGTCTATGTCTATATTGTAGAAGGGTTTTGTGCTTCTATTTCATTCATTGGACATCAAATAAAATAATTAGGAATCTTGTACTTTTTATTTCCCTGCAGTGGGACTGCAGTTATGTACAGATTCCCCCACCAAATCACATAGTAGATCTATCAATTGATATAAAAATAAAATAAAATCATGAAATAAAAAAAAATGCTGAAAATAAACACAGAAATTGTGAAGGCATATCACATTATTTTTCATATCTTATTCTGAGATGTTATTGATACCCCGTAAGCCTCACATACAAATCACCACAGTGAAACAATATTTTATAATTGATTTTCTACACAGTTGAAATAAGCCATTTGGAATAATAAAATCTATTATTTCCCACATCACTGACAGAAAGTGTGATCACTTGTACATTCATGATTTGATAATTAATTAGATGCTCTGGTTGGTTCTTTTCTCGCCAAGTCATAAAATCCCATCCCCCATAGTTAGAATCAGTGAGATGAGATTCACTCTCCTCAGTCATTACTGGCAATAAGTCACAGAAACAAATGAAGGCGAAGAGCTATTTTTTTCAGAAATAGTGAATGATCTGGGAACCTAAAGTGGCACTGGACAAAAAAAAAAAAAACAACTAAAAATGGCCCCATGTTGCAAGTGGATCTAGATTGATAGAAGGCAAGGCAAAACAAGTAGGCAGTGTAAGATCCTCACCTGCTTTGCACTCCAGGGGAACCAAGAGGGGTCCTCGTGGAGTTGCGGGACAGGTTATGCGTGTCTCTGATGCACCAGCGCTGACCCCTTTGCGAGCCAGTGCGGAGATGCGTTTGCATGGACATCGGAGGGGAGGACCGTCGGAGTCCCGGGGACAGAGAGGCCAGGCGAGTGACAAGACGCCGCGGCCAGGGTTGTCTCCGGTGTCTCCTGCGACTTCCGTTTCCGCATCTGGGTCCACGAGCTCGCATACTCGCGCTGAGTCTATCATGCGTCCGTGCGTACGCACGAGGGCAGGTTCGCAAAGGGATACACGGTCGCGAGTACGCGCTTCTTATGCACTTCGTCGACCAGTGGCGCATATTATACTGACTCACAAGAGCAAAGTGGATTAGGGAGCCAGCCATGGGTTAATCAACTTGTGATTGCCTTAGGCCTTGTACTCAGGTGCAGGGCAATTTGTTCACCTATGGTAGTGGACACTTGGCACCCTGGGATTGGTCAGCAGGCATTTAAAAGGAGGTCTCTCAGGGTGATCAGTGCCCACTGTTATTTTCCCTCAACCAGGTATAGGTCACAACTCCTAGTGACTGAAGACTGCCAGGAACTTTGTCCTTACAGCGGACCCAAGATCTGGAGTGACTCGACTGCCAAGTGCACAGCATCATTCAGCACTGGTTGGGACTATTCCTGGAATCTCCTTGCCTGTTTTTTTGTTATTATTCCTTGTTACCAGCAAGTGTCCTGGACGTTTATGTTTCTGGTGAATAAACACCTTTTTGCTTTCATCACTGGTCTGTTTGTTGGTGCCTTGCATTACAGGCAGGGCCTTCAATACAGAATACCGCCCCAACAGAACCAAATACCCCAGTGCAGCATAAAATACTGCTGCTGGCCTCTCAGTATCCATCTGTATCACTGTCCTGAGGATGGTGATACTGTTGAGTTCAGGAGGGTACTCGTGAATGCCGGCCAGGAGCATAAGTGCCTGAGCATTAACTGAGAGCATAAGATCGCTATGTACCCAGACGGCTGCCATGAGAAGTGCAGGTGAAGTCTAGTTAAATATAGATATTAACATAGGCATATGAATTGTCTAGATCTCACCAAACCTGTGATACGTTTCCTCCTGTCTGGTTTGTCTGCAAGTGCTGCAATGAAACACCACCGCAGGGAAGCAAGAAAGCCCTGTATGAAGATTGGAGGCAGAAGACACGCACCCTAGGTTGGATCCAACAGTGCTTTAATGCACACGCATTCAAAATGACTCACAAGATTACAACTTGGTATTCACCATACTGTAGAAAACTCATAGTGCCCAGACGGTTTTGCCTTGCAGCTTTCTCAAGGGCATTCCAATATAATAGTCAAGGCTAGACTGTATCTTACAGAGCATAAGGTATTGTACAATCTTTTTTGGAGAAAAAATAGTGAGAATGATGCAGGGAAATGTACTTCAACATGATAAGTATAAACCAACATCAGTGATTTGGAGAAAAGAACAGGCCTCATTCACAAATCCGTGCCTATGATGACGATTGTGACAAGGTGGTCCGTGTTTCATACAACGAGAAAACAAGATGTCTTTGAAAGGTCCATTGTTGGCTCCTGTATCCGTTTTTTCCCTCCGTGGGCAATCCGTTTTCCAAGTGCACAGCTAGGCTGAAAATGAGATTTCCAGGGCAACCCCTACCAATAGTCAGTGAAAAACACTGACAGAGCAAGGATGCCATCCATGATCTGTCAATGCTTTACACAGTCCCAGAGACTTCAGTGGTTCTCCAGGAGTCTTCCAAGAGTCTTTTATATGGAAATCTGAATTGAAACTCTATTTTATAATTCCAGTTATGTAGCTGGTGGACCTATGTATCTATTTTATTTTCCATTGATTGTTTACCACCTTGCAAGGCACTGTTGGTGGTGAGATACAGAAACAAGGTATTTTGTGGTGCTACAATGTTTCTGTCACTCCAATCCAATTGTGTGGGAGTGACAGAAACAATGCAGCACTGTTTGCTTTGTTGTCTCTGCAGTCCTGACCACCTCTGGCTTCCACAGCTAGTCAGGAGGTGGTCGGGGAAATAGGGGGGTTGGGTCATTCTGAGATGGAAATACCCCTTTAAAACTTGCATAATAAAAAAAATCATACAACATTTCATATACACTGAAATATGCTAACATTGGTATTACAAATGCCTGTATTTATATACAGGTGCATCTCAATAAATTTGATTTACGATTAAAAAGTTAATTGATTTCAGTAGGGAAATTCAAAAAATAAAACTCAAATATTTTATAAATTCACTACCCACTGAATTATCTATTTCAATTGTTTATTTCTTTTAATGTTGATGATTATGGCTTACAGAAAATTATAATATTATAAGACCAATTAAAAATGATTTTTAATACAGAAATGTTGGCCTACTGAAAAGTATGTACAGTATAGGCACTCAATACTTGGTTAGGCTCCTTTTGCATGAATTACTGGTACTGAATCAATGGCATAGCATGGAGGTGATCAGTCTGTGACATTGCTGTGGTGTTATGGAAGCCCAGGTTGCTTTGATAGTGGCCTTCAGCTCTTCTGCATTGGTGGGTCTGGTGCCTCTCATCTTTCTCTTGACAATACCCTATAGATTCTTTATGAGGTTTAGATCTGCCAAGTTTGTTGGACAATCAAGAACAGTGATACTATGTTATTAAATAAGTTATTAGTACTTTTGGCAGTCTGGGCAGGTGCGAAGTCCTGCTGGAAAATGAAATCAGCATCTCCATAACCATGTCAGCAGAGGGAAGCAGGAAGTGCTCTAGCTAGTAGCAAGCTCCCTGCACTATAATGTTGATGAAGCTATGTAGATCCAGTGCGAACTTCCAGTGATGAAACTGCACAGAACAGCTGATCTGCGGGGGGCTGGGTGTTAGACCACCGCCAATCAGCTAGTGAAGAGCTATCATGAGGAAAGGCCATGACTTACTAAAGACTGAAAAACACCTTTAAAGGGAACCTTACACCTCAAAATCGCATATAAAACCACCAGCATTACCTTATAGTAGCCCCCAGTCTGTTATTAATGATGTGTTTGATCCGGTAATTTGATGCTCCATACATGACAAAAACGAGGTTTAAATCGCCATCAGCACTATCTCGCCGGTCAGTCTGAAGTCAAGGGGGCAGCGGCCTCTTTGCTTCAAGTCAAGATAAGCATGCCCCCTAACCGTCCCCGCCCTGCAGTGCGGCCTGGGATAGCGCTAGTCTTGCACATGAGCTTTGTTACTGCGCGATCCTGGCTCCCGCAGTTAGCCGGGTTTAATCAGCGCACTGCGCATGTGCAAGACTAACATAATCCCAGGCCATACTGCAGGATTTCAAACACACAGAATAGGGGACTGTTAGGGGGAGTGCTTATCTTGACTTAAAGCAAGGAGGCCGCTGCCCCCTTGACTTCAGACTGACCGGAAAGATAGCGCTGATGGCGATTAAAACATCCTTTTTGCCATGTATGGAGCATCAGACTACCGGATCAAACACATCATTAATAACAGACTGGGGGCTACTATAAGGTAATGCTGGCGGTTTTATATGCGATTTTGAGGTGACAGGTTCCCTTTAATATTTAATTGAAAGCAAAATACTTTTTAACTTTAAGATTCAGGGACGATACTGCCTTTAGGCATTCAGAAAGTGAATGCAGGAGCCTCTTAAGAATTGCAGTATTTAAAATGCTAAACACGGACATCTTAAAGACTTATTTTTATGGAGAGACTGACCAGGACATGTCATGATCTTAGAGGAGGTTGAGTACATAATTCAGAAATGCTAGAGAAAGAGATGTAGGGATGAGTCTAGGTAAAAGTAAAGTTCTCTCTGTGGTCATTACGCTGTGGTGCAATTTATGCTCCCTGCACTGTAGCACCTCTCGCTCCCTGCGCACCCTCCCTTGACTGATTAGACTTTGATTCACCGTCACAAAACTCCCTATGGGAGTCATTAGCCCTCTGTGTACCTGCCTTTCAAGCATGGGAACCTCTAATCAAAGGAAAGAGAGGGCACAGCACAGCAGTAGCTCCAAATGTATGAGATCTGATCAGACTAGATACTGTCCTGGTGTTAACCGTTGATGGCTTCAACATAGATTGTCAATGAGATTAATAGTGAGAGAACGTGCACAGAACCACATGCATGTAATGCAGTGTTTAACCAGAGAGTGATGCATCCTCTTGAGAGGTCCAATGAGCTTTTCTATATTGCTAATCATAGGGATTTCTGCTGAACCCAATCTGTCTCTGCCTCTACAGATTATAATTGGTTTCCTACTAAATACATGGTATGGAAGTTGTAAAATCAGCACTGCTTATACATGTATCATGTACATATTTGAAAATTATCTGTAGGCTGCTGCTAGAGATGAGCGAATCAAAGCTGATAAAGTGGAATTCGATCCGCAGGAAAACTTCTATTTGCAACGAGTGCAAATTTCCTCGCGCTTCGTGGTAACAAATCACAATTTTCCTAAATTGGCAGCTACACGTGTGAGGACTGAGGACATGGGGCAAGGAACTCTGGGATCACCCTGATTGACATGCCTGCATGCAGCCAATCGACAGCCAGCCAGTCCTGTGATGTCACAGCCCTATAAATACGGCAGCCATTTTAGATTCTGCCATTTTCCAGCATTCAGAGTACAGGGACAGACATGTGAAGGCGCCAGAGACAGCTATTGGAAAAACCTCTAGGTTTAAAAAAAATAAATAAAAAAGGATTTATAAGTGCAGGGAAAGGATAGGGAGGAATCATTTCACAGCATCTTAGTGCAGAGCCAGACGTCAGAAGGCGCTAGGGACATTGATAGGAAAGTGATTTACATGTGCAGGGAACAATTATTTGGGGATCCCAATAGTCATTAGACAGCTCTGTCATTCCAGCTTTTTGTTATTGGGCTGCAAGTGTTATGTTGGAAAGCTTTTAGTGGCTTATATCTTAGTATCTTATTCAGTACGACAAGAAAAATATATACGCATTTCCCTTCTGCAGTTATTTCTGTTGAAAGCGTATAGGGGAGTATTACAGTACAACGAGAAAAATATATATGCACTGCACTGTTGCAGCAAAGCGTATAGGGGCGTATTTCAGTAAAATAATAAAAATATATACACACTGCACAATTTAATTGTTTTCTGGTTAAAGTGTATAGTGGCCTATTTCATTTCAACAAGAAATGTATATATTCAGGTCACATGCAGTTATTTCTGGTGAAAGCATATAGGAGCGTATTTTATTAAAAAATAATAATATAAGCACAATGCACTGTTGCAGTTATTTCTAGTGAAAGTGTATTTCAGTAAAATAAGAAAAATATATACACACTGCACTGTTGCAGTTATTTCTGTTGAAAGCGTATAGGGGCATATTTCAGTAAAATAGGAAAAATATATACTCACTGCACTGTTGCAGTTATTTCTGTTAAAAGTGTATAGGGGCATATTTCAGTAAAATAGGAAAAATATATACGCACCGCACTGTTGCAGTTATTTCTGTTGAAAGCATATTTGGGGTGTATTTTAGTAAAAAAGACAAATATATAAGCACTGCACTGTTGCACTCATTTCTGGTGAAAGCATATATGGGCGTATTTCAGCAAAATAAGAAAAATATATACGCACTGCAATGTTTAATTGTTTTCTGGTAAAAGCGTATAGTGGCCTATTTCATTCCAACAAGAAAGATATATAGTCAGGTCACTTCTGCATTTTTTTCTGGTGAAAGTGTATAGGAGCGTATTTCAGTAAAATAAGAAAAATATATACGCACTGCACTATTTAATTGTTTTCTGGTTAAAGCGTATAGTGACCTATTTCATTTCAACAAGAAATAGATATTGTCAGGTCACTTATGCACTTATTTCTGGTCAAAGCGTATTTTATTAAAAAAATTAAAATAAATACGCGTTGCACTGTTGCAGTTATTTCTGTTGAAAGCATATAGGAGCGTATATTTATTTTATTTTTTTGCAAATTGCGTTTTTTCTCTCAATGTTGCTTAAATGGTCCTAATATGATTCTCTATTTGAAAAAAAAAGGCTCAGTGACAATGTCATGCTGGATTATGGAAGTGCATCTAGGGAGGTCCGAGAACACATCCATGTTCCGACTAACGAACTCCCTGGCCTCCTGAGTCTATTTAGAGGAGAGTGTGTCAGCATTTTTTACTGTGGCAGGCACCTCTCTTGAATCAGACAGAGGGGCTGGTACCTCTTCTCCTAGAAAACCCGGCCGTGGGCTGTCCTCTGTACAGGTTTCCCTATCTTTCCACAGTTTGAGTAAATTCACATGGTAAACCTGCTCCGGCTTTTGCCACCCTGGCTGGTGTATCTTGTAGTTTGCATCTCCAATTTTCTAGAGTACCTCATAGAGCCCCTGCCACCTAGCCAGGAACTTACTGTCCACGGTCGGCACCAGAACCAAAACCTGATCACCCGGGTTAAAGAACCAACCCGATTATAGACCCGACATATTTTTTTTATATTTTCTTTGCAAATTGCGTTTTTTCTCCCAATGTTGCTTAAATGGTCCTAATATGTTCTCTATTTGCAAAAAACAAACAAAAACACCAGAAACACACTGAAAACGCGTATGCGTTCTTTATGTATTTTTTTAAAATATTGTGACCCAATCCATGTTATGCATAAATATATATGGTTTATTTAAATCTATCACCTTGCAGGTGGATCTGAATGTATAAAGTAGTAATACAAGATGGTATATATACTCCATTTCGGATTTTGAAACCAACATATATTTCAGGTTTTGCAAACACCCCAAATTCAATATAAAAGGGAGGGAAGATCATTATGGCAGACTACCACTGAGGAAGGGGCCAAAATTGTGTCCCGAAACGCATATGGTCGATACTTGTCTACCCAAGAAGGACTTTTATGATATTTAATGCTTTACTGGACTGTTTCTCATTTCCCCTTTTTGGCTAGCCAAACGACTACTTTACATGGAAGGATCTAATCTGTGACAATTTCATTTGGAAGGATCTGCCCTCAAAATCATATCACATGACACAGCATGTGATACACCACAGGTCCTACGATTGTTGAGGACACGGACACACTTCCTTACCTGCTCCATTTGTTGGGAAAGGAAACAAATACGAAAATCGTCTGGAGAGGTAATCATGGTATTTGCAGTCCAGGCCTAGTGGGACCACAGAGAGCAGGACTCTACGCCGTACCACGTCGTGTCATATAACTAACAAGTTTGTCAGTATACTAACACAGGCTGTGGCTGAGATTTCACAAGCTGGTCAAATCATATTTATGTTCCTCTGAAGAAATGTCATTATTCTGCCTTTAAAGGGGATATATCCTTGAAAGGGGACCATATGTGTCACTGAGGACTATTTTATGATTTTATTATATCAAGTATACAAAAGACAGTTCTACTTAAAGCAAGACATTATATCTGCCATCATATATATATTTGAATGTGCTTGCAGTAACATACTTCCATTTTAAGTGTTTTGAAATTGCAGTGATTACCTCCATTTTAAGTCTTTTGAAATTGCAGCGACTACCTCCGGCTTCTTGTTTGAATGACCGTTCTCTAGTATTAATTGGTTTATGTGTTTTAGGATTTTTTTAATAATTTGATAATTCATCTTGATATCTGGATGTGAGTGCTCGTTCCATATCACTAGCTGTTTGATACATTTTTCCTTGTTGACGTGGGGTGAGCCAGCATATTAGTTTCTTCCTTTACATCTCCGTGCTTCATTATATGTGGTAAAATCTTTATTGAAGTATTTTGGTGGAAGAAGAAATTTTATTCAGCGTTCAGCGTTCAGTGCGCACTTATGTGTTAGAAAAATATATGTGGGAACAAAAATAGTATTTTTAGTATAATAGTATAACTGCAGTTACAGTCAGGTCCATAAATATTAGGACATCGACACAATTTTAATATTTTTGGCTCTATACACCACCACAATGGATTTGAAATGAAACAAACAAGATGTGCTTTAACTGCAGACTGTCAGCTTTAATTTAAGGGTATTTACATCCAAATCAGGTGAACAGTGTATGAATTACAACAGTTTGCATATGTGCCTCCCACTTGTTAAGGAACCAAAAGTAATGGGACAATTGGCTTCTCAGCTGTTTTATGGCCAGGTGTGTGCTATTCCCTCATTATCCCAATTACAATGAGCAGATAAAAGGTCCAGAGTTCATTTTGAAGTGCTATTTGCATTTGGAATCTGTTGCTGTCAACTCTCAAGATGAGATCCAAAGAGCTGTCACTATCAGTGAAGCAAGCCATTATTAGGCTGAAAAAAAAAAAACAACCGAACAGAGGGATAGCTAAAAGATTAGGCGTGGTCAAAACAACTGTTTGGAACATTCTTAAAAAGAAGGAACACACCGGTGAGCTCAGCAACACCAAAAGACCCGGAAGACCATGAAAAACAACTGTGGTGGATGACCGAGGAATTATTTCCCTGGTGAAGAAAAGACCCTTCACAAAAGCTGGCCAGGTCAAAAACACTCTCCAGGAGGTAGGTGTATGTGTGTCAAAGTCAACAATCAAGAGAAGAATTCACCAGAGTGAATACAGAGGGTTCACCATAATATGTAAACCATTGGTGAGCCTCAAAAACAGGAAGGCCAGATTAGAGTTTGCCAAACGACATCTAAAAAAAACCTTAACAGTTCTGGAACAACATCCTATGGACAGATGAGACCAAGATAAACTTGTACCAGAGTGATCGGAAGAGAAGAGTATGGAGACGGAAAGGAACTGCTCATGATCCTAAGCATGCCACCTCATCAGTAAAGCATGGTGCTGGTAGTGTCATGTATGGCTGCCAATGGAACTGGTTCTCTTTTATTTATTGATGATGTGAGTGCTGACAAAAGCAGCAGGATGAATTCCGCATTAGGACTTGTTCACATGACCGTGCCGTGTTTTGCGGTCCGCAAATTGCAGATCTGAAAAACACGGATGCCGCAATTTACAAAACGGAATGGACGGCCCTTTATAAAAATGCCAATTCTTGTCCGCAATAACTTTTGCAGGACCGTGGAACAGAGCAACGGATGCAGACAGCAAAATAACTGTTTTCCTAGACCAAACCTTTCACTGTGTCACTGATGGTGTGAACATATGCCAGACAGTGTACATGAGACAGGGCATCCGCGTTTCCCTGTAACCGGCCTGCCCTGTATTCCACCGAAAACCTAACGTTTTGTAGCGAAATAAACCATTGGGTGACCCGGGCATTTCTGTCCTTGGCCTGGCTCATCCACTTGAGAGGGGAGTGGTCAGTCACCAGGCAGAACTTTCTCTCCAATAAATAATAGCAGAGAGATTCTCAGCCCACTTGATAGCCAGGTACTCTCTCTCCACTATACTATACCAGGTCTCGGCTGGGGTGAGCTTACGGCTGAGGAAGAGAGTGGGATGCTCCTCCCTGTTGACTTCCTGAGACAGTACAGCAGCAGGCCTCGGTCTGTACTACAAACTCCCTATTGAAATTGGGCGTCACCAAGCACAGGGCCGGCTTCAAAGTGGAAAAAGCCATTTCCGCTCTCTCATCCCAGCGAACCTTCACTGACTTGTGTCCTTTCAAGAGTCCTGTCAAGGGTGCGGCTAGAGTAGCAAAGCGGGGAACAAACCTCATGTAATAGCCCACCATTCCTAGAAGTTACTTTATTTGCCTAGTGGTGACAGGTCGGGGCTATTTCCGTATCGCCCTTTATTTTGTTCACTAGGGGCTTGATGACTCCATGCCCAATGACATACCCCAAGTAATTTGTCTCTTCTAATCCTATCGCACATTTTTTTGGTTAGGCAAGCTTTCCGAAGGGAGTCCACAACAGCCTGTACTTTAATTAGGTGACTTTCCCAGTCGGTACTGTGGATAACAATATCATCCAGGTAATCCGAAGCGTACCGACGATGTGGATGAAGCACAATGTCCATTAGTCGCTAAAAAGTGGTGGGGGCGCCATGCAGACCAAAGGGTAAGACCTTATATTGATACAGACCCTCAGGCGTGATGAAGGCAGTTTTGTCTTTTGCAGCCTCCGTAAGGGCACCTTCCAGTACTCTTTTGTGAGGTCCATAAAAGAAAAAGACCGGGCTTGTCCTAATCTCTTGATGAGCTCATCCACCCGGGTCATTGGATACGCATCGAATTTGGAAACCTCGTTAAGTTTTGGAAAGTCATTACAAAACTGCAACGTCCCGTCCGGCTTGAGTATCAATACTATAGGACCCCCCCACTCACTTTTTGACTCCTCAATGACGTCTAGCTGCAATATTAGCTGCACCTCCTCCGATATGGCTTGTTGCCTAGCCTCGGGCACCTGGTATGGTTTTAATCTGACTTTTGACTGAGGCTCAGTGACAATGTCATGCTGGATTAAGGAAGTGCATCTAGAGAGGTCCGAGAACACATCCGTGTTCCGACTAACGAACTCCCTGGCCACCTGAGTCTGTTTAGAGGAGAGGGTGTCAGCAATTTTTACTGTGGCAGCCGCCTCTCTTGCATCAGACAGAGGGGCCGGTACCTCTTCTCCTAGAAAACCCGGCCGTGGGCTGTCCTCTGTAGAGGTTTCCCTATCTTTCCACGGTTTGAGTAAATTCACACGGTAAACCTGCTCCGGCTTTCGCCACCCTCTCTGGTGTACCTTGTAGTTTGCATCTCCAATTTTCTAGAGTACCTCATAGGGCCCCTGCCACCTAGCCAGGAACTTACTGTCCACGGTCGGCACCAGAACCAAAATCTGATCACCCGGGATAAAGAACCGACCCGATTATAGACCCGACTCTGGGCTCGCTGAGCTGCCTTCATATGCTCCCTAACAAGAGGCAGCGCTCTCTCTATCTGATCTTGCATCTGGGCAACATACTCAATGACACTTTTATGTGGAGTGGGTTGTTGGTCACGTCCGCGAGGGTGTCTGCTATATAGCATTTCGAAGGGCGAACATGAGATAGGGCAGATGGAGGCCCCATTCCTTCCCATCTATAGACACTATCTTTTTCAACATATTTTTTTATGTTTCGTTAAACCGTTCTACCAGACCGTCCATTTGCGTATGGTAAATGGACATCATAGTTTTATGTGCATGTACAGAGTTCCCTCATCACCTTGGACATAAAAGGGGTCCGAAAAGGTGGTTGGTCAGAAGCTCTTTAGGTAGTCCTACTCGGGAAAACATCTCCATTAACTCCTTAGCTATGAGTTTGGCCGAGGTATGTCGCAGTGGCACCGCCTCTGGGTACCAAGTGGCTTATTCTAGAATGACTCAGATGTGTTGATGCCCTCTGCTGGACTTCGGTACTGGGCCTATGAGGTCCATAGCTATTCGGTCAAAAGGTACATCGATAATCGGAGAGGTACTAGGGGACTACTGAAATGAGGCTGGGGGCTAGTTATCTGGCAGGTCGGGTAAGACTTACAAAACTCTTCCACTTTTTTTAATATGTTGGGCCAGTAAAACCGCTGTAGAATACAATATTTTCATTTTGAGTTTTCTGCAGCCCCAGGTGACCCCCCACAAACGTGTTGGTGGGCTAGTTCTCACACCAGCTTGCGATAAGCCTTGGGGACCACCAACTGTTCAATAGGTTCACCTCGTAGTTGGTTTACCCGATACAACATATCTTGATGAACCACAAAACGGGGAAACACTGACTCTGCTCCAGGTTGTTGTGGTTCACCATCTACTATTAACACATTTTCTCAGGCGCGGGATAGGGTTGGGTCCCGACATTGGGCGGCACCAAAATTATCCCTGGAGACATTGAGGTCTGCCAATTCAGGACCCGGCGGCAAGTCCTCCACGTCTCCCACCATTACACTTAGCGGGGTTGTCTCCCCCTCTTCCACGGAAGTGGCAATCACCCTTACCGCGGGCACTTTGGTCTCAGATTCCCAGGGTTCTGGTCTCCACCTGAGCGGACCACTCTGCTAGGGTTACCCTTGTCTCATGAGTATCAGTCACTCTCATAGCAGGCCACAGTGCAGAGAAGCCCGGGAGGTCTCTCGCTATTATGAGTTCATAATGTAAATTGGTGGCAACGGCCACCTCATGGGTCCACCGGCTGGCCACCATGGACAGAGACACCAGGGTGGTGGTATAGTCCCTTAAGTCTCCATGGATGCACGTGACCCCAACTTTTCAGCCAGTATACTCGCGGGCTGCACCAGGGAAGCTCTTACCAGGGACACCAGACTCCCTGAGTCCAGCAGAGCTACCACCAGAGTGTCTCCCACTTCCACCTGGCACAGGTTGCACGCAACTTCCTGCCATACAGAGAGTGGCGGTAGCCAGGGCCGTCTTTAATATTGATTGGACCCTGGGCAAAAATTTACTTGGGCCCCCTGGATCCCACCTTCCCACACCTTAGCAGGCAATCACGCCCTCCACCACAATACACACACACAAAAAATCCACACATCTGGTAGAGTACAGTGAATGACTGTAAATACTTCCAGTTCTGAAGACTCCAGCGGCTCAGGATCAGTGCTCTGGGCAGCAGGGCTCAGGCTGGAAGTGGGCACCGCTCTGCAGGAATGAGTCCAGGGCTCGGCTCACCCTAGTGTTACAGTGCACCCCAGCACCCAACAGTATGCAGTATAGCACCCTATAGTATACAGCACCACACAGTATGCAGTATAGCACCCCACACTATACAGTACCCCACAGTATATAGTAGAGCAGTATAGCAGCCCACAGTATACAGCACCCGACAGTATACAGTAGAGCAGTATAGCACCTCACCGTATACAGCACCCTAAACTATACACGATACAGCACCCCACACTATACAGCCCCCCACACTATACAGTACAGCAGTATAGCACTCCACACTATACAGCACCCACAGTATACAGTATACAACCCCCCACAGTATACTGTACAGCAGTATAGCACTCCAGGCCCCCCCACAGTATACAGGCCCCCACACAGTATACAGTCCCCCACACAGTATACAGCCCCCTACAGTATACAGCCCCCCACACAGTATACAGCCCCCCACAGTATACAGGCCCCTCACAGTATACAGGCCCCCCACAGAATACAGGCCCCCCACAGTATACAGGCCCCCCACAGTATACATGCCCTCCACAGTATACAGGACCCCACAGTATACAGCCTCCCACAGTATACAGCCCCCCACAGTATACAGGCCCCCATACAGTATACAGAACCCCACTATACAGTAGTTTACAGTATATTAGCATTAGCATAACAGCCTCTGTCACCTTTTCCTGATGTAATACTGTGGGGGGGCCTGTATACTATGGGGGGCTGTAATCTGTGGGGGGCCTGTATACTGTAGGGGCCTGTATACTGTGGGGGGCCTGTATACTGTGGGGGGCTGTATACTGTGGGGGGGGGCTGTATACTGTGGGGGGGCTGTATACTGTGGGGGGCCTGTATACTGTGGTGGGCTTGTATAGTGTGGGGCCTGTATACTGTGTGTGGTGGGGGGGCTGTATACTGTGTGGGGGTTGTATACTGTGTGGGGGGCTGTATACTGTGTGGAGGGGCTGTATACTGTGTGGGGGGGGCTGTATACTGTGTGGGGGCCAGTATGGGTTTACTTCAGGGAGATCATGTCAAACTAATCTTATTGATTTTTTTGATTGGGTGACTAAAATAATAGATGGAGGAGGTGCAATATACATCGCTTATCTAGACTTTAGTAAGGCTTTTGATATTGTCCCACATAGAAGGCTTATCAATAAAGTGCAGTCTTTGGGCTTGGACTCACATATTGTTGAATGGATTAGGCAGTGGCTGAGGGACAGGCAACAGAAGGTTGTAGTCAATGGAGTATATTCAGACCAAGGTCTTGTTACCAGTGGGGTACCTCAGGGATCTGTTCTGGGACCCATAATGTTTAATATCTTTATCAGCGAAATTGCAGAAGGCCTCAATGGTAAGGTGTGTCTTTTTGCTGATGACACAAAGATTTGTAACAGGGTTGATGTTCCTGGGGGGATACACCAAATGGAAAAGGACTTAGGAAAACTAGAGGAATGGTCAAAAATCTGGCAACTAAAATGTAATGTTGATAAGTGCAAGATAATGCACTTGGGACGTAAAAACCCAAGAGCAGAATATAAAATCAGTGATACAGTCCTAACCTCAGTATCTGAGGAAAGGGATTTAGGAGTCATTATTTCAGAAGACTTAAAGGTAGGCAGACAATGTCATAGAGCAGCAGGAAATGCTAGCAGAATGCTTGGGTGTATAGGGAGAGGAATTACCAGTAGGGAGGTGCTCATGCCGCTCTACAGAGCACTAGTGAGACCTCATTTGGAGTATTGTGCTCAGTACTGGAGACCATATCTCCAGAAGGATATTGATACTTTAGAGAGAGTTCAGAGAAGAGCTACTAAACTGGTACATGGATTGCAGGATAAAACTTACCAGGAAAGATTAAAGGACCTTAACATGTATAGTTTGGAAGAAAGACGAGACAGAGGGGATATGATAGAAACTTTTAAATACATAAAGGGAATCAACCATAAAAGAGGAGAGAATATTTAAAAGAAGAAAAACTGCTACAAGAGGACATAGTTTTAAATTAGAGGGGCAAAGGTTTAAAAGTAATATCAGGAAGTATTACTTTACTGAGAGAGTAGTGGATGCATGGAATGGCCTTCCTGCAGAAGTGGTAGCTGCAAATACAGTGGAGGAGTTTAAGCATGCATGGGATAGGCATAAGGCCATCCTTCATATAAGATAGGGCCAGGGGCTGTTTATAGTATTTAGTATATTGGGCAGACTAGATGGGCCAAATGGTTCTTATCTGCCGACACATTCTATGTTTCTATGTTTCACAAAAAAAGCTCCACAGTTAAGGCAAACTTCTCCTGCAACACTCAAGGACCTGTGATGACTTCATAGCCATGTGACCAGTAATATTGCAAGTTTAGAGGTTCGGGGTCCTGTATAGGCTAGACACGTTTCGGGGCATTTGATCGCCCCTTCCACTGCTACTGAGGAAATCAAATGCCCCGAAACGCGTCTAACCTATACAGTACCCCCAAATCTCTAAAGAGTGGAGACTAAAAGATAGTGCCGAAACCCCGCATCATTCTGCTTAACACCACGTAAGGGGTAACTGAAAAGAAAACTTTGACAGTCTACAGCAAAGACCGGACTGCACGTGTCAAACATTTTCCTACGTGGGAAGTGAACATCTTGATCGCTCGAAAATTTCTGGTTGCAATACATAAAGAACGTATCAGCAGAGCGACTTTTTTGCAGAGATGTGGTGAGGAAAATTTCACGGTAAGACTATCTTGGAATCATTGTTGAATATTTGCCGACAGGATAGTCAGTAAGACTGTATTGCTATTAGTCCAGTGGGACGCCACTGGTTTGACCATATAGCGAGACGCCGCTACACTTGGTCGATGTGGGACTATTAACCAATGGTGCTTTTAACAGTTTTACATTGGAGATGCAGAACATTGTTGGCATTATTTTATTCTGGGAGTAATTTGAAATAGTGAAATAGACGAACAATCAAAGCTATTGCATTCACAGCGAATATCCAGTGCATCCATTATTTTTGGGAATATTTCTATTGATTATTTATGCGATTTTTATGTGAATTACTTATCGATCCAGTAATTTACAATTTATATCTATGCCATGTGAGTTTTAGTATTCACATACTGTCTATTTTTTGAGTGCTATTGATTATAGTTTATGTTATGTATTGTTAATTAGTGTATAGAGTTCCAACAGGTGGGCCACAATCCCCCATTCTGTTGTTTTACCAATTGTCTTAAAGAGGAATACATTTCTGTAGGGTTCCAATACCTTGAGAGTGCCAAGTTCATTTATTACATTTATTAGTCAGTTATAAGGTGCTGAGTGCAACAAACATAGAGCCTACAAGAGGCAAAGACTAGTCAGGATTTGGTAATAGCGCCCACATAGAGTAAAACATATGCACATACTATGATAGCTTACCAATAGTAATGCTGTCACCACCAGGAGGACCACACTCCCTGACATGCGTTTCAGCGGAAACACCTTCTTCTGGGGGCGGAAACACCTTCTTTTGGCGCCCCCAGATTAACCCATGTATACCCTGTCTGCCAGGAGGTATCACACATTTTGTGTGTGTTTTGTCATCTCTATGCTTTTATATTTATGAATTCAATAAAAAAAGAATAAAAAAATTGTATACATTGCCGTTTAGGACTCTTTTGTTCCATTGTAGGTACTGTATATCTGTAGAGGGTATATCCCGGGCGGGTTTTGCTGGGGTGGAGATTGACGGAGTTTGACTGATCCCTTCCCAAAAGAACCCCCCTGTAGAGTCCTGGTAGCCTCATAGTGCTCCACCAGGTTGACTATCTCAAGGGTATTACCAAGAGACATCTGGACAATCCAGTGCTGGAAAGGGTACGGCAAAGCCCTCTAGAATACATCAGCCAACAGACGATCCAGCATAACAGTGGAACTTAGCACGTCAGGCTGCAGCCATTTTTGAAACCGGTGTAACAGATCATAATACTGAGGTCTCACGGGTTCAACCAGGTTAAACCCCCACTGATGCACCCGCTGGGCCCAGACTAACACATTCACCCCCAGTCTTGCCAGAATCTCACCCTTTACTCTTGTGTAATCAGCTGCTTAATCATCTAGTAAGTCGAAAAACACCTGCTGGGGTCAGGATGCCAGGAACGGAGCGATGACCTCTGCCCGCTGATCTCGGGGTAGGCTCTCCCTCACGGCCACCTTTTCGAACACTGCCAGATAGGTCTCGATGTCGTCCGAGGGGGGTCATCTTAGGAATTGCCGCATGGACAGCTTTTCAGTCATCATGGATGCTCTGGGATGCTCTTGCCGCTTGTAAAGCCATCACATGTTGCAATAGCAGCTGGTTGGCTTCCTGCTGCTGCTTATTAGCCTCCAGCTGTTGCAAGTTAGCCTCCACGAGGGCTTTCACGACAGCTTCCATTTTGTCGAGAGACACAGGTTGTAATCTCGCTGATTTGCTATTAGATATATAACCGTGCCCGGAAAAACTAAAATATTTTGGCCTTCATGCTAAGCTCACTGCACTTGCCCGCATCCACCACTAATTGTGGCGACTCACTCTGGTAGACAGGATTAGCGGACGTAGTATAGAGGCAACAACAAGTTTTTTTAATCAAAAAGTTCCGTTTTTTATTCACACATTAGACAAGTGACAAAACAAACTGTCATATTCAAACAAAAAGTCATCTTGCAGTGTTGGTGGTAATTCACACCATGCAGCAATTTTGCCTCAAAAAGCCCATGCTGATAGCAGCACCAGCCTGTTTTCACTCCAAACAGGTAGCAAGCCTTCATCCAGACACAAGGCTCCCAAATACCAACATAGGGACCTGACTTCTGAGCCCAGCTGCCTATTTAAGGACAGCCAGGTGCTCCCAAAACCCGGACCGGCATTAAAAATCCGGTCCGGTATTTGACCTCATCTGGCTGTAAATCAGCCCATAAGCACATGGTGGGAGGAAAATACCTGCTTTACCAGACCAAACCTCTCACCTTGTCACAATGCTGTAAAAATCTTTTTTAAATTATTTTGGTGGACAAAACATCTTGTATTCAGCATTAAGCGTTGCACTTATATGCGGTGAAATCTTTTTTTCAATTATTTCGGTGGAAATACAAATTTCCACTATCTCCATTAACTTCCTCATCTCTTCATTAGCATCGGACACACTAACTTTACATCCCCCCAGCTATATATTTACAAGTGGTGCCAGCACCACCTAGGGACGAATAAAGGTAAATGACACTGCCAGCCTGTTAAAGGGAATTACAGCATGATACCACAATACATTTGATATGACATTTAGCAACAGTTTAAAGTTTCCGCATATAGCACATAGTGGGACACTGCATCAAGATGAATCAGGCGTGGATCAGCCAGGATTTTCACACACTAATGCCTGATGCATCAGGCTAGATCATCCATGGTGCCACACCAGCAATTTGACAAAAGAGACAGGTTTCTTCTGGCTACTTGCCTCAGCTACTATTCTGATGCTGTTACCCGCCTGATGCCACACATCTAATACCAAGCGCTCCATCTTTCACCCACCATCTTCAGCGGGTACTGGTATTGCCAACAAACCTCCATAGTATGTCACCTTGCCACCCTGCGTTGGCCTCCTGATGCTGCTGCCACCTCCAGACTCTGTCATTGTGCCACTCTGTAGTCTCCTCATACTGCTTCCACCTCCAGACTCTGTCATTGTGCCGCTCTGTAGCTCCCCCTGATGTTGCTGCTGCTGCCGCCACCTCCAGGCTCTGTAATTGTGCAGCTCTGTGATCTCCTCATGCTGCTGCCACCTCCAGACCCTGTCATTGGGCCACTCTGTGGTCTCCTCATGCTGCTTTCACCTCACCACTATGTCATAGGTCCACTCTGTGGACTTCTCATGCTGTTCCCACCCTCCCCACTTCATGATTGGTCCACTATTTTGGCTTTCGGCCTGGCTAACATCATAATTTATTTGACACTTCTTCTGGTCTGTCAGAAGAAAGGATAAATGAGACGCACAGCAGATCCTGCCTGTGTAGCAACTTTAAGGCCTGTACGGTCCCATCAGAATTGGCTTATGATTTGGTAGCCAAAAGCAGGAGTGGGTAGAAAACACAGAAGACATGCAAATATTCCATTCACATTTTATTTCTGTTTTAGATCCACTCCGTTTTTTTTTTTTGCCTTTAGCAATACTTATGGATTATTGATCAAATGCTGACTGAGTGAAGGCGTGTGCTCCAGACAGGATCAATTTTTTTGGTGTAATTGTTCTGACGGATCAGAAAATAGGGAAAATGAATCAGTGACGTCAGCACAAACTTACTGCTGACACCCTCTTCACTCTGTCGGGGGGCTATACTTGTATAAGCGTTTAAGGCCTCTTTCACACTTGCGTTGTCTGGATCCGACGTATACTCCACTTGCCGGAATTACACGCTGGATCCGGAAAAACGCAAGTGAACTGAAAGCATTTGAAGACGGATCCATCTTCAAAATGCGTTTAGTGTTACTATGGCAGCCAGGACGCTATTAAAGTCCTGGTTGCCATAGTAGTAGTGGGGAGCGGGGGAGCAGCATACTTACCGTCCATGCGGCTCCCGGGGCGCTCCAGAATGACGTCAGAGCGCCCCATGCGCATGGATGACGTGCCATGTGATCACGTCATCCATGCGCGTGGGGCGCCCTGACGCCACTCTGGAGCGCCCCAGGAGCCGCACGGACGGTAAGTATGCTGCTCCCCCGCTCCCCACTACACTTTACCATGACTGCCAGGACTTTAGCGTCCTGGCAGCCATGGTAACCATTCATAAAAAGCTAAACGTCGGATCTGGCAATGCGCCGAAACGACGTTTAGCTTAAGGCCGTATCCGGTTTAATGCCTTTCATTGGGCATTCATTCCGGATCCGGCCTTGCGGCAAGTCTTCAGGATTTTTGGCCGGAGCAAAAAGCGCAGCATGCTGCGGTATTTTCTCCGGCCAAAAAACGTTCCGGTCCGGAATTGAAGACATCCTGATGCATCCTGAATGGATTTATCTCCATTCAGAATGCATTAGGATAAAACTGATCAGGATTCTTCCGGCATAGAGCCCCGATGACGGAACTCTATGCCGGAAGAAAAGAACGCAAGTGTGAAAGAGCCCTAATAGAACAGGTTCTGTAGATATCTATGTGGAATCAACTGGCAACAGCGTAAAAGAAGTGTGCTTTTTCTTGACGCTAACATCTACCTGTAAGGCTGAGTTGATACACTTGAGTTATTTGGTCAGTTTTGGCCATGTGACCGCCCAAATAAGTGAAGTGTGCAGTGATTCTAAGAGTGACGCCTGTCATCTGCATTCCATACGGACTCACAGTATTATTTCACTACCAAAGCAGACTCCCTATGTGTGTTACTACAAGGCACAGTGTTCTACACCACTATAAATGCTCTCAACAGCCAGGAAATAGCAGTTTTTTTTTATGTAATTCGAGGCGAAAAAATTGGCGAACCGGCGAATTAAATTTTTGAAAAATTCGCTCATCTCTAGCAGCTGCAATTGAAAATGTTTGCAAAGAATATATTAGATGCATCATTAGATGCATTCGCTGCTTATAGGGAATATTGATATGATTGACCTTTAATTAATGGGGTTGACAACCTTTTATTAAAGAGAGCCTTTCAACATGAAAATGGAGTAACCTGCAGTATGTTATAGCATGGGAGATGCTGAGCAGAATCATATATGGTTTTGTCGGAAAAAGGTTCAAACAAAACGTATATTTTTTATTTTAATTCAATATTCATTTCCTTTCATTGCTAGTTTCCTCCCACACTGCAAAGACATACTGAAAGGGAACTTAGATTGTGAGCTCCACTGGTGACAGCGTGATGCTAATGTTTGTAAAGTGCTGCAAAATATGTCAACTTTATATAAGTGAGGAAAAAAAAAAAAGAATAATATTGCCAAGCAGTTGATCGGTAGCTGTGTGGGCTGTTGGAGCCACGCCCATCAGCTATCCTGAGAAAAGGCCATCACATAACAAAAGGTAGACAACCCCATTAATATAGTAGCTTTTGATGGTTATGGTTAGAAAGATTGCAATAACAGAATCTAGGACATTTTATGCCTACATCAGCTAAGGATGACTTCTCTCACAGTTTGTGTCTTATTTTACTTAAAGGGGTTGTCTCACGAAAAATATTGTACAGTTTTCAAACCAGCTAGATCTGAATTCTTCTGTAATTGCATTTAATTAAAAATGTATCATAGCCAATGAGTTATTCAATCCAATATATCTGAATATGTAACGCCCCAGAGTGGCATTACCACCTTACCCGCCACTATCTCCTATGGTTAACCTAATGTCATTCTATGTATTTATTTCCAGGTCCTATATAATGTGCATTTCCTATTTTGTAACTATTATGTTCAAGTGTAATATGCCTGGTTCACCAGCAGGTGGAGGCAAAAATGGCAGAGCTACAGGTACTGAGAATGGAGCTTTCTCTTCCATTTTAACTCCTCTTTGCTGCAGGGAGGGAGGAGGCTAATTAGTAAGAGAGCAGACTAGCTTACCCCTGCTAGGGGAAGGGAGCAGGTGCAAGTCCCTGTTGGACGTGCCTTGCCAAGCCAGCTAGAGCACCTTCAGCTCTGCTGGATGTGGAGTCCACAGCTGGAAGCCTCTGAAGCCAGGAGGAGAAAGTTTTCCCTGGACAAATTTAGAGACAGACCAGACTACAAAGTGAAGTACAGCATAAAGAGGAAGCTGAGTTCTATAGCCAGCCTGTCAGCACAGAAGATCCAGAGAGCGACAGATGTAGCAGAGAGGAGATTGCCTGCCAGAGTTAATGCCAAAGCCTGCTGGAACCAAGATAAAGCCTGTAAATCGTTTTGGAGAACATTTATGCAAAGTAAGGCTGTTATCAACTTAATTACAAGGTCTGGACTCAATTTATTCCATCGCTCCCTTTATTCCATCAACAAACCCCTTTTCATTGCTGCGGAGCCAACACCTAGAGACTAGCGTATCGAGGTAGGAGCACCGTGACACTTGCACCAACATTAAGGGACATTTAGGCCACCCTAAACCACTCTGGCATTTCTATACCTGGGTACCATCTAAAAAAGCAAACTGAGACTAAACAGGCTAAAATAATCTGTAATTTTATTAAATACATAAATACGACAAAAGACACAAAAGCACATCAAAAGATGTGGTACAAATCACTCCTGAAGAATAGTATAACACAGATGTATATAAATGGAGCTTTGTAATAAAATGCTAAAACGTCCCTGGAGGTAGAAGGGAAGATAAGTGATCAGGTGGGGCTGGCATAAAAAACAAACAAAAAAAAAAACCGCAAGGTTAAATCACAAGGTAGCAATACAAAGAGGTAGTGCAACACAAAGGCAAGATATATATTAAATAAGGGAAAATGTGAAAAAGTATATGCAACTACCTAAATTGCATATAAATGTAAAAAAAACAACAATAAACTGACAGTCACAGTGAATCACTATCAATGTACTGTATGCTTCCCAAACCTCCTAACAGAGATAAAGTGCAAAGTGTAAACGCATGAAGCAGGCATTGGCTATTCGTTCAGTCCTATAAGCCTAACCATCCCATAACCTCCACCCCTCACCCAGCCCAGGGGCGTACACAGAAATCACTGGGCCCCATAGCAAGAGTCTGAATTGGGCCCCCAACCCCGCCCACTACCCACCCCTGGCCCATCCCACCTCCTGGCTCCTCCCCTGCCACACCCCCATTTGCCAATAAAAAAAATGTATACATGTTCTACTGAAACCGTTAGAAACCTTTAAGAAATAGGTGCTGAATTCAGGTGCTTATAGCGCTTTATAATCCATACTCTCTCTGTATGGGAGTAAGGATCTCAGCCATGTACAGCACACATCACTGCTCCTGCCTGTCTGCTTTGGTAAAGTCAGGCATAAATGGGCGATGTCAGGCTTTAGCAGACTGGGCACAGGGCGCCATACAGTGGCGTAGCTATAGGGGTCGCAGCGGTCGCAATTGCGACCGGGCCCCTAAGCCAGGGGGGCCCACGGGGCCCCCCAGGAGAGACGGAGTGAAGCCCTGGCCCCTGATTTGCAGAGTACAGTACTTGCCGGCGGCTAACTTCACAGGGGGGGGGCGGAGGCAGAGCCGTGCGTGCAGCTGCGCAGGCTCAGCCAGGAGAGGGAGTGGTCCCGTCTGGAAGTACTGGCGAGAAGTGGAGCTTGCCGCCCGAGTGAGTGAGGTGAGGGCGGCCGTGGCGACGTGACTGGAGCGGCGGAGGAGAAGCTGCGTGCCGCCTGAGGGACTGAGGTGAGGGCGGCCGTGGCGACGTGACTAGCAGAGATTCGGAGAAGGTCTCTGCTCTGGCTGCTTGCTAGTAGCTAGAGTACACTAGCATCACATAGGATAGCAGTAGTGGGTCCTCTTACTAGCACCGTTCTAGTCACATGTGCAGCTGCAAATGAGCTCTGCAAGTAAGAGGACCCACTACTGCTATCCTACAAGTACTGGTAGATGTCACAGCAGAGTCCTATAAATCATGTGATGGTCTATGGCCCATAGACCATCACATTCATAGCACAAGCGGCAGCTATATCATCATCATCATCACTGCTTCATCATATGCCAGCAGGGCTATTAACATTGCTGCCAAGCCCGCCATTATTGCTCACACAGGGCTGGTCAGCACTGGAAATATGGGATTGCAAGTGCAACACCTATGGGAGCAGTGACTGTCACCATATTGCCGTGAGTGACTAATGATATAGCTGCCGCTTGCAATCCCATATTTCCAGTGCTGACCAGCCCTGTGTGAGAAATAATGGCGGGCTTGGCGGCAATGTTAATAGCCCTGCTGGCATATGATGAAGCAAACTGAAAGGATAAGTGAAGGAAAATTAAGTACCTCCCATGCTGCCGAATGACACATATAGGCCGAATGCACACGGCCGTGTTCCACGGCTGTGAACGGTTCGTGGTATCCTGGCCTGGATTCCTGCTGACAGCAGGAGCGCACGGCGTCATTGGTTGCTATGACGCCGTGCGCTTCATGCCGCCGCTGCACTACAGTAATACACTTGTATGATCTATACATTACTGTAGTACAGTGGCGGCATGAAGCGCACGGCGTCAGTGCGCTCCTGCTGTCAGCAGGAATCCAGGCCGGAATACCACGGACCGTTCACGGCCGTGTGCATTCGGCCATAGACTGATTCCAGCACAAGCGGCAGCTATATTATCATCAATATGGGCATGGGCACGGTGGGCGTGCAGGGGTCTGGTGGTGTTAGGAAATGGTATAGAAGGTAAGGGGGGGGGGCCCAAAATGAATTCTTGCACCAGGGCCAATGAGCCAATAGCTACGCCCCTGGCGCCATATGTATGCGAGCACAACTGAACGAGTGCAGGGAAGGAGCCCGCATATATATCACTCCTCCTGCCTGTGCCCACTGCGGTAAAGCCTGACACAGCTTTGTTACCAGCGCCATTTTTTCATCACTTCTCTCACCCCAAAAAATGTAATAAAATGTGATTTAAAAAGTCACACACACTCCAAAAGGGTATCAATAAAAACTACAGTTCATCCCGCAAAAAATGAGCCCCCACACAGCTCAGTAGATCATATAACTATAAAAAAGTTATGGGGGTCAGAATATGGTGATGTAAAAAAGTAATTTTTTTTTTTAAATCAAAGTGTTAATGTATTTTTACACTATTTAGACATACAAAACCTATACATATGTGGTATCGTTGTAATCGTACTGACCCAGAGAATGAAGGGCACAGGTCAGTTTTGCCACAAAGGTAAAGCTGTAGGAACAAAACCCCTAAAAAGGTGGAAAAATTGTTATGGCTCAAGGAAGATAGGGAAGGAAAAATAAAATGCAAAAATGAAAAAACCTCTGGTATCCTAAGGGTTAAAGGGGCTATCTAATCCCTATTATGCCCCCCCAAATTGCCCAGGCACCGCATACAGTTAATACTTATGCCCAATGGGGGGTGCAGACAATAGCAGGCTGCGTCGGAAATGAGCCTCCCTAGCGTCACCCGCGATGCTAGGGAGGCTCATTACCATTGTGGCCTGCTATTGGCTGCTCCCCCCTATTTCGCTGGATGTATTAATCTGCGTGACGGGAGGGAGGCAGTGGCGGCTGTGTGGGCATCAGGAGCAATGCGGGTGCTGGGGAATGAGGTAAGTAAGGTGCCTGGCCCCGAGCATTTTGGGGGGCATTATAGGGGTTGGATAACCCCTTTAACTCATTGCTGCTGATGCTAAGTGTGCACATAGCCACCAATCATATTCTCCCCCCGCCCCTGCAAGGTGACTGATATGCTGGGGGGCCCTGTAGGATCATAGAGGACTCAGGAGGACAGTTTGCTTCCACCCTCTTCTCCCGGGGAGTGAGGGTGGGGGGAGTAGGAGGAAAGCACACTGTCCTCTGGAGTCCTCTATGATCCTACAGGGCCCCTTTCCCCCCAAACCCCACTGCTTGCTGCTGCCCTCCCCCTATCAAGAATACCCATATCCAACCAATACCATATATGAGCTTTATATTAAGTCTGCTGCTGTCCTCTTACTGTGCCACACTTCACTGACCAGTCCTTCAGTATGGGCCAGGGGTGTGGGGCACTCACTGGCTGATGACTGTCTTGAGGGCGGGCAACACGTGAGCGCAGAGGATAACTCTGCCACGCCGAGTGCACTCCTCTATTAGGGTGACCAGACGTCCGGTTTTTAGACTCCTGGTCCTCCGTCCGGCACAAGGCCAGGACGGACGGTCAGAAGTCCACCTTTTTTGTGGTCATCAGCGACTCTAGACTCGACGAGTACGGGGCACTTTAAGGATCACTCGCATCACGGCGTAGAGCGCACCGACATCAGTCGCCCGTCCGGCAGCGCCTGCATCGCGCCAGTCAATTCTGATTTGTGCAGGCGCGGCCACGCAGGAAGTGGAGGAACAGACTCTGAGGAGCGCAGCTGCGGTACTCCCTGGTCTGTGCTGTGGGCCGTCGGGGATTGCTCAAAGGGGGGAAGGGCAGGCGCTGGTAATTTTGAAAGGGGTTAATAATACCTACTGTGTGGGTCCTGGGAACAGCTGAAAGGGGGAAATAAATAAGTGTGAAGAGGGGACTGAAAGGGGTTAAATACTGTGAATGAGGGACTGCTGAAAAGGGTCTATGTGAAGGCCCTTCACACTTTCACAGTAGTTATTAACCCCTTTCAGCAGTTCCCCATTCACAGTATTTATTAAGCCCTCAGGGGACTGCTGAAAAGGGGTTAATAAATACTGTGAATAGGGTACTGCTGAAAGGGGTTACAGTTAATAACTACTACTGTCCCTCCAGGACACCCATGACCCCTCCACAAGTTCTTACCTCTCCTCCACCCATTTCCCGGCAGTCGATGGGGGCGTGGCTTCGCGGAGGTGGGCGTGGTTTGTAAGTTCTAGGGGCGTGGTCCGGCGAGGTCCGTGAAGCCAGTGGCCACCCTAGTCTCTATGTGTGCCTGGCTGCGCTGCTCCTGCTGCCTGATACACTGGCCAATCAGCAGCAGCAGGATCCTTGCCTGGGAGGGAGATGCAGCCCGAACAATGGGTGGGGTTGGAGCCGGAGGGAGAAGTTCAAGAACGCCGCCTGAAACTATGAATACACTGTCACTGTCTTGTGCAGAGTAGGGGGCGGAGTCTTCCATGCGCTCCGGGCCCCCCTGTGCTGCGGGCCCCATAGCAACGGCGTGGTCTGCCTATATTGGCAGTACGCCACTGACCCAGCCCCATATAAATAAAACACACCACACCACTGCTTGGATTTAATCGGCCACAGCAGCCGTTTATTAAATAAATACAACATAAATATAACATGAGTTAACCCCTGACGAGGGAGGTCCTAGAAGCCCCAATAACTTTATAACCACTGGAACACCTGCGTCTCCATCTTGCCCCCAGCCGTTGAACCAAGCTCGGAGGCAGCAACTGATGGACGCGTACTTAGTTCCTATCAGCTCCTCAATGAGAGTCCAGCCCCTCCCGCGGGGCCCTCCCATCCTCAAGTACCACCATATTTCACCACTTCAAGGACCTCCCCCGCCTCCACGACTGCCGCGACATATAACAACCCCCACCTCACAACCACCTCTTCCAATAGGGTCGGGCGGGTGGGCGATTCCGTCTCCTGGCCAGACTGCACTCACTTCCGCCTCGTTCGTTCTTCTCTCCGCTGGCCACGCCCCCCGTCGCCCAAGCAACTCGCGCCTCACCACCGCTCCCGCCCCCACTCCCCACTAACCCTTTCCTCACCAGTCCTGCCCAGCCAAGCCTCTTCATGGACGTCCTCCCCCACCGCTGCGCTCCTCGTCCGGACTGACTTGAAGCAGGCATTGGCTATTCGTTCAGTCCTATAAGCCTAACCATCCCATAACCTCCACCCCTCACCCAGCCCCATATAAATAAAACACACCACACCACTGCTTGGATTTAATCGGCCACAGCAGCCGTTTATTAAAAAAATACAACATAAATATAACATGAGTTAACCCCTGACGAGGGAGGTCCTAGAAGCCCCAATAACTTTATAACCACTGGAACACCTGCGTCTCCATCTTGCCCCCAGCCGTTGAACCAAGCTCGGAGGCAGCAACTGATGGACGCGTACTTAGTTCCTATCAGCTCCTCAATGAGAGTCCAGCCCCTCCCGCGGGGCCCTCCCATCCTCAAGTACCACCATATTTCACCACTTCAAGGACCTCCCCCGCCTCCAAGAACGCGCAGCTTGACTACCTCAACCCTGCGCGTCCCTCCACATCCGCAAAGCTATCTCCACTCCACTCTGGAGCCCCAGAGCCCACAAATCCGTACCCACCGCATTCAGGTGCACCCCATCTGCCCTCCAAAACGCACCCTCACCCTTCTCCAATACCTCATGCCGCACCACCACACCACCATTCCTTGCCATAAAACGGCCCACCGCTCTGTTCACCTTAATCCTAGCCTTATTCAGGCTCTCTACCGACCTCTCACCTCTCCACACCTTACGCGGCACAATATCAGACCAGACAACGATAACCCCCGGAAACAACGCCCAAATCCTGAGCAAGTCAAACTTGACATCCCGCACCAATTCCCTAAACGGACGCTTCCCTAAATCATTCCCCCCCACGTGCAATGCCAACACATCAGGAGGACGATCTAAACGAACGAAACGATGCACCTCCCTCAACACTCCGCCCCACAACATACCTCTGACGCCTAACCACCGGACCGTAGCCAACTCCGGACTCACCCCCAACTGCCGCCCACTCGGCCTCACATCCGCTCTAATCGCACCCCAGAACACATAGGAGTGCCCCAAAATCCACACCAACGCCGCCGCCATCCGACCTGTGAACACAAAAAAGGGGACAAAATCAACATCACCTCCCACCTCCTTACTCTACAACAATGCAGGCCGCACATACGATTTAAAGCGAACCGACTCCCAACGCCCAATCCGCCTAATCACCTCCTCACTGGCGCCCACCCTGGCTGCCTCAGTTGCCGCACCAATTCTGAATGAATGCCCAGAATAATCCTTGACCGGCACCCCCAAAACCGTCAAACATTTTCTAAAGACCGCCAGAAACTGAAACCGAGACAAAAAGGAACCATCCTCATGCCTCAGAAACGGGACCTCATCCCTCCCCAGCCTCGCGCCATACGATTCCGCACACCTCACCGGGCACATACTACACCCCGGCACTGCAAACAACGTAAAACGCAGCCCCCTACCCTCCTGATCCGTTTTAGACCTGCGAATCCGAATATGCAACCTATCCCCCACCCACTCAACATCCTCGCTCCTAAGGCCCCCCGCTCTCCTAACACTCCCACACACCAACTCCCCCAAGCGAAAGGCCCCAAAGAACGCCAAAGCAAACGCCGCCTTAAATAGCCCTAGCTCCCACCCCGAACTACAAACACCACTCAACCTGTCCCCCATTCGCACCAACAACTCAAAAGACACCGGCCTCCGACAATCCGGCACCCTGCCCGCACCCCTACGCCAACCCTTCAAAACCTGTCGCACCAAAAAACTCTTAGTCAAATCGGCCAGCCCCCGCCACTTAAAACCAAACGCTATACCTGAAACAAGATGATTCACCCTGGACACCGACCACCCCTCACTCTTCAACTGCCCCAACAACATCAACAACCGTACTTCGCCGTCCACTCCGCCAGCTCCCCACGTCCCATTCCACGCCTCCCAGGTCGTCCACGCCTTACCATACTCCCTCCAAGTACCCGGACTCAACGAATCCCTCAACAACCCCATCACTTCTCTTCCAGGATCGCCCACAGCCACGCCGGACACTGCAGACCCTCCGCCTCCGCTTCTGGCGCAAGAAGCCGGAACCGCTCCCACTGCAAACGAGAAAGAGAATCCGCCACTGAATTAGCCACTCCAGCCACATGTTCCGCCACCAACCACACGTTAAGCGACAAACACCGCAATACCAAAAACTGTAACAGCCTAACCACCGGCGGGGAAGATGCGGACAAACTGTTAATAGCCTGAACCACCCCCAAATTGTCACAATGAAAGCGCACCTTCCTGTTTTCCAATTTCTCGCCCCACAACACCACCGCCATCACAATGGGAAAAAGTTCCAACAAGGCCATGTTTCTTACCCACCCCCGACTTACCCACGACTCTGGCCACGTACCCGCACACCATTGCCCCTGGCAGTAGGCACCAAACCCCACCCCCCCGGACGCGTCGGTATATAACTCACAATCCACGCTATCACACAACTCCGCCATCACCAAAGACCTACCATTGTACTGACCCAAAAACTCCGCCCACACCCTCAGATCCCCTTTTAACTCTTTACGTAACCTGATAAAATGATACGGCACCGACACACCTGCCGTAGCCGCGGCCAACCTTCTACAAAAAATTCTACCCATAGGCATAATTTGACAAGCAAAATTCAATTTACCTAACAATGACTGCAACTCCCGCAACCTAATCTTCTCCCTCCCAATGGCCCTATCAATCTCCTGACGCAAATCCACCAACTTATCCTGGGGAAGCCTACACTCCATCCGTTCCGTATCTATCACAATCCCCAAAAAACACAATTCCGTCACCGGACCCAACGTCTTCTCCTGCGCCAACGGAACCCCAAATCGCGCAAAAACCGACTGCACTGTATGCAACAACAAAGAACAAACCCGGGAATTCGCCGGCCCTAAACATAAAAAATCGTCTAAATAATGGATAACGGAGGCACAACCGGAAACTTCCACCACTACCCATTCCAAAAAGGTGCTAAAGGTCTCAAAATATGCACACGAAAGAGAGCAGCCCATCGGCAAGCACCGATCCACAAAATATTCCCCCTCCCAAAAACAACCCAACAATCCCATGCTCTCCACGTGTACTGGAAGCAGGCGAAAAGCCGCCTCCACATCAACCTTAGCCATCAACGCCCCCTGCCCCAACCGCCTCACCCACTTCACAGCCGCATCAAATGAGGTGTAAACCACTGAACAAAGATCAGGATCTATACCATCATTGACCGACGCACCTTTCGGGTAAGACAAATGATGAATGAGCCGAAACTTGTTCGGCTCCTTCTTCGGCACTACCCCCAGCGGAGACACCCTCAACCCCCCAATCGGCGGCTCTTTAAACGGACCCGCCATCCGCCCCAACTCCACTTCCTTCCTCAACTTCTCCGTCACCACCTCCGCATGAACAAGCGCAGACCTGAGATTCTTAAGAACCACAGGCCCCGCCGTGACAACCGATGGAATCCGAAAACCAAACCTAAAACCATCCCCCAACAACCCAGCCGCAACCCGATCCGGGTACCTATCTAGGAACCCCTGCATCTCTTCCACCCGCACCTGGCGTCCGTCCCTTTTCCAGAACCATCCCCCCCCTTATTCCGTCCCCCTTTGAAACAACGGTTAGCGCCATGCGCTCCCCCACACCCCGTGCACTCGTGCTTAAACTTGCACTTGGCCCCAAATCTGCAATTTCCTTCGTTGAAAAGGAAACACAACCCTTTAGCTGATGCCGCTGCCAACGCCCCCGGGGAAGATCCCCCGGACTCCCCCCGAAAGGACTGCCCAGCCCTAGGAGGCGCCGTCACCCTCAACCACAACCCAATATCCTTATGATCCCACCGGATATCAGGCCTAACCGCCTTACGCTGCCGGAACTGCTCATCGTACCTGAGCCAGCCCACCCCCCCATAAACTCTATACGCCTCCCCAATAGCGTCCTGGTAGCAAAAAAGCGCCGAACAACATTCCGGAGCCCTTTCCCCAATGACACTTGCTAATATGGCAAACGCCTGAAGCCAATTAGCAAAAGTCCGTGGGATCAAACGGTGCCGCCGCTTCTCCTCCTCCTCTTTTTTTCCTTCGTCCTTCTTTCCTCTATCCAAATTAAACCTTTCTAACGGAAGCAGCGAGAATATCTCCACATACTCGCCCTTCCAAATCTTTTCCCTCACCTCCTGCTTCAAATGAGCCCCCAGCGGCCCCTCAAAGCACACATACACCTCACCGCGAGCCCTATCATCCAACCTCTGCCCCTCCCCTTCTCCACCCGCCTGCGTCTCAACCGACACCGACCCCAACCCAGCCGCAACCCCCCGCGCACCAACCCCCGACCCCGGCCCCACTCCCCACCCAGGCGCCGGAGACCCCCCACCAGCTCCCATCCCCGACAACCATCCCGCCAATCCCCCCAACAACTGCCCCAAACCCTTACCAAACTCCCCCATGGTCCCCCCCCCACCCACCGGGAGACCCTGCCCTAACATGGATCCCCAAGCAATCTCACCAGGCACCACGGGCGCTGTGACTCCCGCTGCCGAAGGTCCTGACTCCTGCCGCACGGACACTGCTCCATCATAGCTCCTGGACGTCGACGGCTGCTCCTCCTGGACCACTTGCACGACCCTCTGCACCACACTGGCCGGACACCGAGCCTCCGCCACTGCAAGGGGACCTTCATCCACGCTGCTCAAATCTTCTCTGGACCTGCGCCGGTATTCGTCCTCCACCAACGCAGTCCGAGGGACCCGATCCTCCTCAAACAGCCGAGTGGACCGCCCGCTAAAGGAGGGACTGGGCCGGTCCACCGTTCCCGGTCCCGAATCCTGCTGCACAGCCGCAGGGAGTGGGGGAAGGGGCGTCCCACTCCTCACAGGGCCCCGCCGCGTATCGGGATTCCTCCCACGGCGGGAGCGGCTCGCAGAAGCCCTAGCGGCCGCTCCCCGCCGCCGAGGGTCCACAGAGGGGCTCCCTACTCGGCGCCGGGCCCGGGGGGTGACTTCAGGGCTTAGGCGCGCCGGCGGAATACCACGCCGCGGCCGGGCAGCCCGAACATTAGGGGAAGCCACAGGAGCAGGTGAAACTATGCAGGCACCAACCTGCTCCTGCAGCCAGCCAGGCCCCCTCACCTCCGCTTCCCTCCTCAGCCTCTCCAACATCTCCTCTACTGACAGTCCAGGCGCCGACATGCTGCTCCGATTCCGTCTCCTGGCCAGACTGCACTCACTTCCGCCTCGTTCGTTCTTCTCTCCGCTGGCCACGCCCCCCGTCGCCCAAGCAACTCGCGCCTCACCACCGCTCCCGCCCCCACTCCCCACTAACCCTTTCCTCACCAGTCCTGCCCAGCCAAGCCTCTTCATGGACGTCCTCCCCCACCGCTGCGCTCCTCGTCCGGACTGACTAACACAATGCCCTCATATTACTCACAATGGAATCCCATAAACCTACCCATGAAGTTAGGGGGAGATGATTCCTCAGGAGAGCCGTAAACCCCAACGCACGTTTCGGCATCTGAATTCTTCTGGGGGCGCGGCTCTATCAGAGAAAGTGCTACCTTTTAAAGTCCTCAGCTCACCTGACATAAATCAAATATGAAAAAGATATGTGTGCAAACACTCCTCCTGTGGGAGAAGTCACTAACCAGCATGTGAGGTGGTGAGCGACAAGCCCGATGGCCAGTACGGAAACCTCCCACTGAATGACAAGGACGTCAGTCACATGATGGCCAGTCACATGACCGACCACGTCATGGTCAGGTGATGTCTGCCACAGGTCCTACAGAAAAGAACTGGTGCAAATACTAATGTACCATAGTAGATGCGATGGATGGATGTGGGGGTCACAATAGATGGACTTACAAGCTTGAGGGCAACTCTGTGCAGTGCCAATAATACATTTAAGTGCACTGCCCAAACTTTGTTAAAGGGAACCTGTCACCGGGATTTTGTGTATAGAGCTGAGGACATGGGTTGCTAGATGGCCGCTAGCACATCTGCAATATCCAGTCCCCATAGCTCTGTGTGCACTTTTGGTGTAAAAAAAAAAACGATTTTAGACATATGCAAATTAACCTGAGATGAGTCCTGTACGTGAGATGAGTCAGAGACAGGACTCATCTCAGGTTAATGTGCATATGTAATCAAATAGTTTTTTTTACTAAATAAAAGCACACAGAGCTATGGGGACTGGGTATTGCGGATGTGCTAGCGGCCATCTAGCAACCCATGTCCTCAGCTTTATACACAAAACCCCTGTGACAGGTTCCCTTTAAATAAGATTGTTCTGTAACACTAAATCACAGTAATTGGCTAACAGAAGTGGTTAAATATCAATGTGGACAATACTTGCCACAGACAGTAGAATGAGAAAGGTGTATCACTCCAATTTTTGAGTCAGGGACTAATAGAATAGTTTTTATATAAATCAATGAGGACACCCCAAATGTGGACACCGTTCAATTAGATTGCACTATACCCTACACCGCGATTGATTCAACCTGCAACATATTCAACAGATTAATTGAACTATTTAAGGCCTTATTCACACATCAATGTTTTGGTCAGTGATTTCCATTAGTGATTGTGAGCCAAAACCAGGAGTGGCGGCTACACAGAGATTAGCTATAAGGGAAAGATCCCCACCTCTTCTGTGTTTAGACCCACACCTGGTTTTGGCTCACGATCACTGATGGAAATAACTGATTGAACACTGACTGTTTCAATGAGGCCTAAGTCTTAATGATGCAGAAGGTGAACTAAATATAATTAGACCACCTGTTGACAATGAGTCTGATGCACAGTAAGTCTTGGTACAACAGAACAGATGAAGTATGAATGGTGCAGCAGTTGCACAAGATGCACAGGGAGATTGCACTCAGCTCGCACTGTCCCTACACTTTCCGTATCCAATATTGTACAATGAAAATCTTTCTGAAACAGTCTCCCTAGCTCTTGCCACGTCTCTCTCTATGCTTAGTTCACAGTGAAATGGTGGAGCCTGCGTTTTAAAGGGCTGTGATATCACAGGGGATGGCCTGTGGATGATCTGTGGATTGGCTGACAACAGATCATAATTAGACAGCACAATCTACCATCGGCAAATCCTGATGTTTCAGCATGCTATAGGGCAATCAGCGGCAGTGTTACAAATGCTGAAAGCTCTGACATAGCAATTGTTCCTCCTCATGTTGTTGTTAACCCCGATTGTGCCATCCCCACATGGTTATACTGGGTGCAATACATAGCATGACATAAAATTACATTGCGTAAAATTTCAGTCTTCAGAGGCGTCAAGGCTTCTTCAATATAAGAACTGTAAATCTGTGGAATAGTCTATGGAATAGTCTACCAGTTTTTTTTTTTTTTTTTTGTTAAAGAGCTCAGATGAATTCTTAAAATGAAATACCATCAATGCTTATGAAAGATTTTTCACTACCTTTTCCTAAAATTCACATCCCCAGCCATCCCTTGGCTGAACGTCATGGAGTTATATATATATATATATATATATATATATATATATATATTATTTTTTTTAACCGTATTAACTTTGTACCCATGTGTGTGTGATTTTCTGAGGCTGGTAGTACTTTAGCAGATTATTTACATGTTAATTATTAATATTTTACAGTTCCCAGTAAGCACTGGTCAAAGGTTAGTATATTGAACTAGAGACATGTATTACTGGGAAACTGAAACTTGTTTATCTTATACAGGAAATAGGTTCTTGGCAATAACCTAAGACAATTACCTCTTCCAACTGGTTCAGGACCCGACTAGAGGGACGGCCATACTGGACTTAGTATTAACCAATAGGCCTGACAGAACAACAGACGTGCAGGTTGGGGAACACCTGGGAAATAGTGACCATAAAGTAATAACCTTCCAATTATCATTCAAAAGAGCATTTCTACAGGGAGGAACAAAAATACCAAACTTCAAAAAAGCTAAATTTAGCCAACTAAGAGAGGCTATAGTCCTAACTAACTGGGACAAAGTCCTCAAAAATAAAAATACAGCCACAAAATGGGATATATTTAAAATCATCCTAAAATCTCATTGTGAGAGGTACATACTGTACGGAAATAAAAGGTTAAGGACAAAAAGAAACCAATGTGGATAAATAGAACTCTAAAGAAAGCAATAAATGACAAAAAGAAAGCATGTAAATCGCTAAAACAGGAGGGTAGCATGGAAGCACTGAAAAACTATAAGGAAAAAAACTGAACATGTAAAAAACAAATAAAAGTGGTCAAACTAGAGACCAAGAGATTAATTGCCAAAGAGAGTAAAACTAACCCTAAAATGTTCTTCAATTATATAAATGTTAAAAAGTATAAATCTGAAGGTGTTGGTCCTTTAAAGAGTATTGACGGGGGAGTCACAGAGAGCGACGAGGATAAAGCAATGCTGTTGAATATTTTTTTTCTCCAATGTATTCACTGAGAAAAATAAACTGTCATATGAAATGCTAAATGTAAAAATACATTCCCTATTAAGACTGTCCTGTCTGACCCAGAAAGAAGTACAACAGTGACTTAAAAAGATTAAAATAGACAAATTGCCAGGACCAGATGGCATACACTCCCGTATCCTAAGGGAATTAAGTAATGTCATAGCCAGACCCTTATTTCTGATATTTGCAGACTCTATACTGACAGGGAATGTCCCACAGGATTGGCACATGGCAAATGTGGTGCCAATATTCAAAAAGGGTCTAAAAACAGAGCCTGGTAACTATAGGCCGGTAAGTTTAACATCTGTTGTGGGTAAACTGAAGGTTTTCTAAGATATGCTATCTTAGAGCATCTCAACGGAAATAAGCAAATAACGCCATATCAGCATGGCTTCATGAGGGATCGGTCATGCCAAACTAATTTAATCAGTTTCTATGAGTAGGTAACTGGCTCAATGATAGAAAACAGAGGGTGATTATTAACACTGATACACACTCAGACTGGGTCACTGTAACTAGTGGGGTACTTCAGGGGTCAATATTGGGCCCTATTTTCTTCAATATGCGTATTAATATATGTAATCATGATCTTGTAGAAGGCTAGAATAGTAAAATATCAATTTTCGCAGATGACACTAAACTGTGTAAAGTAATAAACACTGAAAAGTACAGTATACTACTAAAGAGGGATCTGGATAGATTGGAGGCTTGGGCAGATAAGTGGCAGATGAGGTTTAACACTGACAAATGTAAAGTTATCTACATGGAAAGGAATAATGCAAGTCACCCGTACATACTAAATGGTAAAACACTCGGTAACACTGATGTGGAAAAGGATCTAGGAATTTTAATAAACAGCAAACCAATAAGATAATGGGTTGCATCAAAAGGCGCATAGATGCCCGTGATAAGAACATAGTCCTACCACTTTACAAATTGCTAGTCAGACCACACATGGAGTACTGTGTACAGTCCTGGGCTCCTGTGCACAAGACAGACATAGCAGGGCTGGAGAGGCTCCAGAAGAGGGCAACTAATGTAATAACTAGAATGGGGCAACTACAGTGCCCTTAAAAAGATTATCAAAATTAGGGTTATTCACCTTAGAAAAAAGACGACTGAGGGGAGATCTAATTACTATGTATAAATATATCAGGGGTCAGTACAGAGATCTATCCCATCATCTATTTATCCCCAGGACTGTGACTGTGACGAGGGGGCATCCTCTGCGTCTAGAGGAAAGAAGGTTTGTACACAAACATAGAAGAGGATTCTTTACGGTAAGAGCAGTGAGACTATGGAACTCTCTGCCTGAGGAGGTGGTGATGGTGAGTACAATAAAGGAATACAAGAGGGTCCTGGATGTGTTTCTGGAGCGTAATAATATTACAGGCTATAGCTACTAGAGAGGGGTTATTGATTCAAGGAGTTATTCTGATTGCCTGATTGGAGACGGGAAGGAATTTTTTATTCCCCTAAAGTGGGGAAAATTGGCCTCTCCCTTACTTTTTTTTTTTTTGTCTTCCTCTGGCTGACAGGCCGAACCTGATGGACAAATGTCTTTTTTCAGCCTTATGTACTATGTTACTATGTATGTTACTTATAATTAGAGATGAGCAAATTGAATTTGATTTTCAGCGAATCCGAATTTCCTCACGCTTCGTGGTAACTAATCACATTTATTCCTCGTGTGAGGATATGGCGCAAGGAACTCTGGGAACGAGGGATCACCCACAATGCCATGCATGCAGCCAATCAGCAGCCAGTCAAACATCTGATGTCACAGCCCTATAAATAGCCTCAGCCATAGTGCTAGGAAATAATTTATTTTGCTGAATAGAAGTTCAGGAAAAGAGCATTAGAAGTGTATGGAAAGGATAGGGAGGAATTATTCTATAGTATTGAAGCAGAACAGGGTTCAATAGGGGAGTGTACAGCCTGGGTAATAGGAGCAATCATATTACACCTTTCTGCACTGACTGGGGATCCAAATGGCCATTATACTGCTGCTTTCAGGTTTGCAATAGATGATACCTCTGTAATTCCAGCAAACTGTTCTCTTAATTGGGTGCAAGTGCTGTCTGATACAGTCATTAACTGGATGTATTACTAGGAAATATTTATACGTCTTATTAGCCCTTGTGCAATGCATGTTCTAAAGGCTTTTTTGCTGTGTATAAGTGAAGGAAAAAAAGGACTTATTAGCCGTTGTGTGGTAAAGTGAGAAAATTACAGCCCTTTTTGGCATGTATTAGTAGCAAAAAAAATATATATTATTTGCCGTTCTGCGGTGCAGCTATATGTTCAAAAGCTTTTTTGCCGTGTATGTGTGTGTGTGTGTGGGGGGGGGGGTTATTAGCCATTGTGTGGTGAAGTGAGAAAATTATTTGCCATTCATCGGTGCAGTTATCTGTTCTATGTTAGCTTAACGGTCCGTGCCAGAACTGCTGCCCCTAACCACGGGCAACAGGCTCCCTCTTTTCCTGCAGCAATGCACCATGCTGATAAGCACGGGTAGCAGATAGCTTAACTATGGTATATGCGTTCCATGCCAGAGTTTCCTTCCTGCTGGAGGCTTGTACTGGTGTTTGAACTTGCATAGGTGTGTCTCTCTTCACCTATTAGGCAACACATGCATGCCCTCTGTCTCACCAGCCTATGGCTGGATTGCAGCAGGTATTTAAAGGTGCTTCCTACTACAGGAAGATGCCTGAGAAACCTCATGGTTTGTCTATCTCCAAGTGCTAAGGTGTCTCTCTTGTCTGCTTCGCTGTGTATCGGACCTTGCTTATTGAACTCCTGGACTCTGCCTGTTTGCCGCCTGCCTCTGACCTTGGACTTTGCCTGTTTGCCGTCTGTCCCTGACCTCGGATCTCGTTTATGGACTTTGCTTACTGACTTCAATTGATTGCCGCCTGTCCAGACCCGGAACCTCCTGGCCACGCAAGTCCCCTCGGTGCTTGAACCGAGTACTCTGACCCCCTGGTCAGATGCCACTGACTCGGGGACGGCTCTGGAGTAGCCCCTGGCAACTACCCTAACGGCTCAAGCCTATCCTCACCATCAGAGGCTCTAGTGAAGATGATGTAGTGGCTTAGTTATGCCCCTCCAGAGTATACACAGTCAGTGGCACAGTGGGTCCACACCCCCTTGCGTACCATTTGAAAACCTTTTTTTGCCGTGTATAAGTGGCGGGGCTTAATAGCCGTTGTGTGGTGAAGTGAGAAAATTACAGTCCTTTTTGGCATGTATTAGTGGCAAAAAATAAATAAAAATATATATATTATTTGCCATTCTGTGGTGCAGTTATGTATTCTAAAGCCTTTTTTGCCTTGTATAAGTGGGGGGAAAAGGGGCTTATTAGCAGTTGTGTGGTGAAGTGAGAAAATAACAGCCCTTTTTGGGGTGTATTCATTTACTATTTATTTATTTGATCTACCAGTATGTCAGACAGAGAAGGGACACAGGCCTAAAAGTTTCTGGTGTAGGCACAGGTTGCACCAGAGTAAGGAGGCATGGCAGCAGGGTCACTTATAGAGGCCTGAGCTCCCAGTGTCCGCTAGTGGTCGTGTCTTGACCGGCAACCCAGAAGTTCTTGAATGGTTGACTTGTTCATCCATTTCGTCCCAAGTGACATCAGCCACCCCCAGCCAAAAGTCGGTGGGTTTGTCAGACACAACCCTTAGTTGGCATGGCCCATGAGCAGGCCCTGTGCTCTCACCTGTCTGTCCTTTTCTGTTCCCTCAGCCAGAGAAGGACTATATGCTGTGGGCTCAGCTCCACTATACAGTGAGGACGAGCTACTAGAGGACAGTCAGCAGATACTGCTCAGTCCAAGATCTGGAAGAGACATCTGCCGCTTCCTCCGCTAGACGGGCAAGTAGTGATAAGGAGAGTGGCGTGGGAGCTGGTGTTGCGAGTGGTCAGGCTCCAGGCTCAGAGACTGTTGAGGAGGACATCAGTGACGTGCAGATAGTACTTGATGATGATGTAGCCGATCAAAATTAGGAGCTGGGTGATGAAGAGGCTTAATCATCATCAGGAGAAGAGGGTGACAGCTTCCGTGTGAGGCAGGTGCAGAGCCAGCAAGTTGGTAGTGTGGCCGGGAGTCAGCAAAGTGGTAGCAGTGGGAGGTCGGGAACCAAATGTTCCCGGGGTAGACCACCCACTTCACAGGAGCATATCGGCCTGGAAAGTAGTGGTGCAAGGGTTCGTTGACCCAGTGGAGATAGCAGTCAGTCAGTGCAGAGTGTTGGGGGGAAAATGCTATACTCAGCGGTGTGGCAGTTTTTTGTTAAGCCGCTGAATCTGTGGGCAGAAGGTGAAGTGTGGCCAGCGTGCCAATGTTGGCACCATGGCCCTATGCCAACATATGCAGCGTCACCATAAAGTGGCCTGGGAGAACCGTGGCTCTGATGTGGTGGTCCAGCCTGCCGCAGCAACTGCTGCATCACCCAGTGGCACTCACCCGATTTCAGGCAGTCAAGGCTTTACCACCTCAACTGAAGGGAGCTGTCTGTCCTTCCCATCATCTACCAGTCCCGATGAGCCTGCTCCTCCTACTCGTCAGTCATTCAATCAGCAATCGATCACTGAGACTGACGCAATTGCCAAGAGACAACAGTATGAGTGCACTGAACATGCTCCTGTCCAAGTTGCTGGTGCTGCAGTTCCTACCTTTCTAAGTGGTGGATTCTGCACCTTTCAGAGAACTGATGGCTTGAGCCGAGGTGGAGAATCCCAAGCTGTCATTTATTTGCCAAAAAGTCAGTACCAGTTCTGAACACATATGTAGAACAGAAGGTGTTCCAGTCCTTTAACCTGTCGGTGAATGTGGTTCCTGCCCAAGCACACCAGCAACTTGGCCAGGTTACACCACTTCCACCTCCACAATCTCATGCCGTTGGTCCTGCGACAATGTCCGCCTCTGCCTCCTCATCCTCCACTGTGTCCTCAGCCTCCACTGCAGGGACAAGACACAGTGCTCCTCCAGCATACCACATGTGCAGGGCACGGTGGTGCCACACTGTTCTACACCTTGTTTGGCTGGTCACACAGAGGAGGAACTGCTCTGTGTCCTTCATCAAGAAATCAAATCCTGGCTTTCCCCACAGCAACTCAAAAAGGAAACCATGGTGACCAACAATCGGAATAACATGGTGTTAGTGCTGCGTCAAGGAGGGATGGGTCATGTGCCCTGCATGGCGTACATGTTCAATCTGGTTGTCAAGCGGTTCTTCCACCCATCTGCAAGACATCCTAAAAAAAGAGCCAGGAAACTTTGCATGCTCTTCAGCCACTCGAACACTGCCAAGCACATCCTCCTTGAGCTGCAGCGGCAGAATGATGTCCACAAACATAGGCTGATATGCAACGTTTCTACCCATTGGAATTCCACCCTCAATATGTTGGAACGACTATATGAACAGAGAAAGGCCATAATTGATTTCTTGATGATACAGGCGGACAGAGGTACTGCCCTGTGTAACTTCGATGTTAGCCAGTGGCAGCTCATGCATGACACCTGCTGTTTGCTTGTGCCCTTTGAGAAGGCCACTTTATTTGTTAGTCGCCAGGACTACGGGATGAATAACGTCATTCCACTGATTCATATCCTGGAAAATATGCAGGTAAATCTGTCTGGTCAGGAGACTGGAGACATGGCGCCTACATCTCATGGCCACATGAGCCCTGTGGGGGCTGAACTGGAGGAGGAGGAGGAGGAGGAAGACATTGGAGCACAAGCAATGTGTAGCAAAATTGATGGTTTTTCTACACAGGTGACAGGAGAGGAGGAGCAAGAGCAGCCGGATGAGCAAGAGGGAGATGAGGAAGATGAGGCAGATGATCCAGGCACACTATTGCAGTTTGCAGTGGAGATGGAGGCAGTCAGTCCCTCCAAGATACTTGCACAAATAGCCTGATACTTGCTTGCGTAATGACAGCTGAATTGTCACCATTCGGCAGAGGGATGACTAGTGGCTCTCCACCATGTTAGACCCTCGCTACCAGTCCAAAATGGGGGCCTTTTTTACACCCGCTGAGATGGAGGACAAACTGAACTACTATAGAGACATCCTATGTAGTCAGTTGGCCACTATCTGTGCCATCGTCCATCCTCTCACAGGTCTGATCAGGGGGCCCTCTGTGCTCAAGTTCCACTGCCATGGCTGCTGGGGGGGGGGGGGGGGTGTCAGGAGCAGTACCAGTTACATCAGCAGCAGCCTGAGTCTGGAGCCACTGGTGAGCAGTTTTCTTCACCCTCATAGTGAAGAAACAACTCACCAGCAGCTAGGCATAGAGCACACCCTGAACCAGCAGGTGGTGGCATACTTAGAGTGCACCCTGCCACCCCTCATCAGACATCCGCTGGACCACTGGGCAGCTAAAATGGATTTGTGGCCACAACTGGCCGAGTTTGTCCTAGAAAATCTGTCCTGCCTGGCCAGTAGTGTGGCATCAGAGCGGGTGTTTAGTGCGATGGGGGCCATAGTTACCCCAAGGAGAACTCGACTGTCCACACAAAATGTGGAGAGACTGACCTTTATCAGGGTGAATTAGGCTAGGATCAGCCAGGATTTCTACCCACCAATGCCTGATGGATCAGATTAGATCATCCATGCTGCCTCAGCTTGACAAAAAAGACCAGTTTATTCTGGCTATCTCAACTACTATTTTGCTGCTTCCACCCGCCTAATGCCACACATCTGATGCCAAGTGCTCCTTACGCCCACCATCAACAGTGGGTACTGTTATTGCCACCCACCTCCTTCTCTGTCACCAGGTACCTCTGTGGTCTCCTGATCCTGCTGCTGCCACCTCCACACTATGTCATTATGCCACTCTGTTGCCTCCTCATACTGCTCCTGCCACCTCTATTGTGCCACTCTGTGGCTTTCTCATGCTGCTGCTGCAACCTAAACATTCTGTCATTGTGCAACTCTGTGGCCTCCTTGTGCTGCTGCCATCTCAACACTATGTCACCTTGCCACTCTGTGGCCTCCTCATGCTGGTGCTGCCAACTCCACACTCTGTCATTGTACCACTCTGTAGCCTCCTCATGTTGCTGCCACCTCAACACTATGTCACTGGGCCACTCTTTGGTCTCCTCATGCTGCTGCTACCTCATCACTATGTCACTTTGCCACTCCGTGGCCTCCTCATGCTGCTGCTGACACCTCACCACTATGTCGCTGGGCCACTCTGTGGACTCCTCATGCTGCTGCTATCTCAACACTATGTCACTTTGCTACACTGTGGCCTTCTCATGCTGCTGCCACATTACTACTATGTCATTCTGACACTCTGTGGTCTCCTCATGCTGCTGCTGTCACCTCACCACTGTGTCATTGTGCCACTCTGTGGACTTCTCAAGCTGTTCTCCCACCCTCCCCACTCTATGACTGGGCCACTATTTAGCGTTTTTTGCCTGGGTGACATCATCCTTTATTTGACACTTTTTCAGATCTGTCAAAAGGAAGTAAAAATGAGATGCACAACTGTTCCTGTCTGTGTAGCAGCTGTAAGGCCTGTATGGTCCCATACGAATTGGCTTATGATTTGGTAGCCAAAAGCAGTAGTGGGTACAAAACAGAGAAGACATGCAAATATTCTATTATTGTGTCATCTGTTTTGCATCCATTCTTGTTTTTTTTTTTTTTTTTTTTTTTTTTTTTAGCTTTAGCAATGCTGATGTATTACTTATCAAATGCTGGCTGAGTGAAGGCGGATGCTCAGCATACAGGATTTGTTTTTTGGGGGTTATTGTTCTGGATGATCAGAGGAAGGGCAAATTAATCAGTGACATCAACAAAAACGTACTGCTGACACCCTCTTCACTCTGTCAGGGGGAGGGGGGGCTGTACTTGTATAAGCATTTTTTTAATAGAATAGGTTCTGTAGACATCTATGTAGATTCAGCTGATGACAGTGTAAAATGAGTGTGCTTTTTATTGACGCTAACATCGACCTGTAAGGCTAAGTTGATACTTGAGTTATTTGGTCAGTTTTGGCCCCGTAACTGAGCAAATGCCTGTCATCTGTGTGTCATACTGACTCACAGTATTGTTTCACTACCACAGTAGACTCCCTATGCATGTTACTGCAAGGCACAGTGTTCTACACCACTATACAGGCTCTCTGCAGCCAAGAAATAGCTGTTTTTTTACGCGATTCACCACAAAATAATTTGGATCAAATCAAATCTTTTCTGAAAATTTGGCGAACCAGCAAATGGCAACCTCATTTTAAAGGGATTCTGTCACCAGGTTTCACCACTTTAAGATAAAAATATGCTTATGTTCAGGGTGCCTTCACGATTCCTAATGTGGTCTTATAAATGTAATCTGTAGGCTCATTTTGCTAAAAAAAAAAAACGCTATTACTAACCTGTCAGTCAAAAAAATAAGGTGCCCAAAGGGATGTAAATGGATCCAAGCTGCTGACCGCCGCCGTCTGTGCCCAGCGCTGCCTTTCCCGACCTCAGCGCCGCCTCATAATCTTCTGTGATGCCTCCCGCTCTCCCTCCCTCCCTCCCCCCTCCTCCTGCTGTAACATCGCAATGTTACAGCAGGAGGAGGAGGGGGGAGGGAGAGCGGAAGGCGTCACAGCGATGTTACAGCAGGAGGAGGGAGGAGGGGGGAGGGAGGGAGAGCGGGAGGCGTCACAGCGATGTTACAGCAGGAGGAGGGGGAGGCGTCACAGCGATGTTACAGCAGGAGGAGGGGGGAGGCGTCACAGCGATGTTACAGCAGGAGGAGGGGGGAGGGAGGGAGAGCGGGAGGCGTCACAGCGATGTTACAGCAGGAGGAGGGGGAGGCGTCACAGCAATGTTACAGCAGGAGGAGGGGGGAGGCGTCACAGCGATGCTACAGCAGGAGGAGGGGGGAGGCGTCACAGCGATGTTACAGCAGGAGGAGTCGTCACAGCGATGTTACAGCAGGAGGAGGGAGGAGGGGGGAGGGAGGGAGAGTGGGAGGCATCACAGTGATGTTAAAGCAGGAGGAAGGGGGAGGGAGGGAGAGCGGGAGGCATCACAGAAGATTATGAGGTGGCGCTGAGGTCGGGAAAGGCGGCGCTGGGCACAAACGGCGGCGGGTGCAGCCGGCAGCTTGGATCCATTTACATCCCCTTGGCCACCTTATTTTTTTGACTGACAGGTTAGTAATAGCGTTTTTTTTTTAGCAAAATGAGCCTACAGATTACATTTATAAGACCACATTAGGAATCGTGAAGGCACCCTGAAAATAAGCATATTTTTATCTTAAAGGGGTGAAACCTGGTGACAGAATCCCTTTAAGCTCTTTTGGTTCCAGTCTCTTGCTGCTAAAGACTATGTGCACACGTTTTGAATAGATTGGCAGTGGGCTCTCAGAATTATGTCCTCTGATAGTCTGAAAGCAAACTTGGCCCTATGCTGAACGGACCACCAATGCTAATCATTATAATTTGCTTGTGTTTGAACCCATATCTAAGCGTTCCGATCTTGTATCTATGCTGCTTGTGCTTACAGGAATAATTTGAACTATACAATACAAGATACCCCCTCAATTGTAATATTTAAAAGCAGGCTTGTCTCATCTGTTTAGCCAGGCATTTAATTAATACACATCCATCTGTTAAGCACTCAATGCCTTTCGTCTATTATTCACTCTTCATATAATATTTTTATCCTGCTCTGCTCTTCCTCTGAATTCCAGGCTCATTTTAGCTGTCAGCTGTGTTGTGCAATTGGAACACTTTCTACCTTCCTATGGGAGAGAGAGGTTAAAGAAATGAAGCCTATTTTTTAGCATTCAGGCCCACATATCACATCTCTATGTTTAGGGATCCAATCTAAATAAACATATGACGTAACATCTTACTCAGCTGTGTTTCCAGAAGACACTGCGCAATTTCATGAATGAGCGATTCAACACATTCCCCAGTCTGCAAAAATCTCAAGACATTCAGATGGCACAGCATGTTGCAAAGATTGAACTCATATTGCAAGATATATATATATATATATATATATATATATATATATATATATTCTTTTATGATAGCTACTGAGTACTGAGCAAAATGTCTAATTCAAAACTAGGGAAGGATATTTTGGTGAGAGCAAAGATGTATAGTAAAATAAGGACAATAATATAGACCGACACTCTATCTATGAAATTAGCAGATACAGTGGACTCTGGTGCAGTGATAGTGGTAAATTATTTATTCAGACAATTTTTTTTTAACAATATAAAAAATATACAATAAAAAATATACAATAAAAAATAATCAATAAAAGTACTATACTAAAAACCTCACAATCGGAGGCATGGTATCCAGGTCCCAAAATGGTGCAATCTGAACATGTAAGATTCCTAAACCGTGTCACACGGAGATGAACTTTCAGATCTGTGTCACTTGGAGTGGATACCCTGCCTCCGGATGTGAGGTTTTTAGTATACTACTGTTATTGATTATTTTTTATTGTATATTTTTTAACTACAATTTTTTAAATTGCTAATATTTTTTAGTCTGAATAAAAAAAAAAATTGTCTGAAAAAAATGATTTACCACTATCACTGCACCAGAGTCCGCTGTATCTGCTGAATTCATATATAGAGTGCCAGTCTATATTATTGTCCTTATCTTGAATGCCTTTCTGACTGAGTGAGTCAGTTCAGACTTTAAGCACCTATAAATATTGTGCAAGCAGGTGAGCCGCCACACCATCCAATTATGTATAGTAAAATAGTAACTATGTCAATGGGTCACTCTATGGTCTCCTCATGTTGCTTTCACCTCACCACTGTGTCATTGTGCCACTCTGTGGACTTCTCAAGCTGTTCTCCCACCCTCCCCACTCTATGACTGGGCCACTATTTTTATGTAAAAAAAGCAATTTTTTGTCATCTTACGTCACAAAAACTGTAATAGCAAGCGATCGTAAAGTCATATGCACCCCAAAATTGTACCAATCAAACCGTCATCTCATCCCACAAAAAATGAGACCCTAACTAAGATAATCGCCCGAAAACTGAAAAAATGACTATGGAGACACTAAAACATGATTTTTTTTGGTTTAAAAAATGAAATCATTGTGTAAAACTTACATAAATAAAAAAAATGTATACATATTAGGTATCGCCGCGTTCGTGACAACCGACTAAAATCCCACATGATCTAACCTGTCAGATGAATGTTGTAAATAGGTGCCAAAACAGCTATTTCTTGTTACCATGCCTCACAAAAAGTGTAATATAGAGCAACCAAAAATCATATGTACCCTAAACTTAGTACCAACAAAACTTCCACCCTATCCCGTAGTTTCTAAAATGGGGTCACTTTTTGGGTGTTTCTACTCTAGGGGTGCATCAGGGGGGCTTCAAATGGGACATGGTGTCCAAAAAAACAGTCTAGCAAAGTCTGCCTTCCAAAAACCGTATGGCATTCCTTTCCTTCTGCGCCCTGCCGTGAGCCCGTACAGCAGTTTACGACCACATATGGGGTGTTTCTGTAAACTACAGAAATAGGGCCATAAATAATGAGTTTTGTTTGGCTGTTAACCCTTTCTTTGTAACTAGAAAAAAATATTAAAATGGAAAATCTGCCAAAAAGTGAAATTTTAAAATTGTATCTCTATTTTCCATTAATTCTTGTGGAACACCTATAGGGTTAACGACATTTGTAAAATCAGTTTTGAATACCTTGAGGGGTGTAGTTTCTTAGATGGGGTCACTTTTGGGGATTTTCTACTCTAGGGGTGCATCAGGGGGGCTTCAAATGGGACATGGTGTCAAAAAAACCAGTCTAGCAAAATCTGCCTTCCAAAAACCGTATGGCATTTCTTTCTTTCAGCGCCCTGCCGTGTGCCCGTACAGCAGTTTACGACTACATATAGGGTGTTTATTAATTATTTTGGAACACCTAAAGGGTTAACAAAGTTTGTAAAATCAGTTTTGAATACCTTGAGGGGTATAGTTTCTAGAATGGGGTCATTTTTGGGTGGTTTCTATCATATAAGCTTCACAAAGTGATTTCAGACTTAAACTGGTCCTTAAAAAGTTGGTTTTTGAAAATTTCTGAGAAATTTCAAAATTTACTTCTAAACTTCTAAGCCTTGTAACGTCCCCCAAAAATAAAATGTAATTCCCAAAATGATCCTAACATGAAGAAGACATATGGAAAATGTAAAGTAATAACTATTTATGTCGGTATTAATCGGTATTAATAATATCTCAGAATGGCTTCAATAAGTCAAAGTGTTTTAAAGTTATCACCACATAAAGTGACACTAGTCAGATTTGCAAAAAATGGCCTGGTCCTGAAGGTGAAAATGAGTCCGGTCCTGAAGGGGTTAAGGACCTGCGAACTGCTAAAACCTGTGATCAGTTGTTATGGAAACCTGAAGTAGGACCTGCAAGCTTCTATTGGCTGATAAGGGACATGTGACCATGTGGATGACAGTTGGCATAAGAAGAGAAACACTTTCGGACTTGTATTGGCTAATGCAGGTAATTTATTAGGAATATCTCAGGAAGGTACATCCTAGAGAGCTCTAAAACCTTCCCGGGCAACTGATGTACGTGTGTGCCAAATTTGGTGAAGATCGGTCCAGTCGTTTGGTCGCGCATAAAGAACAGACATCCAGACAGACAGACAGATGCCCAGACAGACAGAAACTCTTTTTTATATATATATAAGAGATATATATTGGACTAAAACCAAGGCCAGGTACTCACTAGTCATGAGCGGTAGGGGCAATATTCAAATTTGTGATATTTCACTAATATTTTGTAGAATATTCTTCATATATTCGTGAATTCGCAAATTTGTGATTATATTCTTGATTGCAAAAATCGGCAATGTATTATTTGCCTAATGCGTGAGAAATACCGGCGTGGGTAACTTATGCTACATTTTGGTATAAGTTTCCTGAGACTGGAGAAAACGGCTGACACTGCAGAACATTAAAATAGCTTTATATCCAGATAGAGTGCTCCAATATATTTGCAATTAATGATGTGCATATTTTTTCGGAATACGTGCAACTTGTATAGTAAGGGACAGGCAACTTTTCTATTGGATAGTACATAAGGCCGAAAAAATACATTTGTCCATCCAGTTCGGCCTGTTATCCTGCAAGTTGATCCAGAGGAAGGCAAAAAATAAACTGTGAGGTAGAACCCAATTTTCCCCACTTTAGGGGAATAAAAAATTCCTTTCCAACTCCGATCAGGCAAATGGAATAACTCCCTGGATCAAGAACCCCTCTCTAGTAGCTATAGCCTGTAATATTATTACGCTCCAGAAATACATCCAGGCCCCTCTTTAATTCCTTTATTGTACTCACCATTACCACCTCCTCAGGCAGAGCGTTCCATAGTCTCACTGCTCTTACCATAAAGAATCCTTTTCTATGTTTGTGTACAAACCTTCTTTCCTCCAGACGCAGACAATGTCCCCTCGTCACAGTCCTGGGGATAAATAGATGATGGGATAGATCTCTGTACTGACCCCTGATATATTTATACATATTAATTAGATCTCCTCTCAGTCATCTTTTTTCTACAGTGAATAACCCTAATTTTGATAATCTTTCAGGGTACTGTAGTTGCTCCATTCCAGTTATTACTTTAGTTGCCCTCCTCTGGACCTTCTTCAGCTCTGCTATGTCTACCTTGTTTACAGGAGCCCAGAACTGTACACAGTACTCCATGTGTGGTAGCGATTTGTAAAGTGGTAGGACTATGTTCTTATCACGGGCATGCAACCTATTTTCTTATTGTCCTTGGCAGCAGCTGCCTGACACTGGTTTTTACAGCTTAGTTTGCTGTTTATTAAAATTCCTAGATCCTTTTCCATGTCAGTGTTACCGAGTGTTTTACCATTTAATAAGTACGGGTGACTTGCATTTTTCCTTCCCATGTGCATAACTTTACATTTGTCAGTGTTAAACCTCATCTGCCACTTATCTGCCCAAGCCTCCAATCTATCCAGATCCCTCTGTAGTAGTATACTGTCCTCTTCAGTGTTAATTACTTTACACAGTTTAGTGTCATCTGCGAAAATTGATACTTTACCATACAAGCCTTCTACAAGATCATTAATAAATATATTGAAGAGAATAGGGCCCAATACTGACTCCTGAGGTACCCCACTAATGAAAGCCAAAGCCTTTTTTTTGTGGCAACTTTATATTTTTTTTTGGACAGTCAGTGTATTTTTATACAGTAGTACTGGTGTGGTTGTTGGTGGCCCATGGCTGCTTCCAAGTGGCTCAGGCTACTTTCACACCTGCGTTCAGGTGTCCGCTCGTGAGCTCCGTTTGAAGGGGCTCACAAGCGGCCCTGAACGCAGCCGTCTGGCCCTAATGCATTCTCAGTGGAGGCGGTATCCACTGAGAATGCATCCGTCTGCCAGCGCTCAGCCTCCGCTCCGCTCAGTGAGCGGACACCTGAACGCTGCAAGCAGCGTTCGGGTGTCCGCCTGGCCGTGCGGAGGCGAGCGGATCCATCCAGACTTATAATGGAAGTCAATGGGGACGGATCCACTTGAAGATGACACCATATGGCTCAATCTTCAAGCGGATCCGTCCCCCATTGACTTTCAATGTAAAGTCTGAACGGATCCGCTCAGGCTACTTTCACACTTAGAAATTTTTCTAAGTTATAATGCAGACGGATCCGTTCTGAATGGATGCAAACGTCTGCATTATAGGAGCGGATCCGTTTGATGAAACATCAGACGGACCCGCTCCGAACGCTAGTGTGAAAGTAGCCTCACCTGCTTTGGTGACTCTGAGTTCTGCCAGCTTGGACACACTGGCCTCTCCTTCCTCATTCCAGGTGGGCCTGACCTTAGGACAATCTCTGTTCCTCCACGCAGGGGCTGTGGCCTGCTTCTTGCCAGTCAGGCCTCTTTCTGTCCACAGGGTGGGTCTACTCCCTCTGGCTCTTAATGTTTTATATTTTTTATCAGTGAAAAATGTTTATTTCTCATGTAAACTCCTGTTATCCTCCCCCTTGATAACTGCTTTTCAACCTGAAAAATACTTTGAATTATTTTTCAAGACTGAGCAGCTCCACAGGACAATCATATTACACATGTAAATATAAGTCTAAGTAGAGGGGAGAGAGGAGGAGTTAGCAGCATGAGTGAGATGGGACTCAAGGAGAGGCACTAAAGAGAGAGCACATCTGCATAGGAGATTGATATTTTAGCACACGTGATAAATTCAAAACCGATACAGGTCAGTACCTCACTGTAAAGTCCTTCATGATCCTGGGGCATACTTCTGAGTGATTAAGAAAAGTTTAGGAAGCAGCTTCTCCTCTACTTTGTGTGTGCATGTACAGAGGAAAACTGCTAAAAGATGCCAGATACAAGTGACACAGGGGCCAGAAATTGTGTTATTCCTCATGTACAGACACTGTACGATTGATTAATGCAGAGTTTGTTGATAGTTAGGTATTCTTTAAGCAAATTGGAATCTGTACTTCAATAGCAGTTAAAAACCAACATTTTAAAGCCTCCACCCCCCAAGATGTGTATATTTTCATGGCACAGCTTGCTTCACATTAGCTTTGGATATTCCAGACTTGCTTATCACTGGATTAGATTATTCCCCATGTTCTCCGGGGTTAAAGATTGAGCACTCGGCAGGAGACATAGGCACGAAATTCCACTCATCCAGTTTTGTTTGCTCAAAGGAATTAGCCCAAGAGGTAACATCATGTAACAGTACAAGGCTGTAGAAGATGTCTAATGATCAAAAATCTGTGTCAATAATGAACAGCAAAGACCCAGTGATCATTATTTGCTCGAGACTAATCCACACTCGAAAAAGCCCTATCTGCCTCTGAGTCTTCCACTTACTATTTGCACTGATATTATCCTATTGCTTCTCTTTTTATGGCTTTGATGCTGACTCATCCAAATGCTTGGAATTCATGCTGGGGGCTGTATATTTAAATGGATATGAAGGATGATCAGACCTGGGAGATTGTAAGAGAAGACAGGAGCTATTGTTCTGGGAACATATTCAAAATATGCATTTACTTACAATTTATGAACAAGAATTATTTTTGTCCCTTTGTGTTTAATATATCTGCAATTGATATAAATCTTGGAATTATGCATTGCTCAGCTCCTTAATTTGGTCCTGCCTTTCTAACACACATCTTAAGATCCCACTCCTTAAATACTGTATGTTTTGTCATTTAGATTATCTTCTGCTGAGCCGTCATCTCCCCCCCCCCCCCCTTTAGTCTATGCTGTAATCGGAGGTCTAACTTGACGCTCCTGAGCTTCAACAGAAAAGCACACATTTACTATGTAAATGTGCCACTTTCATGGCATTGTCTGAAGATTCTGGTGAACCTAATTTCTGACACATTTATTATTCAGATGAGCCAAAAAGAATGACTTTTTCTAACCTCCTCAACATTTTTGATGGGATTATGTCCTCAGGAAATTACCTATTAGTTAAGGCATGTTTTATGTTAATCATATATTTTTTTCATATATACTGTGGGATGATTTTTGTTTTAATTTTTCCATATTACTATATTTTAAAAACATATATCTAAAATTGTGCAGTTTTCGCACTGCCCATTAGGCCCAATATGTTGAGACTTCCTGTTCTGTGCAAGTAACTTTTCAGTAGCCATCACATTATCATTACAGACAGTATAACAATGACATCATCAGATATCACTTCCATATAGATAACAAAGGATCCACCATTCACAATATTACAGCTTATCTACTCCCTCTCAAACTCTGCAGAGCTAAGACATCATGCCGAGAAAACTCTCCCATAGAAGTCAGTGAGGTGGCCTCCTGTGCATTGTGTCTATGGCTCATGTAGTTGTTCTCAAAGAACAAGAAGTCTTTACATATATTAGGTATAGAGTCCGGTGTTAAAACAAACTGCATGACTTTAGTATTTTTACAGTGTCATGGAACATTTAAAGAATAGTCTTAGCATAAGAGGCTGATTAAAACATTTAATTTATGTCATTTGACACAATCCCTTTAAACTTCAAAGTGAAAAAGGCCAATGTTTGTCTCCTATTTAGATATATTTATAAAGCTGAAATCTGTGATTCTTGTGTGTAAAAATAGTGCAGATTAGATACATTTTTAGAGTTGCTGTGAAGTCTAAAGGTTTTGGTTGACATAATTTTGGCTCATTGGGACAGATTTTTACCTCAAAGACAGAATTTTGGCTCGGATACAGAATTTTGGTATATTGGTGCAGAATTTTGGTTCAGATCAAATTTTGGCTTAAAGTAGAATTTTGGCATGGAGAAAGAATGGTAGTGCTTTAAAAGGGTATTCTGGAAGGAACAAGTTATCCCTTATCTACAGAATAGGGGATAATGATCAGTGGGGATTCTACCTCTGGGACCCCCATCGATCACCAGAATGGGGGCCTGGTACCCCCTGCAGGCCCCTTGCTACTCCACAAAAATGATCAGAGTAGCTGGTCGCACATGTGAGAGGCGGTTCCATTGATTTCTATGGCAGTTTCCGAGGTGGCAGCATGGGGCCTGCAGGGGGTACTGGGCCCCCGTTCTCAAGATCGGTGGAAGTCCCATTGGTACGACCAATCCATGAAGGCCAGATTAATCGAGTAAACAACTAATAGTTGTCCTGTGGACAGATTCTCCCACCTGAGATGTGGATCTCTGCAGCTCCTCCAGAGTAGCAATGGGCCTCTTGGCTTCTCTTATTAGTGCTCCCCTTGCCTGGGCTGTCAACTAAGGTTTGCAGTTGTGCCATGATGGTTTGAACTGTGCTCCATGAGATGTTCAGAGCTTGGGACTTTTTTATAACCTAACTCTGCTTTACACATTTTCACAACTTTATCCCTGACCTGGCTGGTGTGTTCTTAGGTTTTCATGATGCTGTTTTCTCACTAATGTTCACTAACAAACCTTTGAGGACTTCACAGAATAGGTGAAGTCATACTTAGAATAAATAAAAAACAGTCAGACTTTTTTTTTACTAATTAGGTGACTTCGGAAGGCAATTGGTCACAGTGGATTTTATTTTCTAGGTACAGTGGGCTGAATAAAAATGAACGTCACACTTGTCAGATTTTTATTTATTAAACGTTTTGAAAACCATAATTTTCTTTTCACTTCACACATACAGGTGAAACGCAAAATATTAGAATATCGTGCAAAAGTCCATTTATTTCAGTAATGCAAATTAAAAGGAATTGCATTAATGCAGCTTAAAATTAGAATTTTGTGAAAAGGTTTAATATTGTAGGCTCAAAGTATCACACTCTAGTCAGCTAAATAATCCATATCCCTTGAGCAAAGGGTACCTCAAAATTGTGACTTCAATGTTTCATAAACTGTAAGCCATAATCATCCAAATTATAACAAATAAAGGCTTGAAATATCTCTCTTTGCATGTAATGAGTTTATCTCATATGTTAGTTTCAACTTTTAAGTGGCATTACTGAAATAAATGAACTTTGCACAATATTCACATGTTTTGAGTTTCACATGCACTTGCTACTTTGTGTTGGTCTATCACATAAAATTCCAATAAAATACAAAGTTTGTAGGTATAAAGTGAAAATGTGGAAAAGTTCAAGGGGTATGAATAAAATATACTATATATATATATATATATATATATATATATATAGCAAAGAAAATCCGCAGCACTCCTTGAAGTATAAAAAATGTGTAGTTTTATTCACACATGTCAAAATAAGACAACGTTTCGGTTCTCTCACAGAACCTTTCTCAAGTCAGGTCACCTGACTTGAGAAAGGTTCTGTGAGAGAACTGAAACGTTGTCTTATTTTGACATGTGTGAATAAAACTACAAATTTTTTATACTTCAAGGAGTGCTGCGGATTTTTTTTGCTGCTTAAGTCCTGAATCGAAGGACCACCGCGGGCACCTTACAGCTACAGCTGCATATCAAAAGGAGTGCTGCCTGACTTTTTTTAATGGATATATATATATATATATATATATATATAATGGAAGATGAAGACGCAGCACACTGTTGGTCGGGTGCAAAATCAGGCCAATATAAACCGGCACCAAGGTCCCATTCAATAAGGAGAAAAAAGCCAGCAGCACTCCAATAAGCTGAAAGAACACGTGTGGTTTATTCACCCAGTGTGAAATAGCGACGTTTCAACCGCTTGTTGCGGTCTTTCTCAAGCTATGGCTTTTTTCTCCATATATATATATATATATATATATATATATATATATATATATATATAGTATGACACCCTAAATGCATTACATAAAACAAAATAATTATTATAATTGTGCTACATGATGCACAGTGGCATATGAATGCTGGTTATTATTTTGTCTTATTAGTTTACTGCCTATATTATATTATATATTATTACATTATTTTGTTCCCAAGGACGATTTATTAAAATAACCAGTTTTTCTATGAAAAAGGCACCTAGACAAGCACAACCACAAAGCACTAGGGAATTGTAGATACAGAGAGCTTTATTGCATCAATTACATTGGATATACAATTTGAAGAAAATTGGAAATATTAAAACCAGGTACTACTAGAAAGGAAGAGTCCATTATGATAATGAAAACAATGGGATATGTAATTTTGATCTTGATGTTTACAGCAATAATAACAATGATCTTATCTATGGAAGATGAAGAGGTAAGGAAAATAAGTGACTTGATTCTCATAATTAAAAGAGTGCAAGGGGGTTGAAAGAGACAAAAGAGGTTTCGATATTAACACAACATATGGAGACCCTTGGTCTCCAGTAGCTAATCATAGTGCTCCTCTTTATATATCTTATATCTCTTTATATCTCTGTAACCAATTTTCTTCTTTCTGTAAGCTGTGAGCTATAACATTCAGTTCAGTCTCCTACTTGCAACTTAATAGATTGTATGAAACTGCAAGCATGTCCCCTACTTACTGGTTTTCTGTAAACCTGCATAGGTTGCACATGTGCTATTAATACCCCTCCAAACCACCTAGTATAAATGACAGCATTGAAAATTTTGCACAAAAAGTGCTCCATGTGAAGAACGTATACAGATGTAATTAGAGATGAGCAAATTTATTCTAAAATTCAGAAATTCCACAGGCATTTTTGAAAAATCAGAGTTCTGTGTGATTTCATTCGCGAGAAGTTAGAGAGAGAGAGAGAAAGAAAGATAGAAAGAGAGAGAGCAAGCGAAAACAGATATACATAGATTAGGGCAAATTAGACCTGAACCAAATTTTAAGTTTGCTCATCAATATGTCTACCATGTTACAGGTGTTTGATAGCATAAGGTCCTATGTTATGGTTCTGGTCTTGTATCCTCTGTTGGATATTAAATTAAGGGCAAAACCATCCAAACTTATATTTGTATCGGGCATAGCATGTACAGGGAGTGCAGAATTATTAGGCAAGTTGTATTTTTGAGGATTAATTTTATTTTTGAACAACAACCATGTTCTCAATGAACCCAAAAAACTCATTAATATCAAAGCTGAATATTTTTGGAAGTAGTTTTTAGTTTGTTTTTAGTTTTAGCTTTTTTAGGGGGATATCTGTGTGTGCAGGTGACTATTACTGTACATAATTATTCGGCAACTTAACAAAAAACAAATATATACCCATTTCAATTATTTATTTTTACCAGTGAAACCAATATAACATCTCAACATTCACAAATATACATTTCTGACATTCAAAAACAAAACAAAAACAAATCAGTGACCAATATAGCCACCTTTCTTTGCAAGGACACTCAAAAGCCTGCCATCCATGGATTCTGTCAGTGTTTTGATCTGTTCACCATCAACATTGCGTGCAGCAGAAACCACAGCCTCCCAGACACTGTTCATAGAGGTGTACTGTTTTCCCTCCTTGTAAATCTCACATTTGATGATGGACCACAGGTTCTCAATGGGGTTCAGATCAGGTGAACAAGGAGGCCATGTCATTAGATTTTCTTCTTTTATACCCTTTCTTGCCAGCCACGTTGTGGAGTACTTGGACGCGTGTGATGGAGCATTGTCCTGCATGAAAATAATGTTTTTCTTACCTTGCAGACTTCTTCCTGTACCACTGCTTGAAGAAGGTGTCTTCCAGAAACTGGCAGTAGGACTGGGAGTTGAGCTTGACTCCATCCTCAACTAGGGATGAGCGAACTCGAACTGTATAGTTCGGGTTCGTACCGAATTTTGGGGTGTCCGTGACACGGACCCGAACCCGGACATTTTCGTAAAAGTCCGGGTTCGGGTTCGGTGTTCGTCGCTTTCTTGGCGCTTTTGTGACGCTTTCTTGGTGCTTTTTGAAAGGCTGCAAAGCAGCCAATCAACAAGCGTCATACTACTTGCCCCAAGAGGCCATCACAGCCATGCCTACTATTGGCATGGCTGTGATTGGCCAGAGCACCATGTGACCCAGCCTCTATTTAAGCTGGAGTCACATAGCGCCGCCCGTCACTCTGCTCTGATTAGCGTAGGGAGAGGTTGCGGCTGCGACAGTAGGGCGAGATTAGGCAGATTAACTCCTCCAAAGGACTTGATTAACTGATCGATCTGCAGCTGTGGATCATTGAGCTGCTGATCCTCAATTGCTCACTGTTTTTAGGCTGCACAGACCGTTTGTCAGTCTCATTTTTCTGGGGTGATCAGCGGCCATTTTGTGTCTTGTGGTGCGCCAGCACAAGCTGCGACCAAGTGCATTTAACCCTCAATGGTGTGGTTGTTTTTTGGCTAAAGCCTACATCAGGGTGAAGCTGTCACACCAAGTGCATTTAACCAGCAATAGTCTGTTCATTTTTTGGCCATATACAAAATCAGGGGCAAGCTGCGCCTGTCACCAAGTGCATTTAACCCTCAATGGTGTGGTTGTTTTTTGGCTAAAGCCTACATCAGGGTGAAGCTGTGACACCAAGTGCATTTAACCAGCAATAGTCTGTTCATTTTTTGGCCATATACAAAATCAGGGGCAAGCTGCGCCTGTCACCAAGTGCATTTAACCCTCAATGGTGTGGTTGTTTTTTGGCTAAAGCCTACATCAGGGTGAAGCTGTCACACCAAGTGCATTTAACCAGCAATAGTCTGTTCATTTTTTGGCCATATACAAAATCAGGGGCAAGCTGCGCCTGTCACCAAGTGCATTTAACCCTCAATGGTGTGGTTGTTTTTTGGCTAAAGCCTACATCAGGGTGAAGCTGTCACACCAAGTGCATTTAACCAGCAATAGTCTGTTTATTTTTGGCCATATCCCAGTCTAATTCTGTCACTAAATCCATACCGGTCACCCAGCGCCTAAATACTAGGCCTCAAATTTATATCCAGCTAAATCTGTCCCTAGTGCTGTAGCTGGGCGAGTTATTTAGTGTCCGTTCAAGCACATTTCTTGTTCTGGGTTGAAATACAATTCCCAATTTAGCAATTTCATAATTTAGTGGTTCCTGCTATATCAGAGCTATTTGAAATCTATCCCAAAAAGGGTATATAATATTGAAGGTGCACATTGGGTCATTCAGAATAACTTCACACACACCCGCTACTGTGTATTTCCAAGTCTAATTCTGTCACTAAACCCATACCTGTCACCCAGCGCCTAAATACTAGGCCTCAAATTTAAATCCCTCTAAATCTCTCGTTACCGCTGTACTGTTGTTGCTGGGCAAGATATTTAGTGTCCGTCAAAGCACATTTTTTGTTCTGGGTTGAAGTACAATTCCCAATTTAGCAATTTCATAATTTAGTGGTTTCTGCTATATCAGAGCTATTTGAAATCTATCCCTAAAAGGGTATATAATATTGAAGGTGCACATTGGGTCATTCAGAATAACTTCACACACACGCTTCTGTGCATTTCCAAGTCTAATTCTGTCACTAAATCCATACCGGTGACCCAGCGCCTAAATACTAGGCCTCAAATTTAAATCCCTCTAAATCTCTCGTTACCCACCGCTGTACTGTTGTTGCTGGGCAAGATATTTAGTGTCCGTCAAAGCACATTTTTTGTTCTGGGTTGAAGTACAATTCCCAATTTAGCAATTTCATAATTTAGTGGTTTCTGCTATATCAGAGCTATTTGAAATCTATCCCTAAAAGGGTATATAATATTGAAGGTGCACATAGGGTCATTCAGAATAACTTCACACACACCCGCTACTGTGTATTTCTAAGTCTAATTCTGTCACTAAACCCATACCTGTCACCCAGCGCCTAAATACTAGGCCTCAAATTTAAATCCCTCTAAATCTCTCGTTACCGCTGTACTGTTGTTGCTGGGCAAGATATTTAGTGTCCGTCAAAGCACATTTTTTGTTCTGGGTTGAAGTACAATTCCCAATTTAGCAATTTCATAATTTAGTGGTTTCTGCTATATCAGAGCTATTTGAAATCTATCCCTAAAAGGGTATATAATATTGAAGGTGCACATTGGGTCATTCAGAATAACTTCACACACACGCTTCTGTGCATTTCCAAGTCTAATTCTGTCACTAAATCCATACCGGTGACCCAGCGCCTAAATACTAGGCCTCAAATTTAAATCCCTCTAAATCTCTCGTTACCCACCGCTGTACTGTTGTTGCTGGCCAAGATATTTAGTGTCCGTCAAAGCACATTTTTTGTTCTGGGTTGAAGTACAATTCCCAATTTAGCAATTTCATAATTTAGTGGTTTCTGCTATATCAGAGCTATTTGAAATCTATCCCTAAAAGGGTATATAATATTGAAGGTGCACATAGGGTCATTCAGAATAACTTCACACACACGCTTCTGTGCATTTCCAAGTCTAATTCTGTCACTAAATCCATACCGGTGACCCAGCGCCTAAATACTAGGCCTCAAATTTAAATCCCTCTAAATCTCTCGTTACCCACCGCTGTACTGTTGTTGCTGGGCAAGATATTTAGTGTCCGTCAAAGCACATTTTTTGTTCTGGGTTGAAGTACAATTCCCAATTTAGCAATTTCATAATTTAGTGGTTTCTGCTATATCAGAGCTATTTGAAATCTATCCCTAAAAGGGTATATAATATTGAAGGTGCACATAGGGTCATTCAGAATAACTTCACACACACGCTTCTGTGCATTTCCAAGTCTAATTCTGTCACTAAATCCATACCGGTGACCCAGCGCCTAAATACTAGGCCTCAAATTTATATCCCGCTAAATCTCTCGTTACCGCTGTACTGTTGTTGCTGGGCAAGATATTTAGTGTCCGTCAAAGCACATTTTTTGTTCTGGGTTGAAGTACAATTCCCAATTTAGCAATTTCATAATTTAGTGGTTTCTGCTATATCAGAGCTATTTGAAATCTATCCCTAAAAGGGTATATAATATTGAAGGTGCACATTGGGTCATTCAGAATAACTTCACACACACGCTTCTGTGCATTTCCAAGTCTAATTCTGTCACTAAATCCATACCGGTGACCCAGCGCCTAAATACTAGGCCTCAAATTTAAATCCCTCTAAATCTCTCGTTACCCACCGCTGTACTGTTGTTGCTGGGCAAGATATTTAGTGTCCGTCAAAGCACATTTTTTGTTCTGGGTTGAAGTACAATTCCCAATTTAGCAATTTCATAATTTAGTGGTTTCTGCTATATCAGAGCTATTTGAAATCTATCCCTAAAAGGGTATATAATATTGAAGGTGCACATAGGGTCATTCAGAATAACTTCACACACACGCTTCTGTGCATTTCCAAGTCTAATTCTGTCACTAAATCCATACCGGTGACCCAGCGCCTAAATACTAGGCCTCAAATTTAAATCCCTCTAAATCTCTCGTTACCCACCGCTGTACTGTTGTTGCTGGGCAAGATATTTAGTGTCCGTCAAAGCACATTTTTTGTTCTGGGTTGAAGTACAATTCCCAATTTAGCAATTTCATAATTTAGTGGTTTCTGCTATATCAGAGCTATTTGAAATCTATCCCTAAAAGGGTATATAATATTGAAGGTGCACATAGGGTCATTCAGAATAACTTCACACACACGCTTCTGTGCATTTCCAAGTCTAATTCTGTCACTAAATCCATACCGGTGACCCAGCGCCTAAATACTAGGCCTCAAATTTATATCCCGCTAAATCTCTCGTTACCGCTGTACTGTTGTTGCTGGGCAAGATATTTAGTGTCCGTCAAAGCACATTTTTTGTTCTGGGTTGAAGTACAATTCCCAATTTAGCAATTTCATAATTTAGTGGTTCCTGCTATATCAGAGCTATTTGAAATCTATCCCAAAAAGGGTATATAATATTGAAGGTGCACATTGGGTCATTCAGAATAACTTCACACACACCCGCTACTGTGTATTTCCAAGTCTAATTCTGTCACTAAACCCATACCTGTCACCCAGCGCCTAAATACTAGGCCTCAAATTTAAATCCCTCTAAATCTCTCGTTACCGCTGTCCTGTTGTAGCTGGGAAAGTTATTTAGTGCCCGTCAAAGCACATTTTTTGTTCTGGGTTGAAGTACAATTCCCAATTTAGCAATTTCATAATTTAGTGGTTCCTGCTATATCAGAGCTATTTGAAATCTATCCCAAAAAGGGTATATAATATTCAAGGTGCACATTGGGTCATTCAGAATAACTTCACACACACGCTTCTGTGCATTTCCAAGTCTAATTCTGTCACTAAATCCATACCGGTCACCCAGCGCCTAAATACTAGGCCTCAAATTTATATCCCGCTGAATTTGAATACAATACATTGGGCCAAATAATATATTTGTTGTTGTGGTGAACCATAACAATGAGAAAAACATCTAGTAAGGGACGCGGACGTGGACATGGTCGTGGTGGTGTTAGTGGACCCTCTGGTGCTGGGAGAGGACGTGGCCGTTCTGCCACATCCACACGTCCTAGTGTACCAACTACCTCAGGTCCCAGTAGCCGCCAGAATTTACAGCGATATATGGTGGGGCCCAATGCCGTTCTAAGGATGGTAAGGCCTGAGCAGGTACAGGCATTAGTCAATTGGGTGGCCGACAGTGGATCCAGCACGTTCACATTATCTCCCACCCAGTCTTCTGCAGAAAGCGCACAGATGGCGCCTGAAAACCAACCCCATCAGTCTGTCACATCACCCCCATGCATACCAGGGAAACTGTCTCAGCCTCAAGTTATGCAGCAGTCTCTTATGCTGTTTGAAGACTCCGCTGGCAGGGTTTCCCAAGGGCATCCACCTAGCCCTTCCCCAGCGGTGAAAGACATAGAATGCACTGACGCACAACCACTTATGTTTCCTGATGATGAGGACATGGGAATACCACCTCAGTATGTCTCTGATGATGACGAAACACAGGTGCCAACTGCTGCGTCTTTCTGCAGTGTGCAGACTGAACAGGAGGTCAGGGATCAAGACTGGGTGGAAGACGATGCAGGGGACGATGAGGTCCTAGACCCCACATGGAATGAAGGTCGTGCCACTGACTTTCACAGTTCGGAGGAAGAGGCAGTGGTGAGACCGAGCCAACAGCGTAGCAAAAGAGGGAGCAGTGGGCAAAAGCAGAACACCCGCCGCCAAGAGACTCCGCCTGCTACTGACCGCCGCCATCTGGGACCGAGCACCCCAAAGGCAGCTTCAAGGAGTTCCCTGGCATGGCACTTCTTCAAACAATGTGCTGACGACAAGACCCGAGTGGTTTGCACGCTGTGCCATCAGAGCCTGAAGCGAGGCATTAACGTTCTGAACCTGAGCACAACCTGCATGACCAGGCACCTGCATGCAAAGCATGAACTGCAGTGGAGTAAACACCTTAAAACCAAGGAAGTCACTCAGGCTCCCCCTGCTACCTCTTCTGCTGCTGCCGCCTCGGCCTATTCTGCTGCTGCCGCCTCGGCCTCTTCCTCCGCCTCTGGAGGAACGTTGGCACCTGCCGCCCAGCAAACAGGGGATGTACCACCAACACCACCACCACCACCTCCGTCACCAAGCGTCTCAACCATGTCACACGCCAGCGTTCAGCTCTCCATCTCACAAACATTTGATAGAAAGCGTAAATTCCCACCTAGCCACCCTCGATCCCTGGCCCTGAATGCCAGCATTTCTAAACTACTGGCCTATGAAATGCTGTCATTTAGGCTGGTGGACACAGACAGCTTCAAACAGCTCATGTCGCTTGCTGTCCCACAGTATGTTGTTCCCAGCCGGCACTACTTCTCCAAGAGAGCCGTGCCTTCCCTGCACAACCAAGTATCCGATAAAATCAAGTGTGCACTGCGCAACGCCATCTGTAGCAAGGTCCACCTAACCACAGATACGTGGACCAGTAAGCACGGCCAGGGACGCTATATCTCCCTAACTGCACACTGGGTAAATGTAGTGGCAGCTGGGCCCCAGGCGGAGAGCTGTTTGGCGCACGTCCTGCCGCCGCCAAGGATCGCAGGGCAACATTCTTTGCCTCCTGTTGCCACCTCCTCCTTCTCGGCTTCCTCCTCCTCTTCTTCCACCTGCTCATCCAGTCAGCCACACACCTTCACCACCAACTTCAGCACAGCCCGGGGTAAACGTCAGCAGGCCATTCTGAAACTCATATGTTTGGGGGACAGGCCCCACACCGCACAGGAGTTGTGGCGGGGTATTGAACAACAGACCGACGAGTGGTTGCTGCCGGTGAGCCTCAAGCCCGGCCTGGTGGTGTGTGATAATGGGCGAAATCTCGTTGCAGCTCTGGGACTAGCCAATTTGACGCACATCCCTTGCTTGGCGCATGTGCTGAATTTGGTGGTGCAGAAGTTCATTCACAACTACCCCGACATGTCAGAGCTGCTGCATAAAGTGCGGGCCGTCTGTTCGCGCTTCCGGCGTTCACATCCTGCCGCTGCTCGCCTGTCTGCGCTACAGCGTAACTTCGGCCTTCCCGCTCACCGCCTCATATGCGACGTGCCCACCAGGTGGAACTCCACCTTGCACATGCTGGACAGACTGTGCGAGCAGCAGCAGGCCATAGTGGAGTTTCAGCTGCAGCACGCACGGGTCAGTCGCACTACAGAACAGCACCACTTCACCACCAATGACTGGGCCTCCATGCGAGACCTGTGTGCCCTGTTGCGCTGTTTCGAGTACTCCACCAACATGGCCAGTGGCGATGACACCGTTATCAGCGTTACAATACCACTTCTATGTCTCCTTGAGAAAACACTTAGGGCGATGATGGAACAGGAGGTGGCCCAGGAGGAGGAGGAGGAGGATGAGGAAGAGGGGTCATTTTTAGCACTTTCAGGCCAGTCTCTTCGAAGTGACTCAGAGGGAGGTTTTTTGCAACAGCAGAGGCCAGGTACAAATGTGGCCAGCCAGGGCCCACTACTGGAGGACGAGGAGGACGAGGATGAGGAGGAGGTGGAGGAGGATGAGGATGAAGCATGGTCACAGCGGGGTGGCACCCAACGCAGCTCGGGTCCATCACTGGTGCGTGGCTGGGGGGAAAGGCAGGACGATGACGATACGCCTCCCACAGAGGACAGCTTGTCCTTACCCCTGGGCAGCCTGGCACACATGAGCGACTACATGCTGCAGTGCCTGCGCAACGACAGCAGAGTTGCCCACATTTTAACCTGTGCGGACTACTGGGTTGCCACCCTGCTGGATCCACGCTACAAAGACAATGTGCCCACCTTACTTCCTGCACTGGAGCGTGATAGGAAGATGCGCGAGTACAAGCGCACGTTGGTAGACGCGCTACTGAGAGCATTCCCAAATGTCACAGGGGAACAAGTGGAAGCCCAAGGCCAAGGCAGAGGAGGAGCAAGAGGTCGCCAAGGCAGCTGTGTCACGGCCAGCTCCTCTGAGGGCAGGGTTAGCATGGCAGAGATGTGGAAAACTTTTGTCAACACGCCACAGCTAACTGCACCACCACCTGATACGCAACGTGTTAGCAGGAGGCAACATTTCACTAACATGGTGGAACAGTACGTGTGCACACCCCTCCACGTACTGACTGATGGTTCGGCCCCATTCAACTTCTGGGTCTCTAAATTGTCCACGTGGCCAGAGCTAGCCTTTTATGCCTTGGAGGTGCTGGCCTGCCCGGCAGCCAGCGTTTTGTCTGAACGTGTATTCAGCACGGCAGGGGGCGTCATTACAGACAAACGCAGCCGCCTGTCTACAGCCAATGTGGACAAGCTGACGTTCATAAAAATGAACCAGGCATGGATCCCACAGGACCTGTCCGTCCCTTGTCCAGATTAGACATTAACTACCTCCCCATAACCATATATTATTGGACTCCAGGGCACTTCCTCATTCAATCCTATTTTTATTTTCATTTTACCATTATATTGCGATGCTACCCAAAGTTGAATGAACCTCTCCTCTGCCTGTGTGCTAGGCCTAAATATATGCCAATGGACTGTTGCAGTGGTGGCTGACATGAAGCCTGATTCTCTGCTATGACATGCAGACTAATTCTCTGCTGACATGAAGCCAGATTGTCTGTTACGGGACCTCTCTCCTCTGCCTGGGTGCTGGGCCTAAATTTATGACAATGGACTGTTGCAGTGGTGGCTGACGTGAAGCCTGATTCTCTGCTATGACATGCAGACTGATTCTCTGCTGACATGAAGCCAGATCCTCTGTTACGGGACCTCTCTCCTCTGCCTGGGTGCTGGGCCTAAATTTATGACAATGGACTGTTGCAGTGGTGGCTGACGTGAAGCCTGATTCTCTGCTATGACATGCAGACTGATTCTCTGCTGACATGAAGCCAGATCCTCTTTTACGGGACCTCTCTCCTCTGCCTGGGTGCTGGGCCTAAATTTATGACAATGGACTGTTGCAGTGGTGGCTGACGTGAAGCCTGATTCTCTGCTATGACATGCAGACTGATTCTCTGCTGACATGAAGCCAGATCCTCTTTTACGGGACCTCTCTCCTCTGCCTGGGTGCTGGGCCTAAATTTATGACAATGGACTGTTGCAGTGGTGGCTGACGTGAAGCCTCATTCTCTGCTATGACATGCAGACTGATTCTCTGCTGACATGAAGCCAGATCCTCTGTTACGGGACCTCTCTCCTCTGCCTGGGTGCTGGGCCTGAATATATGCCAATGGACTGTTGCAGTGGTGGGTGACGTGAAGCCTCATTCTCTGCTATGACATGCAGACTAATTCTCTGCTGACATGAAGCCAGATTGTCTGTTACGGGACCTCTCTCCTCTGCCTGTGTGTGTGCTGGGCCTAAATATATGCCAATGGACTGTTGCAGTGGTGGCTGACGTGAAGCCTCATTCTCTGCTATGACATGCAGACTGATTCTCTGCTGACATGAAGCCAGATCCTCTGTTACGGGACCTCTCTCCTCTGCCTGGGTGCTGGGCCTAAATTTATGACAATGGACTGTTGCAGTGGTGGCTGACGTGAAGCCTGATTCTCTGCTATGACATGCAGACTGATTCTCTGCTGTCATGAAGCCAGATTGTCTGTTACGGGACCTTTCTCCTCTACCTGGGTTCTGGGCCTAAATTTATGAAAATTGACTCTTACAGTGGTGGGTGACGTGAAGCCTGATTCTCTGCTATGATATGAAGACTGATTCTCTGCTGACATGAAGCCAGATTGTCTGTTACGGGACCTTTCTCCTCTGCCTGGGTTCTGGGCCTAAATTTATGAAAATTGACTCTTACAGTGGTGGGTGACGTGAAGCCTGATTCTCTGCTATGATATGAAGACTGATTCTCTGCTGACATGAAGCCAGATTGTCTGTTACGGGACCTTTCTCCTCTGCCTGGGTTCTGGGCCTAAATTTATGAAAATTGACTCTTACAGTGGTGGGTGACGTGAAGCCTGATTCTCTGCTATGATATGAAGACTGATTCTCTGCTGACATGAAGCCAGATTGTCTGTTACGGGACCTTTCTCCTCTGCCTGGGTTCTGGGCCTAAATTTATGAAAATTGACTCTTACAGTGGTGGGTGACGTGAAGCCTGATTCTCTGCTATGATATGAAGACTGATTCTCTGCTGACATGAAGCCAGATTGTCTGTTACGGGACCTTTCTCCTCTGCCTGGGTTCTGGGCCTAAATTTATGAAAATTGACTCTTACAGTGGTGGGTGACGTGAAGCCTGATTCTCTGCTATGATATGAAGACTGATTCTCTGCTGACATGAAGCCAGATTCTCTGTTACGGGACCTCTCTCCTCTGCCTGGGTGCTGGGCCTAAATTTATGACAATGGACTGTTGCAGTGGTGGCTGACGTGAAGCCTGATTCTCTGCTATGACATGCAGACTGATTCTCTGCTGACATGAAGCCAGATTCTCTGTTACGGGACCTCTCTCCTCTGCCTGTGTGTGTGCTGGGCCTAAATATATGCCAATGGACTGTTGCAGTGGTGGCTGACGTGAAGCCTCATTCTCTGCTATGACATGCAGACTAATTCTCTGCTGACATGAAGACAGATTCTCTGTTACGGGACCTCTCTCCTCTGCCTGGGTGCCGGGGCCTAAATATCTGAGAATGGACTGTTCCAGTGGTGGGTGACGGGAAGCCAGATTCTCTGCTATGGAACCTCTCTCCAATTGATTTTGGTTAATTTTTATTTATTTAATTTTTATTTTAATTCATTTCCCTATCCACATTTGTTTGCAGGGGATTTACCTACATGTTGCTGCCTTTTGCAGCCCTCTAGCTCTTTCCTGGGCTGTTTTACAGCCTTTTTAGTGCCGAAAAGTTCGGGTCCCCATTGACTTCAATGGGGTTCGGGTTCGGGACGAAGTTCGGATCGGGTTCGGATCCCGAACCCGAACATTTCCGGGATGTTCGGCCGAACTTCTCGAACCCGAACATCCAGGTGTTCGCTCAACTCTATCCTCAACCCAAAAAGGCCCCACAAGCTCATCTTTGATGATACCAGCCCAAACCAGTACTCCACCTCCACCTTGCTGGCGTCTGAGTCGGACTGGAGCTCTCTGCCCTTTACCAATCCAGCCACGGGCCCATCCATCTGGCCCATCAAGACTCACTCTCATTTCATCAGTCCATAAAACCTTAGAAAAATCAGTCTTGAGATATTTCTTGGCCCAGTCTTGACGTTTCAGCTTGTGTGTCTTGTTCAGTGGTGGTCGTCTTTCAGCCTTTCTTACCTTGGCCATGTCTCTGAGTATTGCACACCTTGTGCTTTTGGGCACTCCAGTGATGTTGCAGCTCTGAAATATGGCCAAACTGGTGGCAAGTGGCATCTTGGCAGCTGCACACTTGACTTTTCTCAGTTCATGGGCAGTTATTTTGCGCCTTGGTTTTTCCACACGCTTCTTGCGACCCTGTTGACTATTTTGAATGAAACGCTTGATTGTTCGATGATCACGCTTCAGAAGCTTTGCAATTTTAAGAGTGCTGCATCCCTCTGCAAGATATCTCACTATTTTTGACTTTTCTGAGCCTGTCAAGTCCTTCTTTTGACCCATTTTGCCAAAGGAAAGGAAGTTGCCTAATAATTATGCACACCTGATATAGGGTGTTGATGTCATTAGACCACACCCCTTCTCATTACAGAGATGCACATCACCTAATATGCTTAATTGGTAGTAGGCTTTCGAGCCTATACAGCTTGGAGTAAGACAACATGCATAAAGAGGATGATGTGGTCAAAATACTCATTTGCCTAATAATTCTGCACGTAGTGTATACTCTGCTTAAACTATGTGTTATGTCCAGCAGCATTTTGGTCACAGGATTTCATCCAACCAAGCACAAAAGCTTCATGAAGTTTGTATGTTCTCACCATGTTTCATGGGTTTCCTCCCAAACTCATAAAACATATTGATTCATTGTATTCCTATGTAATTGACCCTTAAATATGTGTCTTATATAGGCTGTGAACCACATTAGGCTCAATGTCTCATAAATGGTGGTGTATATGTGTCTTATATAGGGAAATTAGACTGTGAACCACATTAGGCTCAATGTCTAATACATGCAAATCATGTTGGTGGTTTATAAGCAACAGGAAATGTACAGTGCTCTACAAAGAATGAGATGTGTTCCCGATGGTAGCACAATATACCATACATACATACCAGTGCTCCACTATTTATCTACAGTACATTTTTGGAGAATATTTTTCAATACCCTGGGGATATTAAAGCTTATAGTATTGATTGATTATCAGGGGTGTACACAGATCTCATTGAGGCCCATAGCAAAACTTACTGCCCCACCCAGATTCCCAGTATACATGCATCAATTAATCCCAGGCAATATCCACAGATACACAATATAACATAGCATGTGTGGGATCATATCATAAAACCAAAGAATAATTAAAGCCGCACATAGAAGTACAAAAATACCATCTTTATTAACCAATATAACAATAAATAAAAAAAATGCAGGGAGTGTTAAAATGTAGAGTAACAAGCAAACCCCAAAACAATAAGTAGTGGTAATAAATGATTTCATAGGTATATAGCCATAGAATGAAAACATATTGTGTCACTGGTCAATCAAGCACAGGATATACTGGTCAGATAGATAAAACACAGTAGCCGTAAAATGGGGTGTACCAGGTATTAATGGGGGGGGGGGGTGATGGCAAAAAATGGATCATCTACCCCATAAATTAAACCATATCGTCATCCAAGACAAATCCCCCCTGCCAATGTATATCCGTATATCCGATCAGGAAAAATTCCAATGTGAAGGACAGGGTATGAGTGGTGGTGTTGCACCCAACACAACCAGCAACCCACCACACCCTAGACACAAATCCTAAAAGGGAAATTACCAACAGTAGCAAATACCAAAAAAAATGTGCTTTTTCCAGGGGGCATGTCTTGCCATGTCCTACGTGGTCGTTCATAAATATGGCACCCATTCTGACTACTATATTTCTCAGTGTATTCACGCCAGAGAAGATGCATAAATACATTGATAAATCTCCTGCTTCTCATCTATTACAAAGCTGGCTGCAGCCACAACTAGATGAAGCTTAGTACATATGAATTTATGCAGTTACAATTGAGTGAAATGGAAGCTGTAATTACCTATTTGCACTGAGCTCCACCTAGTGATAGCTGCAATAAAATGATGTGTTTTCCTATTGGAAAGAGGAGCCTTCCACCTCTAAGCCCCATAGCAGTCACAAGGGCTGTTTCCATTGAAGATATACCACTGTCATGGCATTACTGGAGCTTTGTAAGAAAATTCAAAACCATTTCACTGGCAGTTAACACACGATGGAGAACCAGATCACTTGGTCATAATATTATAGGACTGTTATATGGTTTTGTTTCCTCAATATTTAAAGTAAATATCACCGGAAAATCTAGTGCAGAACTGATAAATATACAGTATTATGGGAAATTATTCAGCAAAACTTGTAATTTATATATTTAACTCTCTGCTATTCCTGAGCACCATAGCAAAGGTCCTATCAGTGATTCACAGCAATGTATATATGCACACTTACATATGGAATGCTATCAGTCACTAATAAGGGCAGGTTCACACTTGCATTAGCGTATTCCGATTTAGGTTCCGTTATAATGGAATATGACGAAATTCGTGAGACGGAATGCAAAATGGAAGCCTTTAAGAGGCATTCCATTTAGATTCGTCATAATAGAGGTCTATGGGCAAGTATAGTGGATCCGTCTGGTTTCCATTATGCAGGACGGAAAACAAAGTCCTGTCGACAGGACTTTGTTTTCCATCCTGCATAACCTATACATATTTCCGACCCATACGTAGCCTTTTTGGGGGGGCATAATGCATAGATCATAGTATCACAGTGAACACTTTAAACCACTTTATGCCTAGTTCACACTTCAGCGATTTGGTCTGTGATTTCCATCAGTTATCGGGAAATTATGTGCATCTGCTCTGTGTTGTGGACCAGCACCTGGTTTGGGCTCACAATCACTGATAGAAATCACTGTCCAAATCACTAAAGTGTGAACTAGGCCTTAGTAATGAATTGTAACATTAGTCCTTTAGCAGTGAACCATAGCATTAACCCATTAGTAGTGAACCAGTGGGTCACTGCTACATTAGCAATCATGGTCAGAACTACAAAAACAGTTTTATCCAGTTTTCAACCCTGTGTTAGACTTAACTCCTATGTCAGTTTACAGCTGTTTGGAGACCTCTAGACTAATGTCTTGTGCATAACTTGAGACATCCCCATAATATACATGTTTTTGTGATAGGAATCCATTTGGCACTAAACAGATACATGTATTTCTGCGAGCCATTGATACATTCATGTGAATGAAGGCTGCTGCAGTACAAAAACTATGTTAAATATATTCTCTGCCCAAGAATACCACTTTCTCCAAATCTTCATCCTAACAAGTACAGGACATGTTAAAAAGATGCATTCAACAGAAAAGCCCCTTTAAAAATGTTCCCAGCCATTTTACTTCACATCATCTACTTCTAGACCAAAATGTGATCCTATTAGGGATTAAAGAAAAGCTTATTTTTCATTATTTTCTTGTCATAGATCCAGAAATTGAAGTTCTGAAAAATTCAGAGGCTGAAACCTCCAAAAATAAGTACAAATTAATATTTTCACTTTGGTATAAACTTTGAGCTCTTGTATTAAATATAAACTAATCAATAACATAAAAAACTATTTGTCAAAAAATCTGCTTGACGGATTTAGATTAAAAGAATATGGCTTTTAAATCCTCTTCACAGAAGAAGATGGCTAAAGACACAGTATTACAAGTCACTCCAAAAATTCTTTGAGCCAACTTAAGTCCCTTACAAGATTTAAAAGATGTATGGCACCCCGAGAGAAGCCCAGGAGATTAAAAAGCAGTCTTTGAAGATAAAGATACCCAAGCTGCTCCTGCCTTTTTATATAAATTATTTGTTCAAATTTCATTTTGAGTTTGGTGCATGAGTCAATGTTAGTAGTATTTTATTATTGTCTGCAAAGCGGTAGAGTCACGGCACATGGAGGACAAGATTTACAAACTGCACTGTAGTAATACATCTCTTAAAGCATATTTTCAGTAATCTGGACAAAAGACATTCTGGGTAAATGTCAAAGGCGTGCAATAAAATTACTATATCTTTCTATTGAAATGTAACCCCTTGATTTACCCTCTTGTAAAATTCCAATGCCCTAAGCTGCGCATAAACTATAGTGGATTGACCTATGTGAAGGTAGGAGTCTAAATGGACTACATGCAGTAACTTCTTCCCTTAGGCCTGTTTCACACGACCATATGGCTTTTTCAGTGTTTTGCAGCCCGTTTTTCACAGATCCGTTGTTCCGTTGTTTGCTTCCGTTGTGTTTCCATTTCTGTTCCCTTTTTCCGTTCCCTTTTTCCTCATGGCATATACAGTATACAGTAATTACATAGAAAAAATTGGGCTGGGCATAACATTTTCAATAGATGGTTTCGAAAAATCGGAACGGATACAGAAGACATATGGATGCATTTCCCTATGTGTTCCGTATTTTTTGCGGACCCATTGACTTGAATGGAGCCACGGAACGTGATTTGCGGCAATAATAGGACATGTTCTATCTTTCAATGGAACGGAAAAATGAAAATACGGAAACGGAATGCATACAGAGTATATGTCGTTTTCTTTGAGGGACCATTGAAATGAATGGTTCCGTATAAGGACCGTATATGGAATGCAAAAAACAGCTTGCAAATGGAAAAAAAAAACTAATTATACTTCTCTGCATGCCTCATTTATAGGGTGCGTGGTGCTATTAAAGGGGTTGTGTCACTTCAGCAAGTGGCATTTATGATGTAGAGGGCCTAGAGCAGGTGGGCTGCATCTTATGTGCAGGGATCTACACAAGTCTTACAAGCAAGAGTGTGGAAAGTTAACTCAAATGTAATAGAGATGAGGCAAAGCGCATAGGGCAAAAGAGAGGTACATTTGAATTTTGTTACGTGCACCCTAATGTCTTGCTTTTAATACTTAACCCCATAGTCAATGCTCATATACTGTATATGTACTATACTTTGTGGGAAAGGTTTCCTTTCTGCATCTGCAGTACCCCAGAGGACTACTGCAAAAGGCAAATTATTGCCAAAATAGTTAATTTAAGGTTATCATGTTAAATGGTGTGACTTATTGTTGAATCATTCACTTCTTCATGCACTGTGGGATCCTAACAGAAATATATGGGCAATAAAGGGTTAATATGGGCAGAATTTTTAGATTACCAGGGAAATGAACCAGGTCCTACCCCTGGCTAGTTAGGTAAGGGGTCTAGTCTGAGCAGAACTACAGCAAGGACATATGTGAGAGAGATTCTCTATGTCAGTAAAGTACAGTATTTGTTTGTTTATAGCATAGAGCCTTTACTGCTCAGGAAAAGATTAATGCCTCTGTGGCACCTACAACATTTTGAGACAGATTGGCCATTTGTGTCTGAATTCTGCACCGCTCAGCCTGGGGATTGCAGAGAAGTTAACAAGAATCTAATTGCATGCCTGTAATTATTGTGACGAGACTGTAAAGTGTCTTAAAGGGGTTATCCAATTTCTTAAAACCCCCCAACATGTGCCTGGCCCCTCACCGGTAATATACTTACTCCGCCTCCCGCTCCCGGAGCCGCTCCTGGTCCCCACACCACCGCTGCTGCTTCTCCCTGCACACGGCATCAGCGGGGGGGGGGGGGGGGAAGCAGCCAATGGCAGGTGTGGGGGGGGGCGAGCCTCCCTAGTGTCACCTGCGACCCCAATGCTAGTACAAAGAATCCTACAGTGTATGTTCTTTCCTATTATATAATATTTATTCGATAATGCATATATTTATGCATTAAAAATTCATGTTTATTGTACTTGTCATTAAATTTTTACGTTTGTTTTGCAGTCCTATTAGGGGACTTAATGACAGCCTTGATACAGCCAGTTCTCAATCAAGGCTATATGTATATGCATATACATAGTTTCAATGGATACATGTATATTTCTACAGCCATTTTATTGGCGAACCTACGTTCCTCCTGGCTTCATGCTGAAGGACGGTCATTATTTCTTTTCTTCAGCTCCTTTCTGCAAACATGGAACAAATATAAGATATAAATATCCTCAGAAATAGTGATTCTCTGGAGCTCGGGCCTAGTACATGGATGTGTGAGCACATGTGGTTTCCTCTCACTTCCTCAGCTAACACACTACAAACTAAGATAGAAATGGATCTAATTCCAAAACCTAACCTCATACAGGGGCGACTGATTCAACAGAGATGTGCAGGTACATTACCATGCATTAAAGGGATTATCCCATGATTAATGTAAAAAATTAAATCAGACATCATATAGTACATGACAATCTATTTCTAAAAAAGCTAGAACCAGCCCTGTACTTCACATAGATCCAAAGATCTCCCCATTCATTGCTCTGCTATATTTATATCAAGCTGGCAGCTCAAGGGGAGTGGCTTTTTTACTGCAGCTCAGGGGCGTGTCCATTCTGCTTGCAGCTCTCTCCAATCACAACTCAGGAGGTCGTTGAAGGATGAAATTGAGCATATGTGGCCATCTCTGTGAGCTGGACAAAGAAATAAGAAAAAGAACAAAGAGTAGGGGATGCTATACAGATTTTTTTTTTTATTGGGTAACTCAAAAGCTCTAACAATTTTTTTATTACATGCCATTACAATAATATTCTGATCGAAGTGCTGGTTTGAAAACTCTAGAATATTTTTCATGGGACAACCCCTTTAACATATTAAATAACATTACATACAAAGAACACTTTCCAAGTATCCTATTTTCTATTTATTAACACTTCCCTGGTGATTTAATAAAGTGAAGGGTTCAATGTCACTAATTTTAATAGTTTAGAGTAAAAGGGGTTAATAGTTTACAGTCATCTCCTGTTAATCCTTGTGTGTCATCTAACAAACAGCAATGATACATGTAGTCACATGATAAGAGTAGCAACATCATACTAAATATCACAAGACAGAGTGTATCATTTTCTGGCTCTACGTCCCCTACTGTCCTCTTGCTATTTGGGTTCCTCAGGGTTCTGTCTACAAAGCCCCAATCGGACAGACTGTCAGAAGATTGGTTTGCAGTACCATCACTATGCCGATTACAAAACCATCTCTAAAATCTGTCCCTTTCTTTCTATGGAAACATCCCATCTTGATAACTGTAATTCATAGCTAATTGGCTCATAACTAATAACTCATAACTAATTGGCCTTCCCCTCACCAGAGTTTCCCCTCTCCAATCTATCTGTAATGCAGCAGCCAGGCTCATCTATCTGTCTAACCATTGCTCCGATGCCTGCCCCTGGTTACACATACAATACAGGATTACATTTAAGCTGCTCATTCTCACCCACAAATCTCTCCACAGTGTTGCATTCCTACATCTCCTCTCTTATTTCTGTCTACCATCCTACCCTTGTTTTACACTCTGCAAATGATTTATGACTAACATCCACCATGATCCATCGTCCACTATCCACACCCAATGCACTCAGAAGCACTACAGATATGGGCTGGTGACTGCCTCATGCAGCTTTTTACATATTCCACTATGTTGTTAAGATGGTTGGACCATTGTACAACATATGCACGTTACCCTTTTTTGTTACATCCATCTCATCATAGATCGTAAGCTCTAACGAGCAGGGCCCTCTTGATTTAATTGTTGACTTGTTTGTTGCTATTTTATGTTGGCACTATATAAATAAAGATGATTATTATTATTATCATCACTCCTGGTTACACATTAAAGAAAGCTCTGGGCTGCTGGTCAGACTTGATGTCACATGACCAGGTTCCCATAATGAGAAGGTTCAAAATGTATGGATGCAATTGAGTTAGGGTGTAACAAATGAAACTGCTAGAATATTGGTGGTGAATTAGTAACATTTATAAAATATAAATAAAAAACCTGAGTTCTTCTTTAAAGAAGCAGTCAGAGAGGTCTGGCACTACTGGAATACTCTGACCACAGGCTAGTTTATAGTTCAAATAATACTGTATTTTGTTACTTATGGGCAGGGGCGTTGCTAGGGTCTCAAAAGATCCGGGGCACAAGCCCCAATAAATATGCCCCCCCCTCCCCTGCACTATGCTGTACTTGCTATACAGCGGCACTTACCTGTCACATCCAGGGCCTTCAGGGGACGTCTCCTCTCTGTCATCATCTTCTCGGTCTGGACAACTTCTCTCAGCCGCCTCGTCTTTTCAGAGTGTGACACACAGACATCTTAGCTTCCTCACTTTCTATCATTATCCCCCAACTGGAGTCCCCACAGTGTTATCCTGCTGCTTGCTGTGCCAAAACCTTAACCCCCCCCCCCAATACCCCCATATACTATCCTAAAGAAACATTACTGCCTTCCATAGTAATAGTGCTCCTCATAGTCCCACCAATAGTAATTCCCTTCTAGAATGCCCTTATTAGTAACACTGCCCCAACCGAGATAATGCTCCTCAACAATGCCCCCATTATTAGAAGAGCCCTCCCATATTAATAATACCCTCACAGAGTCCCCAGTAGAAATAAGGCCCCCTATTGTTCCCCCAGTGGTAATAAAGCTCCCTACAGACCCCTCAGTAGTAATAAGGCCCCCATAGTGCGCTTAGTAGAAATAAGGCAGATCTACAAGACCAAAGGCTGTCGAGGCATGCTGGGAGTTGTAGTTTTGCAACAGCTGGAGGCACACTGGTTGGGAAACACTGGACCCTAAACATTAAGTCCCATGTACATAAACATCATTCCCCCCCACCATCCACTTTCAACATACAGTCCCATGTAAATAACATCCCTCCCTCCCCCAGCCACCTCAAGCACACAGTTCCATGTCAATAACATCCCTCCCTTCAGCCCTAACATACATCCCAGTTAAATAACTACAACTCCCAGCATTTCTCTGCCTCTCCCTTCACTTACCTCTCCTGTACAGACATCACCATTAGGCTCCTTCTCCTCTTGACTCCGGTCCAATCCTGCACTGGGAAGAGGCGAAGGACCTTTGGTGACATCACAGGTCATGTGATCAGCAAAACAGGCTGTGATAGGATGACCTGGATGGTGACACCACAGGTCCTTCAGCTCTTCCCAGTGTATTAGATTCAATTGTATTTGCCGTTCTGTGTACGGCAATACAGTTGTATCTAGCAGGCAGGCAGGACATTTGGGGCATGGGACAAAACATCCGGGGCCCAGGCCCCGAATGTTTTAACCTAGCGACGCCCCTGAATAAAAGGCATTAAAAAACATGCTGGAAATGCATTTTTTATTTATTACACTTTTCTAAGCAAACCACTATACTAAACACTAATTGAAGATCAATGCTTTACTATGGTACTGGAGGGGGCCTAACATAGGTACCTAGATCTGCCAGACTGCACCAGGGATAAGTACCTCAAAATAGTGCGAAAAATAACCATAAAAAAAAATTCTGTTATGTTGACAAAAAAAATGCATGGTTCTCTGAATGCAGTGATATGAATCATGTTTTTTTTTTAAAAATACCATAATAAAACATAGAAGTTGTTTAGTATCACCTTATTCGCACCTACTCGTACAATAAAGTTAGAGTTTGTCCGGGTATAAGCTCCCTTTACTCATTTACCATGTGATGCAGCTCTGCCTTGCCCTGTGCTGCATCACACAGGGCAAGGGCTTTTTCTTCACTACCAGTGATGTACCGGTCTTCTCATGGGTATGCTAGGCAGAGGCTTCTTCCTAGTCAATTGAACTAAGGGGTCGCGCTGCCTCACTTTGGCTAAAAGACTGGGGTGGTCTTGTAACTACGGACAACTTTTATGCTTTGTTCAATGTCTACTGTCCATACTTTTGTGAGTATAATAAAACCTTAATTCTATACAGAAAATTGGTGGATCTTTACTATGTGCCTTAACCTTTATATCCACAGCAGGGTTGTTTTGTGATAACGACCATCCTTTGGTGGAATCTCGATGTTTGGCAGCACTAGAAAACTGACGTATCCTATCCTTACTAATACTCAGAGAATATAGCCAAAGTGAGGCAGCGCGACCCCTTCATTGAATTGACTGTGTTTTTACTGTGAATTGAGCCCATTTCACACTGTGGTTTGCGACGCCAACAGAAGAAAAGAAAACACAGTGGTGAACTTTTTTTACTTTTATTCTTTAACTTTTTTTTACTTTTTTAGTTATTTAATTTATTTAATTTTTTATTTAATTTTTACTTATAGAGAGAGAGGCTTCATCCTAGCAGTGAGCAAAACCTGAGTACATCCCTTGCAGTAAGCAAACGGCCCTTGTCCTGCGGGTTCAGCTCTGAACCTGGACAACCCCTTTAACTTGTTCATTTTAAAGCATGGATAATACCAATGAAAAATAAAATAAATTATGGAATAGCTTTATTTGTATTTCCTCACAAAAAACTTAAACTGATTAACTATCCTCGGATAGCGATGCAGCCTTCTTTCAGCTTTCTCCAGGCCTTGTGACATCACGTTCATTGGTCACATGGCCTAGGAGCAGTTCAGCCCCATTGAAGTGAATGGGGCTGAGCTAAGACACCAAGCATAGATGCTATGCAATGAACGGCCCTGTGTTCCGTAAGCTGTGAGAAGGCAGCGGCACTCACAGGAACCTTCTCAAACAGTTGATCAGCAAGGTTCTGTGTGTTGGACCCCCACTGATCAGATACTGATGATTTAACCAGAGGTTAAAAAAAATCCCCCAAAAAACTTTAATAAAAGATAATCCATAACTTGCAAATTCCTCTAAATGGTGCCATTGAAACTACAACTGGTCCCATAAAAAATAAGTCTTCACAGAGCTATAGCGACAGAAAGATAAAAATTTTGTAGCCCTTGAATGCCATTTTTAAAATGAACTTGAAAGAGGCACTCGCAATTTTTTTATTTTTTATGACCCGTTACACATTTACATGATATAAACTGTATTGGTGAGTTATAACCTCCCTTCTGATCTGATCTGTATAATCTCCAACTGACACAGAACAGGAAGTTACAGTAGTTATTTCTCTATTCCTATGAGACTGACATTGAGGCTCCCTTACGCTGGGTTCACACCTGAGCGTTCGCGATGGAGCGCTCTGTATGCGCGATTGTACCGGCGTTTGCAATCGCGCATACAGAGACAAGCGAACGCCGATTGTCGCGCATTCCCGAAAGTCTATGTACGGGAACGCACGACAAGACGCCCCAAAGAAGCTCATGTACTTCTTGGGGTGTCGGGCGTTTTACAGCGCGATCGTACGCGCTGTAAAACGCTCAGGTGAGAACCATTGGTTCTTGCCTGTTGAGCGTTTTACAGCGCGTAGGAACACGCTGTAAAACGCTCAGGTCTGAACCCAGCCTTAGGAATACATAGAAACTGGCTTCCTGACCACACATAAGATGCTGTGTTATTTGGAAAGTCAGTTTGCTGGTAACATGACACAGCTGAGGATCAGAAGAAAGGGGATAACTCACAAGTATAGTCACTGGTAAGAAGATTACCTTCACTACAGTTTACACCATGTACCTTTCTAACAGGTCAGAGAATAACATTTGTTTGTTGTGGTGCTTCTTTGAATGACCAAAATACACATGTCTGCATATACCAGACAAAACTCAAGGGGAGGTGTGGTGCTGCTTTTGGAAAATGAATCTGACACAAAATAGGACAGATAGAACATTGAGTTTATCAATGGATGTTTTCTTTTTCTTGTATGAATGATCGTGTTATGCATATGCATTTTCTTCATTTTAATTTTAATGAAAATATAGAGGGTTCAAAACCATGTATATGACTTTGAGCTTCCGTGGCGTGAGAAAGTCACAGATTGTGAAGAAGATACTGAACTTTGCTTCTTGTTTCTAGTTTTCATAATGATATTGTTCGTATCTCAAAATTGTCTTTTTTCCACAGATGTCTGTGTGGGATCTCATCATTTCACAGTTTTTAATAAAAACATAGCAGGTTGTAAATAATAAAAACTTGATATTTGAGATTACTTTCAATTTAAAGAAATCATAGAAAGGAAAAAAGAATGGCAAATTGTATTTATGTTTGTATAATATTTTTGTCACTTGCCTATGCTGGAACTAAACAAAGAAGTTTTGCTATGTATCCTAAATGGCAAGTGTGGCAAAAGCCGCTTCGCCACGGTGTTTTGGAGGGGACTGTTTGCCCGCCTCCTGCCCTCTCATCAGCCAGGCCTCCTTTGTTCACAAAGGACTTGTACTAACTTGAACCCCTGGTCTAATTCGTGCCATTTTGGGATGTTAAATGACTATGTGTATTGTAAAGGGTGGGACATTGTATACGTTGAGTAGTGAGGTCTGTTCCATTGTCTCTCTGTGTGTATTGGCAATGTCCCTTTGTCCTGAGAGATAATCGAATTACGTCTCGGTTGTCTCCAGGACAGAAGACTATTGTGTATTCTCCTGCCTGTGATGATTGCATCAACCCAGTGTGAGGTAATTGTATCACAGGCTGAGGGGAGGCTGAAGATTTGCTATACTCCCCTGGCTATAACTACTAGCTCTCTGGATTTAAGAGAGGTTCACCCACTGGAGCCTGGAGCCTTGTCGTAGGTCCAGTGTGGGTAGAAGACGGCGAGACCTCAACCAAGCGTCGGCGGTTCGTGGGGTCTGCAGTGTTTACGGTGTCAAGTGGAGTGCTTGGAATCCTCGGGAAGCGTTAGGAGCATTCACCCATGCTAGGAGATCCGTTACAGCAAGCATGGGAAAAAACTGGAAAAAGTCATCAGAAATTGGACCATGCACCATGATGGACCTCAATGCTGTAATATTTCTTTATAAATGTTCTTTCATAGTGGTGTGTCAGGATTTGAGGATGAGTCTGAGTGGGAGAAGCAGAAAGTGAGGTTGATGATGTGAAAGACACCATACTGCGCGTGGATGCAGCCTGGCTGCTGCAAAGGAGATCGGCAGAATGGAGGAATCTCTTGTTGCAGTAGCTGGCTGCCACTTCTGTTTGCCCACAGGATGAGGCAATGCCACTTCATCTGGTTCAATCTGTGATGCTATGTCTGACTGCCCACAACTTATTTTACTCTTGGAGCGCTAGCAAAGGGCAATGCGTCTGTTTTCTGGCAGCATGGAGAAAAAACTGGCAGACTAGAGAATCTTGCACAGAACTAGAGGCAGCCGAGCTTGGCTAAGGTCTGGCACTGTTTGGGCCTAATCCACCCACAGTGTTAGCGGTATAACTCGTTCCTGAAGTAAATTTGGTCCTGGCAGTTCTTTGGGAGGTTCTGACCATATGTCACCTCTGCTCTTTTTTACTGATGCTGCCACTACCATCACTGCCACTTTTATCAGACTGTGATATACCGTGGTTGGCTCTTTGGCACCTTCCAAATTCCCTGTTCTATATTGCCCCAACTGCCGCTGTTCCATAGCCAATACTATGGCTACAGGTGCCACTATTACCACAACAACACAGCTATGCATGGGGTGCCCCGCCTCTTTCTTAAGCTCCTCCTTAGGGCAGTCCAAATGCTGACTGCTCTGAAACAAGTCAAAACTACCTGTCATAGGGCTTGTTGTTTTTTTGCCTCTTCTTAGGAAAAAAGTAGGCACCACACTAGGAAGGGGAATGAAAGAAAGAGAGGATGCCAATGAAAGGCTTCTCTGGGACTGTAATGAGTAGGAGCAGAAGGAATGCTGTGACCCCTGGCTCCAAGGCACACTGTCAGATTTAGAAGTCACCTCCACATCATACTACAGTGAATGAGAGGAAGAGTGAGCCATCCAATCCATAAGCTCAGACTCTTTCTCTTCATTGATACTGTTGTGCCTTTTGAAACACAGGGAGAACTGTGGCCTACTACTAGGAATTCGATTCAGTTGCTTCTCAGAATTTCTCAAGAAAATTTGCTTTGTTTCAAATTAATTTGTCATTAAGTGTGTTAAATCAGGTCTATCCTGGCCTGTAGTTAAACTCTAGGGAGAATATATCTCGGTGAACATCACTGTGCATTGCAGCAACATGCATAACTAGTCTTTTCTTGTGGCAAAACAGTTATTGTGTGTCAGAATGACAGACAGGCTATATATATATATTTATATGTGTGTGTGCATCATCGTGCAGGCCACCAACATTCCTCGCTAACCCCTAACTAAACCAATAGAAAAGCTTACAGCAGGCTTCAGTAAAGTAAAAAAAAAAAAATGTGCACACCCCTGCAAGTGTCCCAATGGCTCTTTAGTGGAAGAAAATAAGGACATGGAGTCTATGCCAATGAAGTAGTGGAGGGGAAAAAAGTTATTTTAATCCATGCTATGGCAGTGCTAATACTTGCATTTGAATCCCTTCTGTTAGCTGTAGACTGACTGTACGTCACTATTAGGCTTAGTTCACACTTCACTTATTTAGTCTGCGATTTTTATTAGTTATTGTCAACCCAAAGTGAAGTGTGGACTCAATATTACAGGTCAATGGTAGCGCCAGGTCTAATTTATCGGTGTGGACTTAACCACTTAACCATACAGTGGCCAAGATTCAAGTAGTGTCCACATAACAGTGGTAAGAGTGCCAGCAGTAGGTTGTGTTTATTTTTCCCTTCTTTTGATCCAGTAGAACAGCGCAAAAAAGCTGATCCTGTATTTTAAGCATTTGGCTTAAAAAAGTCAATATCTGGTCATCATTTGATCAGTATTTGTAAGGCAACAACAGGAATGGATCCAAAACAGAGATACTATGTGGGGGAAATATTTGCATGTCTTCTGTAATTTGGACCCACTCCTGCTTTTGGCTTCCAAATCATGATCAAATCCTGATGTAAAATACTGACCGTGTGATAAAGGCATCATGCTCAATTTACACGAGGAACTAGTACAGCAGTAACTACCCGTAAGATTCCCCCGCATGTGCCAGCTGCCTGTTGGAGCTGCACAATCGCAGAGGGTGGAAGCAAAGGACCCTAAGAAAAAACATTGTTATTGGAGAGGATACGAAAAGCAACACTGGGGGAAAAAACAACATTGAAGAAAAAAGAAAGAAAGAAAAAACAACACTGGAGAAACATCTACACGCTTTCTACATACATGTACTGTAGGTATGGACATTGAAATGCTTTTTTGTTGACTTTCGTAACACGCTAATTACCATTGTTTTCATCTATCCAGCGCGGGAAGCTCTTTTTGTTTCAAACAAGTGTCAATTTACATGAGTTTTGGGTGGGCATTTGCGCCTAAAATCAGTTTTATTCAGATAGAAAATAAGTCCTGCATAAATGACTTTAATGGCCTCTATCACATGTCAGTATTTGGCCAGTTTTTTTATGAATCAGTATTTGATCAGTATTAGAAAGGCAAAACAGGAGTATGTCCAAAACAGAGATAACACGTGATGGAAATATTTGAATACCTCCTATGTTTTGGACCCACACCTACGATTGGCTTCCAAGCCATTAACAAATCCTGATGCAAAATACTGATCGTGTTATAGAGGCCTTATGGATGCTGAAACGACAGGACTAGAGTTGAGCGGACACCTGGATGTTCGGGTTCGAGAAGTTCGGCCGAACTTCCCGTAAATGTTCGGGTTCGGGATCCGAACCCGATCCAAACTTCGTCCCGAACCCGAACCCCATTGAAGTCAAAGGGGACCCAAACTTTTTGGCACTAAAAAGACTGTAAAACAGCCCAGGAAAGGGCTAGAGGGCTGCAAAAGGCAGCAACATGTAGGTAATTCCCCTGCAAACAAATGTGGATAGGGAAATGAATTAAAATAAAAAATAAAATAAATAAAAATTAACCAATATCAATTGGAGAGAGGTCCCATAGCAGAGAATCAGGGTTCACGTCAGCCACCACTGCAACAGTCCATTGTCAGATATTTAGGCCCAGCACCCAGGCAGAGGAGAGAGGTCCCGTAACAGAGAATCTGTCTTCATGTCAGCAGAGAATCAGTCTGCATGTCATAGCAGAGAATCAGGCTTCACGTCAGCCACCAGTGCAACAGTCCATTGTCATATATTTAGGCCCAGCACCCAGGCAGAGGAGAGAGGTCCCGTAACAGAGGATCTGGCTTCATGTCAGCAGAGAATCAGTCTGCATATCATAGCAGAGAATCAGGCTTCACGTCAGCCACCACTGCAACAGTCCATTGTCAGATATTTAGGCCCAGCACCCAGGCAGAGGAGAGAGGTCCCGTAACAGAGAATATGCCTTCATGTCAGCAGAGAATCAGTCTGCTTGTCATAGCAGAGAATCAGGCTTCACGTCAGCCACCAGTGCAACAGTCCATTGTCATATATTTAGGCCCAGCACCCAGGCAGAGGAGAGAGGTCCCGTAACAGAGAATCTGTCTTCATGTCAGCAGAGAATCAGTCTGCATGTCATAGCAGAGAATCAGGCTTCACGTCAGCCACCAGTGCAACAGTCCATTGTCATATATTTAGGCCCAGCACCCAGGCAGAGGAGAGAGGTCCCGTAACAGAGGATCTGGCTTCATGTCAGCAGAGAATCAGTCTGCATATCATAGCAGAGAATCAGGCTTCACGTCAGCCACCACTGCAACAGTCCATTGTCAGATATTTAGGCCCAGCACCCAGGCAGAGGAGAGAGGTCCCGTAACAGAGAATATGCCTTCATGTCAGCAGAGAATCAGTCTGCTTGTCATAGCAGAGAATCAGGCTTCACGTCAGCCACCAGTGCAACAGTCCATTGTCATATATTTAGGCCCAGCACCCAGGCAGAGGAGAGAGGTCCCGTAACAGAGAATCTGTCTTCATGTCAGCAGAGAATCAGTCTGCATGTCATAGCAGAGAATCAGGCTTCACGTCAGCCACCAGTGCAACAGTCCATTGTCATATATTTAGGCCCAGCACCCAGGCAGAGGAGAGAGGTCCCGTAACAGAGGATCTGGCTTCATGTCAGCAGAGAATCAGTCTGCATATCATAGCAGAGAATCAGGCTTCACGTCAGCCACCACTGCAACAGTCCATTGTCAGATATTTAGGCCCAGCACCCAGGCAGAGGAGAGAGGTCCCGTAACAGAGAATATGCCTTCATGTCAGCAGAGAATCAGTCTGCTTGTCATAGCAGAGAATCAGGCTTCACGTCAGCCACCAGTGCAACAGTCCATTGTCATATATTTAGGCCCAGCACCCAGGCAGAGGAGAGAGGTCCCGTAACAGAGGATCTGGCTTCATGTCAGCAGAGAATCAGTCTGCATATCATAGCAGAGAATCAGGCTTCACGTCAGCCTCCACTGCAACAGTCCATTGTCATATATTTAGGCCCAGCACCCAGGCAGAGGAGAGAGGTCCCGTAACAGAGGATCTGGTTTCATGTCAGCAGAGAATCAGTCTGCATGTCATAGCAGAGAATCAGGCTTCACGTCAGCCACCAGTGCAACAGTCCATTGTCATATTTAGGCCCAGCACCCAGGCAGAGGAGAGAGGTCCTGTAACAGAGGATCTGGTTTCATGTCAGCAGAGAATCAGTCTGCATGTCATAGCAGAGAATCAGGCTTCACGTCAGCCACCAGGGCAACAGTCCATTGTCAGATATTTAGGCCCAGCACCCAGGCAGAGGAGAGAGGTCCCGTAACAGAGGATCTGGCTTCATGTCAGCAGAGAATCAGTCTGCATGTCATAGCAGAGAATCAGGCTTCACGTCAGCCACCAGTGCAACAGTCCATTGTCATATATTTAGGCCCAGCACCCAGGCAGAGGAGAGAGGTCCCGTAACAGAGGATCTGGCTTCATGTCAGCAGAGAATCAGTCTGCATGTCATAGCAGAGAATCAGGCTTCACGTCAGCCACCAGTGCAACAGTCCATTGTCATATATTTAGGCCCAGCACCCAGGCAGAGGAGAGAGGTCCCGTAACAGAGGATCTGGCTTCATGTCAGCAGAGAATCAGTCTGCTTGTCATAGCAGAGAATCAGGCTTCACGTCAGCCACCAGTGCAACAGTCCATTGTCATATATTTAGGCCCAGCACCCAGGCAGAGGAGAGAGGTCCCGTAACAGAGGATCTGGCTTCATGTCAGCAGAGAATCAGTCTGCATATCATAGCAGAGAATCAGGCTTCACGTCAGCCTCCACTGCAACAGTCCATTGTCATATATTTAGGCCCAGCACCCAGGCAGAGGAGAGAGGTCCCGTAACAGAGGATCTGGTTTCATGTCAGCAGAGAATCAGTCTGCATGTCATAGCAGAGAATCAGGCTTCACGTCAGCCACCAGTGCAACAGTCCATTGTCATATATTTAGGCCCAGCACCCAGGCAGAGGAGAGAGGTCCTGTAACAGAGGATCTGGTTTCATGTCAGCAGAGAATCAGTCTGCATGTCATAGCAGAGAATCAGGCTTCACGTCAGCCACCAGGGCAACAGTCCATTGTCAGATATTTAGGCCCAGCACCCAGGCAGAGGAGAGAGGTCCCGTAACAGAGGATCTGGCTTCATGTCAGCAGAGAATCAGTCTGCATGTCATAGCAGAGAATCAGGCTTCACGTCAGCCACCAGTGCAACAGTCCATTGTCATATATTTAGGCCCAGCACCCAGGCAGAGGAGAGAGGTCCCGTAACAGAGGATCTGGCTTCATGTCAGCAGAGAATCAGTCTGCATGTCATAGCAGAGAATCAGGCTTCACGTCAGCCACCACTGCAACAGTCCATTGGCATATATTTAGGCCCAGCACACTGGCAGAGGAGAGAGGTCCCGTAACAGAGAATCTGTCTCATGTCCGCAGAGAATTAGTCTGCATGTCATAGCAGAGAATCAGGCTTCACGTCAGCCACCACTGCAACAGTCCATTGTCAGATATTTAGGCCCAGCAACCCGGCAGAGGAGAGAGGTCCCGTAACAGAGAATATGCCTTCATGTCAGCAGAGAATCAGTCTGCTTGTCATAGCAGAGAATCTGGCTTCACGTCACCCACCACTGGAACAGTTCATTCTCAGATATTTAGGCCCCGGCACCCAGGCAGAGGAGAGAGGTCCCGTAACAGAGAATCTGTCTTCATGTCAGCAGAGAATCAGTCTGCATGTCATAGCAGAGAATCAGGCTTCACGTCAGCCACCACTGCAACAGTCCATTGGCATATATTTAGGCCCAGCACACAGGCAGAGGAGAGAGGTCCCGTAACAGAGAATCTGTCTTCATGTCAGCAGAGAATCAGTCTGCATGTCATAGCAGAGAATCAGGCTTCATGTCAGCCACCACTGCAACAGTCCATTGTCAGATATTTAGGCCCAGCACCCAGGCAGAGGAGAGAGGTCCCGTAACAGAGAATCTGGCTTCATGTCAGCAGAGAATTAGTCTGCATGTCATAGCAGAGAATCAGGCTTCACGTCACCCAACATTGGAACAGTCCATTGGCATATATTTAGGCCCCGGCACCCAGACAGAGGAGAGGTTCATTCAACTTTGGGTAGCCTCGCAATATAATTGTAAAATGAAAATAAAAATAGGATTGAATGAGGAAGTGCCCTGGAGTACAATAATATATGGTTAAGGGGAGGTAGTTAATGTCTAATCTGGACAAGGGACGGACAGGGCCTGTGGGATCCATGCCTGGTTCATTTTTATGAACGTCAGCTTGTCCACATTGACTGTAGACAGACGGCTGCGTTTGTCTGTAATGACGCCCCCTGCCGTGCTGAATACACGTTCAGACAAAACGCTGGCAGCCGGGCAGGCCAGCACCTCCAAGGCATAAAAGGCTAGCTCTGGCCACGTAGACAATTTAGAGACCCAGAAGTTGAACGGGGCCGAACCATCAGTCAGTACGTGGAGGGGTGTGCACATGTACTGTTCCACCATGTTAGTGAAATGTTGCCTCCTGCTAACACGTTGCGTATCAGGTGGTGGTGCAGTTAGCTGTGGCGTGTTGACAAAACTTTTCCACATCTCTGCCATGCTAACCCTGCCCTCAGAGGAGCTGGCCGTGACACAGCTGCCTTGGCGACCTCTTGCTCCTCCTCTGCCTTGGCCTTGGGCTTCCACTTGTTCCCCTGTGACATTTGGGAATTCTCTCAGTAGCCCGTCTACCAACGTGTGCTTGTACTCGCGCATCTTCCTATCACGCTCCAGTGCAGGAAGTAAGGTGGGCACATTGTCTTTGTACCGTGGATCCAGCAGGGTGGCAACCCAGTAGTCCGCACACGTTAAAATGTGGGCAACTCTGCTGTCGTTGCGCAGGCACTGCAGCATGTAGTCGCTCATGTGTGCCAGGCTGCCCAGGGGTAAGGACAAGCTGTCCTATGTGGGAGGCGTATCGTCATCGTCCTGCCTTTCCCCCCAGCCACGCACCAGTGATGGGCCAGAGCTGCGTTGGGTGCCACCCCGCTGTGACCATGCTTCATCCTCATCCTCCTCCAGCTCCTCCTCATCCTCGTCGGAAGGACATGCGCCAAACAGCTCTCCGCCTGGGGCCCAGCTGCCACTACATTTACCCAGTGTGCAGTTAGGGAGATATAGCGTCCCTGGCCATGCTTACTGGTCCACGTATCTGTGGTTAGGTGGACCTTGCTACAGATGGCGTTGCGCAGTGCACACTTGATTTTATCGGATACTTGGTTGTGCAGGGAAGGCACGGCTCTCTTGGAGAAGTAGTGGCAGCTGGGAACAACATACTGTGGGACAGCAAGCGACATGAGCTGTTTGAAGCTGTCTGTGTCCACCAGCCTAAATGACAGCATTTCATAGGCCAGTAGTTTAGAAATGCTGGCATTCAGGGCCAGGGATCAAGGGTGGCTAGGTGGGAATTTACGCTTTCTCTCAAATGTTTGTGAGATGGAGAGCTGAACGCTGCCGTGTGACATGGTTGAGATGCTTGGTGACGGAGGTGGTGGTGGTGTTGGTGGTACATCCCCTGTTTGCTGGGCGGCAGGTGCCAACGTTCCTCCAGAGGTGGAGGAAGAGGCCGAGGCGGCAGCAGCAGAAGAGGCCGAGGCGGCAGTAGCAGAAGAGGCCGAGGCGGCAGCAGCAGAAGAGGTAGTAGGGGGAGCCTGAGTGACTTCCTTGTTTTTAAGGTGTTTACTCCACTGCAGTTCATGCTTTACATGCAGGTGCCTGGTCATGCAGATTGTGCTAAGGTTCAGAACGTTAATGCCTCGCTTCAGGCTCTGATGGCACAGCGTGCAAACCACTCGGGTCTTGTCGTCAGCACATTGTTTGAAGAAGTGCCATGCCAGGGAACTCCTTGAAGCTGCCTTTGGGGTGCTCGGTCCCAGATGGCGGCGGTCAGTAGCAGGTGGAGTCTCTTGGCGGCGGGTGTTCTGCTTTTGCCCACTGCTCCCTCTTTTGCTACGCTGTTGGCTCGGTCTCACCACTGCCTCTTCCTCCGAATTGTGAAAGTCAGTGGCACGACCTTCATTCCATGTGGGGTCTAGGACCTCATCGTCCCCTGCATCGTCTTCCACCCAGTCTTGATCCCTGACCTCCTGTTCAGTCTGCACACTGCAGAAAGACGCAGCAGTTGGCACCTGTGTTTCGTCATCATCAGAGACTTGCTGAGGTGGTATTCCCATGTCCTCATCATCAGGAAACATAAGTAATTGTGCGTCAGTTCATTCTATGTCTTCCATCGCTGGGGAAGGGCTAGGTGGATGCCCTTGGGAAACCCTGCCAGCAGAGTCTTCAAACAGCATAAGAGACTGCTGCATAACTTGAGGCTCAGACAGTTTCCCTGATATGCATGGGGGTGATGTGACAGACTGATGGGGTTGGTTTTCAGGCACCATCTGTGCGCTTTCTGCAGAAGACTGGGTGGGAGATAATGTGAACTTGCTGGATCCACTGTCGGCCACCCAATTGACTAATGCCTGTACCTGCTCAGGCCTTACCATCCTTAGAACAGCATTGGGCCCCACCATATATCGCTGTAAATTCTGGCGGCTACTGGGACCTGAGGTAGTTGGTACACTAGGACGTGTGGATGTGGCAGAACGGCCACGTCCTCTCCCAGCACCAGAGGGTCCACTAACACCACCACGACCATGTCCACGTCCGCGTCCCTTACTAGATATTTTCCTCATTGTTATCGTTCACCACAACAACAAAAATATTATTTGGCCCAATGTATTGTATTCAAATTCAGCTGAATATAAATTTGAGGCCTAGTATTTAGGCGCTGGGTGACAGGTATAGGTTTACTGACAGAATTAGATTTGGAAATGCACAGTAGCGTGTGTGTGAAGTTATTCAGAATGACCCTATCAGCACCTTGATTCTGATATACCCTTTTAGGGATGTATTTAAAGTAGGCCTGATACAGCAGAAACCACTAAATTAGGAAATTGCTAAATTGGGAATTGTATTTCAACCCAGAACAAAAACTGTGCTTTGACGGACACTAAATAACTTGTCCAGCCACAACAGTACAGCAGTAACGACAGATTTCGCAGGATATAAATTTGAGGCTTAGTATTTAGGCGCTGGGTGACAGGTATAGGTTTGCTGACAGAATTAGACTTGGAAATGCACAGTAGCAGGTGTGTGAAGTTATTCAGAATGACCCTATGTGCACCTTGAATATGATATTCCCTTTTAGGGATAGATTTCAAATAGCTCTGATACAACAGAAACCACTAAATTATGAAATTGCTAAATTGGGAATTGTATTTCAACCCAGAACAAAAACTGTGCTTTGACGGACACTAAATAACTTGCCCAGCCACAACAGTACAGCAGTAACGACAGATTTAGCAGGATATAAATTTGAGGCCTAGTATTTAGGCGCTGGGTGACAGGTATACGTTTACTGACAGTATTAGACTTGGAAATGCACAGTAGCGGGTGTGTGAAGTTATTCTGAATGACCCTATGTGCACCTTGAATATTATATACCCTTTTAGGGATAGATTTCAAATAGGTGACAGGCGCAGCTTGCCCCTGATGTAGTATATGGCAAAAAAAATAACCAGACTATTGTTGGTTAAATGCACTTGGTGTGACAGCTTCACACTGATGTAGGAATTAGCCAAAAAACAACCACACCATTAAGGGTTAAATGCACTTGGTCGCAGCTTGTGCTGGCACACCGCAAGACACAAAATGGCCGCCGATCACCCCAGAAAAAGGTGACTGACAAACGGTCTGGGCAGACTAAAAACAGTGAGCAATTGAGTATCAGCAGCTCAATGATCCACAGCTGCAGATCGATCAATTAATCAAGTCCTTTGGAGGAGTTAATCTGCCTAATCTCGCCCTACTGTCGCAGCCGCAACCTCTCCCTATTCTGATCAGAGCAGAGTGACGGGCGGCGCTATGTGACTCCAGCTTAAATAGAGGCTGGGTCACATGGTGCTCTGGCCAATCACAGCCATGCCAATAGTAGGCATGGCTGTGATGGCCTCTTGGGGCAAGTAGTATGACGCTTGTTGATTGGCTGCTTTGCAGCCTTTCAAAAAGCGCCAAGAAAGCGTCACAAAAGCGCCAAGAAAGCGACGAACACCGAACCCGAACCCGGACTTTTACGAAAATGTCCGGGTTCGGGTCCGTGTCACGGACACCCCAAAATTCGTTACGAACCCGAACTATACAGTTCGGGTTCGCTCATCCCTAGACAGGACCTGTTTTTTTTTGTTATTTTTCTGATCTTCTGATGGATCAGAAGAACGGAAAAATAAACAGTGATATCAGCACGGCCAAACAGGGTCACTAGTGTCCCTGTAACAGACTGGTGAGGGTGGCATCAGCATAAAGAGTCAAAATAGTGGCCTCAAAACAGAGTGGGGAGGGGGTGAGCAACAACAGCAGTGGCAGTAACAGCACAAGATGGTGGCAGATGAAAGTAGGGGCAGATGGCAGTAGAGGCAGCAGGCATAGGGCATCAGGCGGGTGGCAGCATTAGAGTAGAGACAGCAGCATTTCTCGATTGTAGTTGAGTTTTTCATCCCTCTCAGAAGGTATAAAAAAAGTCCCAATTTTGGAGCAGTAGCGAGGGTCTAACATTGTGGAGAGACAGTAGACATCCCGCTGCTGAATGGTGATAATGCAGCTGTCACTACACAAGCAACTCAGCTTGCTTCTGGTCAATTGCGCAAGGGACTCGGAGGGACTCTCTGCCTCCATCTCCACAGCATTTTGCCACAGTCTGTCGGGGTCATATATGTCTTCTATCTCTAGCTTCTCATGCTCCTCCTGCTCATCTCCTGTCACTTGGGCAGATAAACCACCTAGTTCTATATAGAATTCCTGGGCACTTATGTCGTCCTCCTTATCCTCCTCCTGTGCCAGTACAGTCTCCACAGAGCATGGGTGACAACCAAAAACTGTGCTTGGACGGACACTAAATAACTTGCCCAGCCACAACAGTACAGCAGTAACGACAGATTTAGCAGGATATAAATTTGAGGCCTAGTATTTAGGCGCTGGGTGACAGGTATAGGTTTACTGACAAAATTAGACTTGGAAATGCACAGTAGCGGGTGTGTGAAGTTATTCTGAATGACCCTATGTGCACCTTGAATATGATATACCCTTTTAGGGATAGATTTCAAATAGCTCTGATACAGCAGAAACCACTAAATTATGAAATTGCTAAATTGGGAATTGTATTTCAACCCAGAACAAAAACTGTGCTTGGACGGACACTAAATAACTTTCCCAGCCACAGCAATAGCCACAGATTTAGCTGGATATAAATTTGAGGCCTATATATTAGACCGCCTGTTGACAATGATTTGATGAACAGTAAGTCAATGTATAACAGAACAGATTAATTATTAATAAAAAAGTTTTGGGCCTAATGTCTTATTTACGTTCTAATAAGCAGATTCAGAAAAAAGCTCCTCTAGTTTAAAACACAAGTTGTCAACCTACTATGAGATTATCCCCTTTCCCACCAAAACTTGATCTGTCTGGAGATGTCTTAGCACGTCATATTTCTGTTATTTTTACAAACCACACCAACACTTGAACTGTCTGCAGATGCCCTGTTCCAGATTTTGGGATACAATTTCAGCTGTTTTTACTGAGATTTAAAATGCTACCTTTACCCCTCTGGATTATAAAACATATGTTGGACAATTGTATTGTTATTTTCACACACACAAAAAAAAAAAAAAAAACTCTTGAAGATTCTGGAGAACCTGTGTCCCATATTTCGGACTACAATTCATGTGTTATTACTAAGATTTAAAACAATACCCTCTGGATTGGAAACCACACATTGTACAGTTGTATTGAACTTACAGGTGAAACTCGAAAAATTAGAATATTGTGCAAAGTTCATTTATTCCAGTAATGCCACTTAAAAGGCGAAACTAATATATGAGATAGACTCGTTACATGCAAAGCAAGATAATTTAAGCCTTTATTTGTTATAATTTGGATGATTATGGCTTAGAGTTTATGAAACCCCAAAGTCTCAATTTTGAGGTACCCTTTGCTCAAGGGATATGGATTAATTAGCTGACTAGAGTGTGACACTTTGAGCTTAGAATATTATTTTTTTCACAAAATTCAAATTTTAAGCTGCATTAATGCAATTCCTTTTAATTTTCATTACTGAAATAAATTGACTTTTGCGCGATATTCAAATTCTTTGAGCTTCACCTGTATTTCTCCCATACCAACACTTGAACTCTTGTTTGGAAGAAAAAAAGCTGTATGTCTGTTCAAAAAAAAGAAATGTTCTTGCAGTTAGCTGCTTTTGAGGTTCTGCTGCAGCTGCAACTGGGGTTGGGTTTGGTAGGCAGTAACTGGAGCTAGATGGCACAGCCTAACACATCCAGCCTCTGCTCCTCACTCCTAACTCCATGGCTGAAAGCTTCCCCTGCCGTTTGGTATTATGCACAATGATCTTAGTTTTACAGTATTTCCCTATACTGACACCAGAAAAGAAGCTTGATTGTGACTGTATACTTTCTGTAAGATAATGTTCTGACAAAGACTGGTATACCCAACCAATCTTATTTATAGCCCAACACAGAATAGCATTCTGCTCGTTCTGCAAGGGCACGTGCCTGCCTACTGCCCCACTGATAGGCTCATCCAGGTTGTCTATTAGCCTGTGAGCCAATCAGGGCAACCCCCCTCAACTTCCTCTCATGGTCATGTGAGCATCTGTCTTCTTTCTCTTTTGTGTTTTTCCAGATATTCGCAGCGGGATGTCGACACAGCAGTCATACAGATGACCAATCTGCAACAGATATGTCTGGGGTTGGAAAGCCTTTATTCAACTGGACATAAGGGCTGTAGACTCTATAAACTTTCAGCAATGCAATTCACCTACAGAGCTGTTTTTTATTTATTTTTTAGATACGTCTCTATTTTTTCTTTTATTCATCTGATCTGCTTCTATTTATGTTTCCTTTTGTTCTTTCTGGCCTCCCACTGGCTGGTGCCTTAGTTGAGGGGTGGCTATTCTGCTAGCAACACACATGTGCTTCCTACTCCTAGCCTTACCTAGGCTAGACTACTCAAGAAGGTTCTAAACCTTCTCCCTTATGGGGAAATGGAACATCTCCACCTGGTGTCTGGTGGTGAATGCTAAAGCCTATTCAATACCATTTACACACTATATACAATAAATATATGTTTTACACAAAAATACATTCTTTTGCACTTTGTATCCCACCAGAACTCCGGAGCAGGACACTGCATATGCATTTTTCTCAGACCAGTTTTTTTTTATCTGACATGTACGTGAAGGGAGTTTGAATTGTTACCTGATCTCTGCTAATTGACCAGTGATCCCTAATAACTCACATACTACACACAATAGGGAGAGAGATCTCAGCTACCCAAAAACCAGTCTTCACTGAGTAAGGGCTCGCTCACACGACCGTGGTTTTGGTCCGCATCCGAGATGCATTTTTTGCGGCTCGGGTGGGGACCCATTCACTTCTATGGGGGCGCAAAAAATGCGGATAGCACTCCATGTTGGCACACGCAATTTGTGGACCACAAATCACGGCACGGTCGCATGAACAAGCCATAAGGGTGCATTCACATGCCTGTATGTGGTCTGGATGCTGAGCAAAAATATGGTTGTGTGAATGGGGCCAGGAAACAGAAGACAGAGACGATGGCAAGGATGTGAGTAGATGCAGTTTTTCTCTCTCTGTCTGAGACTGCACGCAAGGGGAGGGGGAAGTAGAGCAGAAGTGGGGAGACATCTGATTGCTACAGAATACGGATCATAGCACTAATGTCACACCAGAGGTCTACCAACTTGGCAGGTATGTGGAGAAAAAAAAAGTATATATTTTTTAAAGCATGCAGCGAGATGGAAAAGAGCCTAAAAACACAGATAATAAACAAAATGTATTGCTGATCAACATGTAAAAGTTGTATTCACTTTTGCAATCAATTCACCATTACTGCTTCAGTGAATTTATGTAAACTGATAAATGGAGCAACTTACAAGGAATTTCCTATGGTTTTTGTGTATACAGCTCTAATGAAGACTGATGTGCCTCTGTGATTACTGATTGCAAACAATCTCTGTGTTGTCTGATCCTGCAGCCATCCTCTCGTCTGCTGCCTGCTTCTTGCCATCCTCCTATATGTATGCTAGCAAGATGTAGGGGCTATGAGTGCTCTTGAACAAAAGCAGTTTTAGGACTCATGCACACGACCGTATGTATTTTGCGGATATACGGAAACAAAATGCACACAGAGTCATTTCTGTTTATTTTGCGGATAGCAAAAAAAGAAAAAGAGAAATGGAAAAAAATACATTTGTGTGCATGAGCCCTTATCTAATATTTTATTGACTAAACTAAATTAGTTTTATAACTGAGCCCTTTGAAATAGATTTATTGCCTATTTACACAAGGACTATACTGTTAAGTGATGCCATAAAAAAATGGTTTAAAAATCAGACATTTTAAGGCTTTAGATAAATAATTTTCCAGGCACGAGAATATGGAGGAGTGGCGCACAGCTCTGCTTTTATATGGATGCATTCTATTTAATCTCTGTCTCCTTTTGCTCAAACATGGTCACAACTGTCCCATCTGCCTTTCCACACAGGTAAACCATTTGTTATAAGCAGTGCTCAGATTTGTCTGCGTCTGTCTCTGAACTCAGCTGCGAGTCTTTGATTCCAGTCCCGGTGCTTGTAATCTGTCGCTCCATATCAGGGACTCGTTGTTATGTAAAGCTGCACACGCAATGGCCACAGGTTCTTAACAGGAAAGATGAAATGTTCTATAAAATAAAGAGAGCAGAGAGATCAGAATACAAAGCTTCCTACGGAGGACCGGCTTAAGTTCCCTGCTTAATTAAACGAGGGTACAGGATGATGAGGACAGGGCAACAGACATATTGAAATAGGAGGTTATAATAGCAACAGGGATCGGGGCAAAGGGACGAAGCTACAAAGAAGACCTCGGAAAATTATGATTGGGTCACTCATATTCAAATGTGGCAAGAATATTTTCAACATTGTGATTTTCAGAACAAAAAATAAGGAAATCCCCTGCTGTTTTATTCATATCAACGTGCCATTAAATTCTTTAACACAGTGGATGTAAAAAAAAAATATATATATATCTTGATGTCTGGAAAAACACATTTGATATATTATGGCACTTAATGAGGTTCTCCAGGAATGATTTAAAATGATGACCATCAACTTGTCCTAGAATGTCAGCAGAACTGGTTGCCTCCACTTGCAATGATGTCTAGGTTGGGGAGGTGACAGGGCCTCGTTACACACTACACTCTGGCACTTCTATATACTACATATTGGTGTGTTCCTGTCAGGCCACTCAGCTATGGGGGCATATAGTAGGCAGGATTGCATCATTACCATCTATTATAGAGTAGTGCAGTGAGGATCCGCCCCTTAACCCCCTTAGGCATCTCTGCAAGTGGCGGCAACCAGTCAGTCTCACATTCTCGGACAGGTTGATGGCAGCCATTTTAAATCATTCCGGGAAAACCCTTTTAAGAAGACATTTATTTACAACCATACTATCTTGTTTTTAACTAAGGGGATGTTCACACAGCATTTTTTGCAGATAGAATTTAGTGTGGATTTTGTAACAAAAAGCCAACAGGCTGCCTCGCAGAATCCAACCTTTCATTGATTTCTCCCATTGCCTTTCTCGACACAGTCACTACAAAAAAATGCAGTCACATGAACAATAGCGAAGCCTCCCATTGAAAAAAAATGACGAGCAGTTGCCACATTGTCATCCTGAATCTGCACCAAATTACTTTGTCAAAAGCATGCTGTGAACGCAAAGAAACCTGATTAACCCCTTCTAACCTGGGCCAGTTTTCGCCCTTCTGCCCAGGTCATTTTTTGCAAATCTGTCACTTTATGTGGCAATAACTTTGGAACACTTTTACTTATCCAAGCCATTCTGAGATTGTTTTCTCGTGGCACATTGTACTTTATAATAGTCATAAATGTGAGTCAATATATTTTACTTTTATTTATTAAAAAATCCCAATTTCAATTTCTCTGCTTTTAAAACAGAAAATGATACCTCATAAGATATTTATTACTTAACATTCACCATATGTCTACCTTATGTTGGCATCATTTTGGAAATGTCATTTTATTTTTTTAGAACGTTAGAAGGCTTAGAAGTTTAGAAGCAAACATTTAAAATACAATTTCCAAAACACACTTTTTAAGGACCATTTAAGGTCTGAATTAACTTTGTGGGGCTTACATAGTAGAAAGCCCCCATAAATTACCCCATTGTAGAAACTACACTCCTCAAGTTACTCAAAATTGATTTTACAAACTTTGTTAACACTTTAGGTGTTCCACAAGAATTAATGGAAAATGGAGATTACATTTCTAAATTTCACTTTTTTGGCAGATTTTCCATTTTAATAATTTTTTTTCTTTAACACATCAATGGTTAACAGCCAAAGAAACCTCAATATTTATTACCCTGATTCTGCGGTTTACAGAAACACCCCACATGTACTCGTAAACTGATGTAAGGGCACACGGCATGGCGCAGAAGAATAGGAGCGCCTTATGGTTTTTGGAAGGCAGACAGATTTTGCTTGACTGGTTTTTAGATGCCATGTCCCATTTGAAGACCCCCTGATGCACCCTTACAGTAGAAGTTCCCCAAAGTGACCCCATTTTGGAAACTAGGGGATAAGGTGCCAGTTTTATTGGTACCATTTTTGGGTACATATGATTTTTTGAATATTCATTATTACACTTTATGGGGCAAGGTGACCAAATTTTTTTTAAACTTTGGCACAGTTTTTATTTATTTATTTAGTTTTACAGCATTGACCTGAGGGGTTAGGGCATGTGATATTTTTATAGAGCAGACCATTATGAACATGGCAATACCTAATATGTATACTTTTTCCTATTTATTTAAGTTTTACGCAATAATAGCATTTTTGAAACCCAAAAATGTTTTAGTGTCTCCATAGTCTGAGAGCCATAGCTTTTTAATTTTTTTTACCGATTGTGCAAGGTAGGGTCTCTTTTTTTGTGGGATGAGAGGAAGGTTTGATTGGTACTATTTTGGGGGGCAAATGCCTTTTTGATCGCTTGGTATTGCAATTTTTGTGATGTAAGGTGACAAAACATTTTTTTGCCACTGTTTCTATATTTTTTTTTACGGTGTTCATCTGAGGGGTTAGGTCATGTGATATTTTCATAGAACAGGTTGTTACGTATGCATAAATACCTAATATGTCTATTTTTTTACTTATTTTTTCACTGTAGCACAATAATATCAGTTTTGAAGCCAAAAAAAATAATAATATATTTTACTGTCTCCATTGTCTGAGAGTCATATGTTTTTTATTTTTTTACTAATTGTCTCAGGTAGTATCTAATTTTTTGCAGGATGAGATGACGGTTTTATTGGTATCATTTTGTTCGACATACGCCTTTTTGATCGCTTGTTTTTTTGTGATGTAAGGTGACAAAAATGGCTTTTTTTTACACCGTTTTTATCATTTTTTTTTTTTACGGTGTTCACCTGAGGTGTTAGGTCATGTAATATTTTTATAGAGCTGTTTTTTACAGACGCGGCGATACCTAATATGTATACTTTTTTTTTCACAATAATAGCATATTTAAAAGAAAATTATGATGTTTTTGTGTCTCAATGTTTTTAGCTCTAGTTTTTTAATTTTTTTAGAGATTTTTTTAATGTAGGGTCTCATTTTTTGCGGGATGAGGTGACGGTTTTATTGGTACCATTTTGTTCAACATATGCCTTTTGGTGTTGCACTTTTTGTGATTTAAAGTGACAAAAATGGCTTTTTTCCACACAGTTATTACTGTATTTTCCTGCATATAAGGCCTCATGCACACGACAGCATTTTTTCACGGTCCGCAAAACGGGGTTCCGTTGTTCCGTGATCCGTGTCCGTTTTTTCTTCCATGTGTCTTCCTTGATTTTTGGAGGATCACCAGACATGGCCGTGCACCTGGCCGTGCGGAGCCAAACGGATCCGTCCTGACTTACAATGCAAGTCAATGGGGACGGATCCGTTTGACGTTGACACAATATGGTGCAATTGCAAATGGGTCCGTCCCCCATTGACTTTCAATGTAAAGTCAGGAGTCCCTATCAGAGTTTTCTCTAATCTGATGGTATATTTTAACTTGAAGCGTCCCCATCACCATGGGAACACCTCTATGTTAGACTATACCATCGGATTTGAGTTAGATTGTGAAAACTCAGATCCGACAGTATATTCTAACACAGAGGCGTTCCCATAGTGATGGGGACGCTTCAAGTTAGAATATACTAAGAACTGTGTACATGACTGCACCCTGCTGCCTGGCATCACCCGATCTCTTGCAGGGGGCTGTGATCCTCACAATTAACGCAATTGTGCGTACCATAGCCCCCTGTAAGAGATCAGGTACTGCCAGGCACCAGGGGGCAGACCCCCTTCCCTCCCCAGTTTTAAATTCATTGGTGGCCAGTGCGGCCCCCTCCCTCCCCAGTATTAAATTCATTGGTGGCCAGTGCGGCCCCCCCACCCTCCCTCCCCTGTATTAAATTCATTGGTGGCCAGTGCGGCCTACCCTCTCCCCCCCCCTAATTAAAATCACCCCCCCCCATCATTGGTGGCAGCGGAGAGTTCCGATCGGAGTCCCAGTTTAATCGCTGGGGCTCCGGTCGGTTACCATGGCAACCAGGACGCTACTGTAGTCCTAGCTGCCATGGTTACTTAGCAATTTTAGAAGCATTATACTTACCTGCGCTGTCTGTGACCGGCTGGGCGCTCCTCCTACTGGTAAGTGAAAGGTCTGTGTGGCGCATTGCTTATAGCACAGACCTGTCACTTACCAGTAGGAGGAGTGCCCGGCAGGTCACAGACAGCGCAGGTAAGTATAATGCTTCTAAAATTGCTAAGTAACCATGGCAGCCAGGACAGCAGTAGCGTCCTGGTTGCCATGGTAACCGATCGGAGCCCAAGCAATTAAACTGGGACTCCAATCGTAACTCGTAACTCTCCGCTGCCACCAATGATGGGGGGTGATTTTAATTAGGGGGGGGGGAGAGGGGAGGCAGCACTGGCCACCAATGAATTTAATACAGCTCCCTGTAAGAGATCAGGTGCTGCCAGGTAGCAGGGGGCAGCTATGTCCACAGTTCTTAGTATATTCTAACTTGAAGCGTCCCCATCACCATGAGAACGTCTCTGTGTTAGAATATACTGTCGGATCTGAGTTTTCACGATGTGAAAACTCAGATCTGAAAAGCTGTTATGCAGACGGATCTGCGAATCTGTCTGTGCGAAAGTAGCCTACGGACACGGATCACGGACGCGGATAAGAATCTTGTTGTGCCTTTTTCACAGACCCATTGACAAACCGTTGTCCGTCAAAAAAATAGGACAGGTCATATTTTTTGGACGGACAGGAAACATGGATCCCGGATGCAGATGACAAACGGTGCATTTCAACACAGAAAATCACGGAAAATGGAACAACGGACACGGATGCACACAATGGTCGTGTGCATGAGGCCTAAGACTACTTTTTAACACATGAAAATCTTCTCAAAAGTCAGGGGTCATCTTGTACGCCGGGTGTCATCTTATTTGCCGGTATACAACGTGCTGAAACTTGCTTCCGTACATTGCTTGCCGTGATTGGCTAGTTGTTGTATACTGGGTTGGATTGGCAATTCTGAGGGAAGGCAGGGGGAAGCAGGAGCATCTGCACTTCAGCCAATTCTAATGTTGGAATGGCGGATCTCTAATGAAGTTTGGTGTGAATCTTATCTGTGGTGAAAGAACAGAGTCTATCTGGGGAGCAGATACATGTGGTGGTGAATACAGTACATCACTAGTATCTGTACATACAGTAAAGCACCAGTATCTGTACCAGTTCATACAGTACAACACCAGTACATACAGTACAGTATACAAATGGCTAAGTCGAGACCCCATCATGGCTCTGCCAGCAAAAAAATAATAATATGAAGCCAGTTTCAAACTTAAAGTTGTAAGCTTTGCCATGTTACATAATTTTACTTAGCATTCTTTATTAAGAATGCTATTATTTTCCCTTATAACCATGTTATAAGGGAAAATAATAAAGATCGGGTCCCCATCCCGATCGTCACCTAGCAACCATGCATGAAAATCGCACCGCATCCGCACTTGCTTGTGGATGCTTGCGATTTTCACGTAGCCCCATTCACTTCTATGGGGCCTGCGTTGCGTGTAAAACGCAGAATATAGAGCTTGCTGCAATTTTCACTCAACGCACAAGTGATGCGTGAAAATCACCGTTCATGTGCACAGCCCCATTAAAGTTAATGGGTCTGGATTCAGTGCGGGTGCAATGCGATCACCTCACGCATTGCACCCAAGCGGAAAACTCGCCCGTGTGAAAGAGGCCTTAGAGTTGCTGTGTTATACTGTAGCTTGTATTTGTAAGAACAGGTTATATATGTTCTTAAATTCTGGATGGTATGCATAGGAGAAAGTGTGAATAGTGAATATGTGAATAACAAAAATAAAGTACCTATTTTTCTGCCGCACTTACAAAGATGACTTGGTGTGCACACAACTGGAAATGAGATGTCTAAATACAGATTCAGGCAAAAAAGGCAAGCAGCCAAACTTAACCTGCTCACCACTGGGTCAATCACCGCTACACCTTACAGTAGTTCCTTGATGCATCTGCTATAACTCTGTTTGCCAGAAGGTAAACTCAGACTCGAGGGAGAACAGCCAGTGACACAGGACAGATTCAGGCATCACAGTTTGTGAGTTTAACAAGTCTACCCCCTCCCTCTGCACATTCGGGTACATTTCAAAGCTGTAGCCTGTTTGAATGATGATCTTATTTTCTTGCTAAAGCTTTTTCTACTATTCTTACAAACAATGGCTGCTTCAGCATCTGGATTTATTCAGCTAATTTATATACATTCCGGACCTAGGGCACCAGGCGGTTTTGTGACCCAGTAAGTTATGGTGGTCATTGTTATGGTGGTGCATTTTTATGCATAGACGACATTGGCCTCATAGCAAATGGGTCCTCCATTATGGTGGCAGGTATTTGATCCTTGGGCCAATTTGAAAGCTTTAAACCTTGTCACCATTTTTCCCACTTGTTAGGTCTGGAACCTCCACTGTTTACTAGAGTATGATATTGTAGTGAGAAGAAATTGGGGATAGGGGTGGAGAAAAGAAACCCATTTCTAGTTATCATGGGGGATTCAGTAGTGGACCTCCCTTCCTCTTTTCCCATTCAGACATTTATCACCTATTCTGTAGATAGGAGAAATATTTCCATTGTGGTAAAATCATTTTATGACCAACCACGACAAGGACATAGTTATTCCATAGTCAATGTGCACAGCTACACTATAATATTGTAATAAGGCAGCAATAATTAACGTTGGGCGCAAATATTCAAAAAGCGATTTTTTCGCCAGTATCGGCACTTCAAGACTTTGCGAATATTTAGAATATAGTGCTACATATTCGTAATGACAAATATTATTTTTCTGTTTTGTTTTTTAACACAGTACATTTCAGGTGATCATCCCTCCCTTCTTCTAGCTGGTGGGCCAATGAGAAGGCTTTGACACAGCTTAGCAACATCACTAGCAACCAATAGGAAAGTTGCCTTCCCCACGCCAATATTTTGCACGCATTACGCGAATAATACATTGCCGATTTTCGCAATCAAGAATATAATCTCGAATTCGCAAATTCACAGATATACGACGAATATTCTACAAAATATATGCAAATTTGAATATTGCCTCTGCCGCTCATCACTAGCAATAATATGATTATAATTAGAGATGAGCAAATCGAAGCTGACGAAGTCGAATTCGTTCAGAATTTCAGGAAAAATGAATGAATGCGAATTTCCTCACACTTCGTGGTACCGAATCGCAATTTTTCCTAACATGGCGGCTACACATGTAAAGACATGAGGCACGAAACTCTAGTTAGGCGAGATGACCCATAATGCCATGCATGCAGCCAATCAGCTGCCAGCCAGGCCGGTGATGTCACAGCCCTATAAATACTGCAGCCATCTTAGATGCTGCCATTCATCATCGTACTTTGTTCAGGAACAGACCTGTATGCAGGCGCTAGGGAGAGTGGAAAAAAAACTATTTGCAAAAAAAAAAGGGGAAAGAAGCGATTTACTAGTGCAGAGAAAGGATAGTGGGTGGAATCATTTCACAGTCAGGGAGAGAGGTTTGCAGATGCTAGGGAGCATCATGGGAAAATCCTCATCCTCATTGTGAAAAAAAGCAATTTACAAGTGCAGGGAAACATTACTTGGGGATCTATTGGCTTCTACCTCACAGTTTTATTTTTTTTGTCTTCCTCTGGATCAACTTGCAGGTTAACAGGCCGAACTGGATGGACAAGTGTCTTTTTTCGCCCTTATATACTATGTTACTATGTTACTATCTAGATAGTCTCATAATACAGCTCTGTCATTCCAGCAATTAGTTATTGGGGTGCAAGTGCTATGTGAAAAGCCTTTAGTGGCTGTTATCTGTGGAAAAAGATAAATATATACGCAGGTCACTTTTGCTGTTAACTGCGCTGATATCATTTAGTGGCCTATTTCAATCCAATGCGAGAAACATTTACACAGGTCACTTTTGTTGTTATGTGCGCTAAAAGCGTTTATTGCCATATTTCTAGAGAAAAAGAAAAAATAGACTAAATTAATGCTTGCTGTTATTTATGCTAAAAGTGTTTCTTGTTATATTTCACTACAATATGAGAAAAATAGACGCAGTTCACATTTGGTGTTATTTGCGCTAAAAGCGTTTATTGTACTTTTTCACTACAATACGAGAAAAATAGATGCAGGTCACATTTAATGTTATTTGCGCTAAAAGCGTTTATTGCCATATTTCTAGAGAAAAAGAGAAAAACAGACTTCATATTTGGTGTTATTTGCCCTAAAAGCATTTCTTGTTATATTTCACTACAATACAAGAAAAATAAACGCAGTGCACATTTGGTTTTATTTGCGCCAAAAGAGTTTATTGCCATATTTATAGAGAAAAAGAGAAAAAGAGACTAAGTTCATATTTGGTGTTATTTGCAATAAAAGTGTTTCTTGTCATATTTCACTCCAATACGAGAAAAATAGATGCAGTCCACATTTGGTGTTGTTTGTGCTAAAACCGTTTATTGCAATATTTCTATAGAAAAATAGACTTGGTTCATATTTGGTGTTATTTGCGCTAAAAACGTTAGTTGTCATATTTCAGCCTGAGTCTAGAGTCGCTGATGAGCAGCTTTCTTCTCCCGCATAGTGAATAAACTGCTCACCAGCAGCAGCAGTTAGACCTGGAGCAGGATCTGAACTAGCAGGCGGTGGCATACTTTGACATCACTGTGCCAGCCATCCAGATCCGCTGGACTACTGGGCAGCCAAACTGTCCAAGTTTGCCCTGGAAAAGCTGTCCTGCCCGGCCAGTAGTGTGGCATCAGAGCAGGTGTTTGGTGGGGGCCATAGTTACCCCAAGAAAAACTCGCCTGTCCACCCAAAATGTGTAGAGACTTACTTTTATCAAGATGGTATCACGCTGCTGCTGCTGTTGCTGCTATCTCCACACTATGTCACTGTGCCACTTTGTGGCCTCCTGATGCTGCCATCTCCATGTAGTGTCCCACTAGGTAAATGTGGGCACTACACAAGGGTCAATTGGGCCACGTTGTTCTCCACCTCCTGTGGAACAGTGGCATTGTATTTTACAGTCCATTTTAATGTATATTGCAATGTTTTTATGTGTATTTTTCCCTGTTATGTGTGTATCAGGCCTATCAGGGTGTAGTTCCTCCTCCTAGACAGTAGAGGGAGCTAGGGAACCCCTAAGCTATATAGTCAGGTCCTGTTCAGGGAAGGGAGTCTGTGTAGTCAGGAGTCTTAGTAGAGGCAGAGTGCACTTCAGCAGAGAGGAGCTGAGGGCCACCTCCTGACATGCAGTTAGACATCCCAGACTTCTAGTTGCCACCAGGGGAAGAAGTTACCTCCTGAGAAACCTGCAGTTCCCACAACCAAAGTGCAGAGCAGAGCAGAAGAGTAACTAGCCAACCTGAGGGCTGAAAAGCAGAAGGATCTTACTTCATGCAAGGATATATATATATATATATACCTGAGAAAGTTTTGGTGACCAAGGATAAAGCCATCAATAGGGCATACAGGCCTTGGGATTAAGACAGACAGGAGTTCTGAGGAATAGTGCACAGGATTTCTGAGGAAAAGTGCAGCCTGATCTGTAAGTGTTTTAACCCTCTGAGTATCTTGCAAGAACATTGTGCCTGCCATTTGTAAAAGCCTGCTTATAATTGCTACTGTCACGTGGAACTGAACCTAGACTGTACAAAGTTAACTGTTTCCAGTAAAAGGAAGTTTTGGTTCACTACAACATCGTGTTCCTCAATTATTCCTACCGTAAATTGGTGTGCCACCGTTACCGGCACTGGCGTCACAAATCTTAAAGGGACCTTGCCCCCGGCACATTAAACACCTGCAACATCCAGGGCACCTCATCTACCATCAGGCCTGGTCCCTATACACTGAAAGTGCCCCAGAGGTCTCCTGTGCCAGCCTTACCATCACTGCTGTACGCCTGCCCAGGGTCTTTCAAGAAACTGTGAGTAACCCAGAGCAACCCTTGTTTGCCTAAGTAATCGTGACATCACCATCGCAATATCCTGCAGGGCTGCGTACTGCATCCACACTATATTACCATGCCACTCTGTGGCCTAATTATACTGCTGCTTTTGCCTCCACAGTCTTCTGTTTATTCAATGACGTGGTGTTGCAATGGAGAAAGCATGCAAAGAAAACAATTCCTCTCCACCTGGAGACAAATCCTCTCAAGATTGCTGCAAGTGCGGTATTGGCAGCTCATCGACCAAGATACTTCTGGGGGCAACCTGCCTGGCATGAACAGGCCTCCAGTAGCTACAGACAATGAGAAGACAAAGCTTCAAGATAGCTTGGAGCCTGGAAGAGCCTCAAAGTTAGTGAAGATTCAAAACACCAAGTAGGCCCTGGTCTCATCGTCCGGTGAAAACATCACGGGTTCCTAGTCATCATGGAAATTAAAAGAAGGGCACATTATATTTAATTTATTTAATAATAATATATTTAATACATTTACTAATAAAATTTAAATTTGCCTACTACAGGAGAAAATCTGCTAGTCTTCTGTTTATGCAATGACAATGAGAAGACAAATCTTAAAGATAGCTTGGAACCCAGAAGAGTCAAAGTTACTCAAGATTCAAACCAACCGACCAGGCCCTGGTCTCTTCGTCTGGTGAAAACATCACAGGTTCCCAGTCATCATGGAAATCAAAAGGAGGGTATCCTGTGGTGCACGAACATGGAGAGGGTCTTCGGATTCCCCCTGCACTATACGGACGTCTCAGAAATGAACCGCTGCTCCCGACAGCTGCTCCATGGAAGGTCATGGAGCATCCCGGTCATCCAGAATCTATTCACCCCGCTGAAGGATTATTTTTAAAGTGTGTAGAAGCTGACACGGGGCACCCACACTGCAGATTTATCATGGAATCACTGGATTTTACAATATTAAATTAATATTTTGTGCATTAGCAATACTGATGGATTACTGAGCAAATGCTGACCGAGTGAAGGCGGATGCTCCACAGACAGGATCAATTTTTGTGGGTTATTGTTCTGACATATTAGAGGAAGGCCAAAATAATGAGTGACTTTAACACCCTCTCCACTCTGTTGGGGGGGGGGGGGGGGGGGCTCTACTTGTATAAGCGTTTAATAGAACAAGTTCTGTAGACATCTATGTGTAATCAGCTGACAAGGGTGTAAAAAGAGTGTGCTTCTTCTTGACGCTAACATGGACCTGTAAGGCTGAGTTAATACTTGAGTTATTTGGTCAGTTTTGGCCCCGTGACTGCCCAAATTAGTGAAGTGTACAGTGATTCTAATAGCGACGCCTGTCATCCGCATGTCATACTGACTTACAGTATTATTTTACTACTCCAGCAGACTCCCTATGCGTGTTACTGCAAAGCACAGTGTTCTACACCCATATAAAGGCTCTATGCAGCCGGGAAATAGACGTTTTTTTTATCATGATTCATCACAAATATATTTGGATCGAAGCAAATTTTTTCAGAAAATTCGCTCATCTCTAATTTTATTATTATAATATGATTGTTCATTTCTGTACATTTTTATCCCTATTTCATTGCCTTTTTCTCCTAACATGTGTTTGAACTTTTATTTACCCCAGTGACTACGATTAACTTTCCGATGTGTATCAAACTATTATATTAATGCAATAAAGGTGACATTTTTGGCTATAAAAATCAATCTGCTGGATGAAGGTTGCACTACTCTCCAATAAGCATTGCATCCCATTCATTGTTCACCAGGTACAAGACTGTACACTTGACAGCCAATGAACCTTTAATCAGCTAATCAGTAGATGTCTAGGAATCAAAAACCCTCCAATATGACATTGATTAAAGGAGTTCTCCAGGAATAAAAAAAAAAATGAAAATACTTAAATATTATTTTATAATAAATATATTCACAAATACCTTTCATTACTTAGAATGGCTTGTTTTGTCTAGGGAGCAATCATTAAGATAAATAAAATGGCCGCCATCCTATTAGTACACACAAAACCTGTCCTAATCACACAGAAGGATACGTTACTTCACCACAATGAGCCATAGTGCTGCCCCGTCCTTCTCTCTGCTCTGCTTGTCAGGAACCATGATCCTGAATACATGTGACTCTCTGTGGGAATGGAGAAGATGAAGAGACATGAGAGGAAGGTGATGTGTGACTAATGAGCAGCAGCACTTGTTTACAGTCTCCATTACCACAGTCTGTCCTGTCCTTCCTTTCTGTACTTCATGTCTCCTCATTAACTAAATTCCCCAGAGATTCAGCTATAGTTCTTATCATCTGTATTCAGGACCATAATCCCTGACAAACAGAGCAGAGAGGAGGATGAGGCAGCTCTTTACCTCAGTGTTGTAAAGTAACTTGTTCTCCTGTGTGGTCAGGGCAGGTTTTGTGTGAACTAATGGACAGTAGAGATGTCCCGAACTATTCACCGGCGAATATCGCCAGTTCCCGGCGAATATCGCATGTTCGCGTTCGCCACAGCGGGCGAACATATGCGATGTTCGGTCCGCCTCCTATACGTCATCATTGAGCAAACTTTGACCCTTTACCTCACAGTCAGCAGACACATTCCAGCCAATCAGCAGACCCTCCCTCCCAGATCCTCCCACCGCCTATCAAAAAGCAAGGACAGCATCCATCTTAGATTAATTCTGAAGCTGCAGTGTCACAAAGTTGTAATCGCAATGCGATTAATACAGGTTATATTAATCGCATTGCGATTACAACTTAGAGCTGGGTTCCTAATCGTTATATTGCTAGAATATAACGAAGATTGAGAATATAGTGCTATATTCATTGTCAATTCTAGCAATACAACCATTAGGAACTCAGATCTAAGGCTACTTTCACACTAGCGTCCGATCGGATCCGTTCTGAACGGATCCGCTCATATTAATGCAGACGGTGGCTCCGTTCAGAACGGATCCGTCTGCATTATAACTTAGAAAAATTTTCTAAGTGTGAAAGTAGCCTGAGCGGATCCGTTCAGACTTTACATTGAAAGTCAATGGGGGACGGATCCGCTTGAAGATTGAGCCATATGGTGTCATCTTCAAGCGGATCCGTCCCCATTGACTTCCATTATAAGTCGGAACGGATCCGCTCGCCTCCGCACGGCCAGGCGGACACCCGAACGCTGCTTGCAGCGCTCGGGTGTCCGCCTACTGAGCGGAGCGGAGGCTGAGCGCTGGCAGGCGGATGCATTCTCAGTGGATCAGCCTCCACTGAGAATGCATTAGGGCCAGACGGCTGCGTTCAGGGCCACTTGTGAGCCCCTTCAAACAGAGCTCACGAGGTTATATTACAGGTTATATTAATCCCATTGCGATTACAACTTAGAGCTGGGTTCCTAATGGTTATATTGATAGAATATAACGAAGATTGAGAATATAGTGCTATATTTGTTGTCAATTCTAGCAATACAACCATTAGGAACTCAGATCTAAGTTGTAATCGCAACTAATCGCAGGTCACCGGAGCCTATACCGGGCGAACGGAGCGGCGCCCAGACATACTAGTAAGTGCAGGGGGACCCCTGGGCGCCGCTCTGCCCACAGATAGAGTTAGTTTTTAGTTTGTAAACTAGTAAAAGGTCCTCTTTGAGTACTGAATGGTTTGCTATCATACTTAGCTCTGGAAGTTGTTACTGTATAGTTGTTAAAAATCTTTTTCCTCTTATTCTGATACTTGAGTTCTGAACCATTCTGTAAGTGTCAAAACTATAATTCACAGAGCCCCATAGCAGAATAAGATGAGGACCCCAACACTTAATGTAAGAAAACAACAGCATACATAGCAACAATTAAAGTTATGCATAATAGCACCATATATCAGAAAACCAAAATCATAGAAAAGAAAGCTACCATGTTGTTATTCCCCCCCCCCAAAATTCACTCTTCTTGCACCTGATTGGGCTCCCTTGACCTCTTGGACCCCCATAGCAAGTGCTATGGATGCTATATCTATAGTTACATCTATAATATATATGCCGTATATATATATATATATATATATATATATATATAATCAACTCCGTCACATTTCATTATTTATTTTTTTCTCTCTTTTTTGAAGAAGTGTACTTTCCTTTTTGTTTTAGTGACAACAACAGCAGTAAGCTATAACAATGCCTGCTAATGCATTCTGCTCTGACATCCATTAGTGATAACAGATTTTATCTTGGTGACATAAATAAGGCACGGTCAGGTGATCCAGTGTAATATTTACAGCGTTACAAGTGTGGCAGCACTTACATCAGACTCCATATAAGTTAAGAGTCACAGGTCACTTGTGCTTTTACGCCTTCTTCTCTCCATCCATATTCTGTAGTTTATTAGTTCATGTTATTTCTTATTTATAGAATTTTCCATTAACCTCTTCAAGACTATTTCTTCTGGGTTCTCTTTTTTTTTTTTTGTTTCTTTCATTATTATAAATGGTGTATTCTCATCAGACCATTTGCATTACCACTTTTTTGATTAGCACTCTGTTATTTTATTTTTCATAATCCACCAATGTCATATGTAATCAAATTGTGAATACTTTTTAAGTTTTATTATAACATACATTTTCAATGGGTAATCAGTGGCGTAACTACAGTGTTATGGGCCCCAGTGTAAACTTTAGATCGCCCCCCCCCCCCCCCCATTTTTACAAAGAGGCGGGAGATTTTCTTTACACTAAGCGCTCTTTCACACGAGCGGATGCCCAACTTTGTTCCTGTCACAGTAGTTATGCCTACTTTTGTGCCCCCTCACTGTAGTTATACCCAGATATTAGCCTCCTCACAGTAGTTATGCCAGATTATGTGCCCCTCACAGTAGTTATAGCCAGATAGGTGCCCCCTCACAGTGGTTATGCCAGATATGTGCCCCCTCACAGTGGTTATGGCCAAATATGTGCCCCCTCACAGTAGTTATGCCAGATATGTGCCCCCTCACAGTAGTTATGCCAGATATGTGCTCCTCACAGTATGCCAGATATGTGCCCCCTCACAGTAGTTATGCCCACATATGTTCCCCCTCACAGTAGTTATTTCAGATTAGGTGCCCCCTCACAGCAGTTATTCCAGATTAGGCTGCCCCCCTCAGTAAATATGCCCACTTTTGTGCCCCTCACTCTAGTTGTTGCCCCCCTTTTACCTCCAGTCTGCAGCTTTATGGAAAAAAAAAACATACTTACCCTCTTCCCTGATGACGCGCTCCCACACTCACATCATGCTGCTGACTGTGCTGAAGGCCAATTTCTGGGCTTTCAGTGCTCCTCCCACAGCCAGCAGCACGATGTGTGGCCAGAAGGGGGAGTGCCTGAGCCCAGAAGAACAGTGAAGCAGGGAGCGGAGAGGTCACCCTGCTTCACTCTGAAAACGAACAGATGGCAGTGACAAGAACTGCGGCGTGAGTGCGCCCCCCCCCCCCCTTCCTTGCCTCTGCGCTCCCCCTGCCTCCTGTGCCGCCTTATGTTTGAAGAGCGCTCTAACGGGGCCTGGCAATCTCACTGTACTTCATGCTGGTCCCCGTCAGTGCGCTCCCATTACATGGTTAGGCCCCTGCTGGTTGCATAGCCACTATCTAACCCAAAATCGTATGGGGACCTCAAGTGAAGACTCCATCTAGGACCTGAACATCACATTTATTTTGGGCCAAGTCAAAGGTAGGTCAGGTATATTGCCATTTTATTTTATATTTTATCCAGAAAAAACACATTTTAAAAAAACCTTTTGGAAACAGATCTAGTAAAATACATTAGAAGTAACACAGACTGTAGGCACATAAAGAGGTTATTGCTTAAAGGGCTTCTGCCACCAGATTTTGACCTATTTAGCTGCTGACACTAGCACATCGCTAGTGTCAGTCAGTACCTAACCGTGTTCTTTTATCAACTTTGTCTGCTGCCTTTTACCATAAAAAGTACTTTTATTGATATGCAAATGAGCCTCTAGGTGCTATGTGGGCGTCTTTTCAGCACCTAGAGGCTCCTTCCACTAACCACTTCTGCCGCCCATCGCGTCTCTCCGGCCCGCCTCGCTCCTGTTGATTGACGTGAAAATTCTAAGTATTTTGTACCGATTCCCGCACCTGCTATGTTACAGTTAGGAAGCCGGCACCAGGAGCGCGGCATTCACTCACTGCGCCTGCGCCGAATACAGAAGCGCATGGCGCAGGCGTGGGAATCGGTACAAAATACTTAGAAGTTTCATGTCAATCAACAGGAGTGGGGCGGGCCGGAGAGACGCGATGGGCTAATCTGTTCCTTATGGTTTGACAAAGTATTCAGCATATTGGAGCACAGTGGCGTACATAGAGAAGTAAGGGCCCCATAGCAAAAATCAAGCCAGGCCCCCCACACAGGACAGAAGGGTTTCTACCTAAACACCTTTCAATGACCCTTGGACCATTTTCCACTGCCTCATTTTCTGAAAGGTTCTCCTTTAGAGGGTAAAGTCCTGATTAAGTTATCCCCTCCAGTAGAAGAGGAGATAATCCCAACTAAGACTGGGTCTCTTCTTGCAGTCGCATGGTCTGCTGCTACAGTAGTTACGCCACTGTTGGAGCACTACTGCTTGATCATGGGGAAGGCAGGAGAATTTGTCTTCCCTTGGGGGCTACAAAAAAACAAATGAGGGCTGCATGTGGACTCGATGATACAACCTGGGTTTCATTGATCTAACCCATGCATAGGAATCAGTGAAATGTGTTTATTATCTGGCTATAGGGTAAAGTCTATCCTTTAGTCAACATGCTGAAGACATCAATAGTACTGTCTCGGTGACCATTTTTTGGTCAGTTATCTGATTTATCTTCTGGCTTTTTCAAAGATCATCAGGAGCTATGTCATGTGTCCTAAGAATAGTAGCCCACCAAAAAGAGGTGATACCATTATTGTTGATGTTACAATACCAGGACACATGTAACAAAAATTGCATATAAGTGCAGGATGATGCAGGAACCACATATACCAAATGTGGCAGATGAAGTGGCTAGGCCACCAGATCAATTCATCCCAAGAAAGAGGCATACAAGATAAACTAATTTAAACCCTTGGGGCATAACGTTTGCAATCTGAACGTCTATTGTGTCTCCTTCTGCAGGAGTTTTGTTTCGATGTCGCTGATCAGCCTTTTAGTTCTTGCTGTTGCGCCGGAAGTAGACGCTGAAACTACACAGCTCCATTCATTGCGTACTGAACAGAACTGTACTGCTGCTATTTTGACTTCAACGCAGGCGTTACAACTAACAGTTTATTGATGTGAGTATGGGGTGCCCCCAACTGATCTGATATTGATAGTCTGTCCTTAGGATAACCCCTTTAACTTATTAATTTGTGGCCTTTAAAATTAAAATAATTCTTTACAGTGTGAACAAACCGGATTCCAAAAAAGTTGGGACACTATATAAATCGTAAATAAAAACTGAATGCAATGATGTGGAGGTGCCAACTTCTAATATTTTATTCAGAATAGAACATAAATCACGGAACAAAAGTTTAAACTGAGAAAATGTACCATTTTAAGGAAAAAATATGTTGAATCAGAATTTCATGGTGTCAACAAATCCCCAAAAATTTGGGACAAGGCCATTTTCACCACTGTGTGGCATCTCCCTTTCTTCTTACAACACTCAACAGACGTCTGGGGACCGAGGAGACCAGTTTCTCAAGTTTAGAAATAGGAATGCTCTCCCATTCTTGTCTAATACAGGCCTCTAACTGTTCAATCGTCTTGGGCCTTCTTTGTTGCACCTTCCTCTTTATGATGCGCCAAATGTTCTCTATAGGTGAAAGATCTGGACTGCAGACTGGCCATTTCAGTACCCGGATCCTTCTCCTACGCAGCCATGATGTTGTGATTGATGCAGAATGTGGTCTGGCATTATCTTGTTGAAAAATGCAGGGTCTTCCCTGAAAGAGATGACGTCTGGATGGGAGCATATGTTGTTCTAGAACCTGAATATATTTTTCTGCATTGATGGTGCCTTTCCAGACATGCAAGCTGCCCATGCCACACGCACTCATGCAACCCCATACCATCAGAGATGCAGGCTTCTGAACTGAGCGTTGATAACAACTTGGGTTGTCCTTGTCCTCTTTGGTCCGGATGACATGGCGTCCCAGATTTCCAAAAAGAACTTCGAATTGTGACTCGTCTGACCACAGTAGAGTCTTGCCACACTCCATTTTAAATGATCCCTGGCCCAGTGAAAACGCCTGAGCTTGTGGATCTTGCTTAGAAATGGCTTCTTCTTTGCACTGTAGAGTTTCAGCTGGCAACGGTGGATGGCACGGTGGATTGTGTTCACAGACAATGGTTTCTGGAAGTATTCCTGAGCCCATTCTGTGATTTCCTTTACAGTAGCATTCCTGTTTGTGGTGCAGTGTCGTTTAAGGGCCCGGAGATCACGGGCATCCAGTATGGTTTTACGGCTTTGACCCTTACGCACAGAGATTGTTCCAGATTCTCTGAATCTTCGGATGATGTTATGCACAGTTGATGATGATAGATGCAAGGTCTTTGCAATTTTTCGCTGGGTAACACCTTTCTGATATTTCTCCACTATCTTTTTGCGCAACATTGTGAGAATTGGTGATCCTCTACCCATCTTGGCTTCTGAGAGACACTGCCACTCTGAGAAGCTCTTTTTATACCCAATCATGTTGCCAATTGACCTAATTAGTGTTAATTGGTCTTCCAGCTCTTCGTTATGCCCAAATTTACTTTTTCCAGCCTATTATTGCTACTTGTCCCAACTTTTTGGGGATTTGTTGACGCCGTGAAAATTTGAATCAACGTATTTTTCCTTTAAAATGATACATTTACTCGGATTAAACGTTTGATCTGTCATCTACGTTCTATTACAAATAAAATATTGACATTTGCCATCTCCACATCATTGCATTCAGTTTTTATTCACAATTTGTTTAGTGTCCCAACTTTTTGGGAATCCGGTTTGTATATATATATATATATATATATATATATATATATAATATATATATATATATATGTGCTTTTTGGAACACATTAGCTGGATGACATAAGAGTTGCTTCATTTTGTGCAGAGAATCTGCTGTCTCTAGATATTTGCATATATACATATGTAAACATGCTAGCTGGGAGCAAGCATATAGAGAATAAAATGTATAAAGAATGCCAAGCAGAATTGTACTCCCGCTGCAAATCATGTAGCAGTAATTATAAATATCTTAAGTTTTGTCAAAGTATGGGAGGTGTTTGACATGTAAATGTTACCGAGTGCATATAAATGTAAAAGGATTTGGGATTTTTATATTTTGGGGGGAATTATATAGCACAGTGGATTCTAACCTATGGCTCTCCAGATGTTAGGAAGCTAAAACTTTTAGCACATCCCAGCACCCAAATGATGGCTAAAAATGTTACTGTAGGCCAGTACAGGCCCCAAAAAGTAGGCATTCATCTGACAGAAAAGAACTTGTGATGATGTGGCTGGAGGTACATTAGGCGGTCACTGGCTAAAAATTTACTGTAGGCCAGAACAGGCCCCAAAAATTAGGCATGCACCTGACAGAAAAGAACTTGTGATGATGTGGCTGGAGGTACATTAGGCAGTCACTGGATCAAAATTTTATAGTGGCCAGTACAGGCCCCAAAAATTAGGCATTCACCTAACAGAAAAGACTTGTAATGATGTGGCTGGAGGTACATTAGGCAGTCACTGGATAAATTTCTTACTGTAGGCCAGTACAGGTGCCAAAAATGAAGCATCCATCTGACAGAAAATAACTTGTGATTATGTGGCTGGAGGTCCATTAGGAGGTTACTGGATACATTTTTTACTGTAGGCCTGTACAGGCCCCACAAATTAGGCATTCACCTGACAGAAAATAACTTGTAATGATGTGGCTGGAGGTACATTAGGCAGTCACTGGATACAATTTTTACTGTAGGCCAGTACAGGTGCCAAAAATGAAGCATCCATCTGACAGAAAATAACTTGGTGATGGGAGGCCAGGTGCCTTCTTACGGCAGTCGTCCCTAGGTGAGTGTTGGTCTTACCGCTACTTATGCGTTGACAGCACAGGCTGCAGATGGCAACACTATTGTCAGCAGCTGACATGTTTAAAAAAGACCACACTGCGGAGCCATGTGTCGGCGTCTTGGGAGCGCCAGAAGTGACCGTGCATAGTGGATGGCTCACTCCAGAAACATTTGCAGTCTGCTTTTTGCCTCCTGTGCCCTGCGAGCTCAGCCTGCATCTCCTCCCTCTCTGCTTCTCCGTCTCTCCCTCTGAACTCCCCTCCTCTTTCTCTCTTGTGGGCACCCATGTGTGACGTCCATAGACACGTCATCGTCACCACCATTGACATTAGAGATCTCGGAGTAGGCAGCGGGGACCACCCTCCTTAGGCTTAAACTGGTACTGTTGTCAGATTGCTGGGTGGCAGCCGTTGATACCTCCTCTTCCTCATCTGGTGTCAAGAATGGCTGCACACCAGTAAGCTCTGGGAATGGATAGGAAAATCATTCCTCTGACTCGAGTGGATTGGCTATGGTGTATTTGGGGGTGCACCAAACAGAGAGTGAAGAGGGTGCAGATACATAGGTTGAGGAGTGTGCAGAAGCGGAAGGGTGAGTGAGCCACTCAACCAAGTCTGGTGCTTGGAATGGCCTGCCTCTTCCTTTCCCTGTCATTTTCAAAATTACCCTGTGCCTAAATCCCTAGAGAAGAGCAGTATTTGTGGAAGCAGGTATATCACAGGCCTCAATCAATATTTGGTGGAAATAGGTATATTGAACCCCTTAATCAGTATTTTGTGGAAGCAGGTATATCGCAGCCCTCAATCAGTATTTTGTGGAAGCAGGTATATCAAATTCTTAATCAGTATTTTGTGGAAGCAGGTATATTGCAGGCATCAAACAATATTTGGAGGAAACAGGTATATCAAACCCCTTAATCAGTATTGTGTGGAAGCAGGTATCTCGCAGGCCTCAATCAATATTGGGTGGAAGCAGGTATATTAAACCACTTAATCAGAATTTTGTGGAAGCAGTTATATCGCAGGCCTCAATCAATATTTTGTGGAAGCAGGTATATCAAACCCCTTAATCAGTATTTTGTGGAAGCAGCTATATCACATCCCTCAATCAGTATTTTGTGGAAACAGGTATATCAAACCCCTTAATCAGTATTTTGTGGAAGCAGGTATATTGCAGGCCTCAATCAATATTTGGTGGAAACAGGTATATCGAGCCCCTTAATCAGTATTTTGTGGAAGCAGGTATCACTCAGGCCTCAATCAATATTTGTTGGAAACAGGTATATCAAACCCTTTAATCAGTAGTTTTAGGAAGCAGGTATATCACACCGCTCGATTATTCCAAGTAGATCACTGTGCGCAGTACAGTGTTGGTGATATACATTTGATGTGCCAGGATACAGCACATGACCACTGTACCAATCACTATCATCAGCTGTTACTAGTCTATGCAGTCTAGTGACCTACCAGACTGGGGGTCTACTAGTCTGTACGTAGTCTGTCCAGGCACTTATGTCAACAGACAGAACAAGAAGGACTGGACCAGAGCCACAGAGAACAACTCTGAAGAAGAACAATTTATATTTTTATTTTCATTTTAAAGTGGTTGTCTAGGACTAGAAAAAGAGTGAGGCAATTTATTTTCTAAATCTGGACAACCTCTTTAAGCTATTCTAGAATAATTCAGAATTTTCTTGAAACCACTCTTAAAGGGCATCTGTCAACAGATTTGCACCTATGTGACTGGATGACCTTTTTAGATGTGGACTTGGCAGCTGAAGGCAACTGTGTTGGTCCCATTGCTGATGAAAATTATGTTTTAATATATTCAAATGAACCTCTAGGAGCAACTGGGTGTTGCCATTACACCTAGAGACTCTGCTTTCTCTTCAACTACCGCGCCCTCTGCACTTTGACTGTAGAAGAAGTCAGGGCTAGATGTGATCACGCCTGCCTGACCCTGTCAATCAAAGTGCAGAGGGCGCAGCAGTTGCATAGAGAGTGGAGCTTCGACGTGCAACAGCAGCTTCCTCATTGCTCATAGAGGCTCATTACATGTATTTTATCAGCAATGCGGACGCATATGAACATAGGACCAACACATGCAACAGGTCAACCAGTTTCATAGGTACCAGTTTCATCTGCTGACAGATGCCCTTTAAGTTTAGGTGTGTTTTTAGATGCAAAATCCTATGCATCATGGCTATAGTGGCTAGTAAAGAGCCCATGACCTTTAATGCCCAGGGGCCCAAGATCACTCTCAGTTCCCCAAAGTATACACTATTCTATGCTGGAGATTGTTCACTGGCAACACCTGCAGCCTCATGCAAACAGAAGATTTTCAAAGGGTTAAAAAGTCGCTCCAGGTGCAGGCATAAGGACAGCATAAAAATTTGTGTAGCTTTTTTAAAGCTCATAAAATCCATAAAGCTCAGAATTTTATTGCATTTATACCCTACACATCAGATTCCCTTTCTCGTTCATGCAGACATATTCTTTGAATGAGCGAATTACTGTGTTAATCTGGGTTTATTGTTAACTTCCGTGGAAGCCGTGGCTTAAGGATTTTGTGTGAGGGGTCTCTAATGAAACTTGCTTTAGCATTGAGATGGCTTTCTGCCCACTCTGTTTAATACCCCCTAAATTATTTCTGAAGTTCCAGGTGTTGTAAAGATTAAAAGTACAGCAGTGGTGCCATCTACTGGCCATCTACGGTAAACCTTAGTATTTAGTAAAAGAGCAGATATTATTAAAATTAACCTTTCCCCTTATTCTCAGCTGCATGAAATTGCTAGCTGACCACTTGTATTTCCAATTACTAAAAATTGGTTTCATACACTAGGAGATTTCCATTGTCATAAACTAAAAATCAGAACAATTGCAGCAGCTCTCACTGGCCTGACATAAGGTCAAGAAGACTACCCTGCTTTAATTTTCTCCATTACCCTGTTGATTCTGAATACCCACAGTTTTATTCACTTATTAATATTCTCTTCCATCGACGTATGCCTGGCTGTGTATATATATATTAAAGGAAAGATGGCCCTTGGCGTATAAAGTATGGAGTCTATTTTTGTGTGACTGCTCCAGAGACATGGGTGGTATTCCGTGGAAGGGAGTCTTGTACAGTCATTGAACACACAGTAAATTTACTATGCCTCCTGGGAAAATACTTGAGTGTCCAACAGAGAGAGTATAATTTCTAAGACTTGTTTATGAGCAGAGACGATAAAACTGGATGAATATTAAATAGAGAAATCAGATTTATATTACAAAGGAACTGTATTAATATATTGTTATTGGTCTAGTAATCTGGATAAATGCATGGAGAATGGCGTTATGGCGGACTTCACATCCATAATTCCTTCCTTTCCACCCAAGTATATATAATGCAAATGGTATTCTTTCATATTTGAGCGTCTGTATAAAAACTCGAATGGTATCAATTACAAGTAATAGTGGGATATGTCAGAGGAACCCATCTAAGGTAAGATGAACAAGCACAAGGGGTTGAGTTACGGAAGTCAAAGTGCCCATAACTCCATAAGTCCTGCTTTCAAGTCATTACATGAGAACTAATTTGTTATTTTGCTATTAGATTTTGATGCGAGTCTTTAGTCATTGAGCTTTGACTTTAAAATATGTACAGTAGTGAGACAGAAAATGATGTATTTGTCCCAAACAAGAAGTCATCTCCATGCTTGAGTTTCATAATTTCACATATTAAGCTAGCAATACACATGCAACTGTAGGTCAAACCCATAGACTGAACTGGCCAACCATCAAACATGTCTGGCAGCTGCTTTCAAGACACATGAAAGCTATGCATAATAGTATATGGCATGGTTGGTAGAGATAGCGCTTGACCAAACAAGTGTCTGACTGAAAGCTACTTGTGTATGTACACATTGAAGTAACTTGAAATTTCTAGACCCTGATGAAAAATCGCAAACATGGCTCCTAAGTTATCACTAGTCATTTATACAGTAGTACTTGTATCTGGGGCAAAGAGACTTTTTGGGGTCCCCTCATGGTCCAGGGGCTAGGTTTGCCTGCAACATCTTATTTTTAAGCTCCTGGTTTCACAGATATTAGTTTCCTATGATGAAGTTTGTCTAGGCCAGGATTTCCACCTATAAAATGGGCACAGATATGGACCAGTATGACATTTGCATGAAGTCGGCCTAAACTCATTTGTGTACAGACACCTATTCTTCATCAGACTTCGGATCAGACCCCAAAATCAGACCCCAAGCTCCATCAGTCTCTGATCAGACCACCTCAGCTTCCATCAGCCTCCCATCAGACCTCCCAGCCGCCATCAGCCTCAGATCATACCCCTTACCTTCCATTAGCCTTAGATCAGCCCCCCATCAGATACCCCAGCCACCATAAGCCTCAGATCACAACGTCAATCAGCCTTAGATCGCACTCCCAGCCTCAATTAGCCTCAGGTGGGATCCCACAGCCCCTATCAGCCTCAGATCAGACCCCCCAGCCAGCATCAGACTCAGATAAGACCCTCAATGAGACCCTTTCAGCCTCTGATCACACTCCTCAGTCCCCATCAGACCTCAGATCAGATGTTTCAAAAAACTTCCCTTGCTTGCTCCGGACGGCGCTGCATATGTAGAACTCACCTCTCTATCGCTTCTTCGAGGTCCAGCTGTGTACTGTGATCTGAAAGGGCACAGTGTCAGGCAGGGGCAATGCTAGGGTCTTAAAGTCGACTCCCCACACACCACATTTTGCTGTACTTGCTATACAGCAGCACATACCTGTCACATCCAGGGCACAACTTCTTTCGGTCGCCTTGTCTCTGCAGAGTGTGACACACAGACATCTTAGCTTCCTCACATTTCTATCATCATCCCCCAACCTGAAGTCCCCACAGTGTTATCCTGCTGCTCGCTGTGACCCTAATACATCCAAATACTATCCTAAAGGAAAATTTGTGCCCCCCATAGTAATAGTGCTCCTCATAGTCACACCAATAGTAATTACCTTCTAGAATGTCCTCATTAGTAATACTGCCCCCTACAGTGCCCCAACCGTGGGAATGCTCCCCAAGAGTTGCCCCCATTAGTAGAAGAGCCCTTCAGTATGAATAATACCCTGACAGAGCCCCTAGTAGAAATAAGGCCCCCTATTGTTCCCCCAGTGGTAATAAAGCTCTCTCCAGACCCCTTAGTAGTAATAAGGCCCCCATAATGCTCTTGTAGAAATAAGGCGGATCTATAAGTTCCTCCTATAGAGATCCCATTAGTACTAAGAATACCTATAATGTCCCCTAGATTTGCAGTGCCCCCTGTAGTTATATTCCTCCCTTCACCATACAGTCGCATGTAAATAACCTCACACCATCTCTCCTGCCCCCTCCAAAATACAGTCCTTTTTTAGATAACATCACTACCCTCCCTTCAGCCCCTCCAACATGCAGTCCCATGTAAATAACATTATTTCCCTCCCTTCACCATAGAGTTCCATGTAAATAACATCACACCATTTCTCCAGCCCCCTACAATATACAGTCCCATGTAAATAACATCTCTACAGTCCCGTCCAAAATAAATTTCACAGAAGCACCACGTATCTAAAATATAACCTTTAATGATACATTATTAAAAGCCAATACACCTTATAATCATAAAAAAGAAAAATAATCAAAAAGAAAATAAAAACCTAATGTGAAGTTGCTATTCCAATCCCCAATGCTTGCAGGAAGGTAGGCAGACGTATCTTAGGCCTTGTATGGGGGCGATATCCCTAATGCTGGCCCTATTGCTGCCACCCTGCCTGCAAACGAAATAGCCGCCCCGATAGGGGCGATCCCGTGTCCCGTGCCTCCTGATAGCCCTAGGATGACCCTGACACGGGAAGGATTCCAACAATGTGGAATATTTGGCCCTATATTCAGACCTGGACTAATATAAGTACCAAAAATAACAAACACAATGTCCCAGGTGGGGTGACAAGAACCACCCTATAAAATTAGTGAAATAAACAATATAGAAACATTATAAAAAAGTGTCCATAGAAGTGTCCTATATCGTCCCTGTGCGTTTCGCCTGGTTGGTGTCAGGCTCATCAGGGGACATATCAGACTAGGAAGTATCTATCACCAAAGATAATCACCTGAGCAAACTAATTCTTCCAGTAGCAAAATAGTCACTATTATGAGTGATGACTACTTGGTACACTACTAAATGGCTGATAGCTAGAATCAAAAGGTTGCAAATGTAAAGCAGAAACTAGTATTAATCAGATAGAGGCATAGTCGCTATTATGAGAACTGACTATGACTGGACCCATTGACTAATACTTTAGCTAGAGCCAGAAAGTGTGCAAACTTATATCCAGAGCCTGGGTTAACATGGGGTGCCTCACTTATTCACCCATTTTTATATCAGACAGCATTCTATGAACTATAGACATGCTAGATAGAATCCATAATGCATGTATGGAACAACAGGATTGCACACAGATATGCTGTTATAGCTGATTCAGTGAAACCTAAATATACATGAACACTAATAAATCATTAGCCATCAATCACTTATGTTGTCAACATGATAGATCAGTTAGAGCACATAGTGTGAATCAGTCTCTAGCAGATGCTGGTATGGCCAGTGGTACTTGCGTGCCCAAAGGATGTGATGGGGCAACCCTTCAATGTCCTCCGATATCAGGGGGTGCTCTCAGTGGAGGCGTGGATATATCACAGACGAGTAGCGGTGGCTGAGGTGTCAGACAGATGTAGCAGATGTATGTCTCATGTAAATAACATCACATACTCCTCTGACATACAGTCCCATGTAATTAACATCACTCCCTCCCACAGCCGGCTTCAACATACAGTCCCATGTAAATAACATCACATCCTCCCCAGCCGCCTTCAACATACAGTCTCATGTAAATAACATAATGGCCTCCCCTAGCCCCCTCCGACATACAGGTCCCATGTATATAATATCACTCCCTCTCACAGCCGCCTCCAACATACAGTACCATGTAAATAACATAATCCCCTCCCACAGCTGCCTTCAACATACAGTCCCATGTAAATAATATCACTCTCTCTCACAGTCACCATCAACATACAATCCCATGTAAATAATATCACCCTGCACCAGCCCCCACCAACATTCAGTCCCATGTAAGTAGCATCACTCCCTCCTACAGCCACCATCATACAGTCCCATGTAAATAACATCACCCCCTCCCCAGCCACCTCCAACATACAGTTCCATGTAATTAACATCCCTCCCTTCAGCCCTAACATACAGTCCCAGTTAAATAACCACAACTCCCAGCATTGCTCTGCCTCTCCTTTCACTTACCTCTCCTCATGTAGCAGACAATACTACAGGTTCTTCGCCCAGGATTTCTCTTCTTCACTGCCGTCCTCTCCTGAACTGGTCACATGATGGTGACATCATCGCAGGTCCTTCTCAACCACTGCCTGTTTTACTGATCACATGACCTGTGATGTCACCACAGGTCCTTCAGCATTTCCAGTGCATTAGATTCAATTTTATTGCCATCCCGACGAGGGCAATACAGTTGTATCTAGGTGGCAGGCAGGACATTCAGGGCCTGGGACAAAACATCAGGCGCCCAGGACCAGAATGGTTTAACTTAGCAGGTCATAGTGCGCGCCTAAATGCGCTACATCCTGCCCTGTGTGCATTTAGGACACCACAGAGAGACTCGGAAGAAGACCAGGGGAGATGAGTACAGCCAACGCTGCCATCACCTACTAGTGCCTCCTGCATGCTAATTACCACTTCCATAATGGACTACAAGACGTGCAGCCACTTTTCCTGCATTTTGTTTTGCGGTATGTTTTGTTAACTCCATACAACCTCTACAATGTCCAATCACAAGTTTTATTATACAACCCCCTGTTCCCCTTTTATCCAATGAATTATCTAATGTATTGATAAATTCTTGCAGGAATAGGAAATGGCACAACATAGAGTCATAAGTAGTGTTGAGTGAATCAAAGCAGCCAAAGTGGAATTTGATCCAAAGTTTAGGAAAAATTTGATTCTCAATAAAATCAAATTTATTGGCGATTCGTAGTAATGAATCAATTTTTTCCTAAAATGGAGGCTACATGTATATGTAAAATACGTTATTCAATGTCAATGACAACTAACAACAGTAGTATTAGACAGCTTATTCACCCCAATTTGAGAATCAATGCCTAATGGGATTACTTAACAGTAAAATGACACAACTTATTTTCCCCAATTTGACAATCAAGGCATAATAGATCTGCATATCTATTAACCACTACAGGACCGCCGTACGCAGGATTGCGTCTTTGCGGCGGCCCTGTTATTCCGGGTGGACGTGCTGGTGCGTCATCTCGCGAGACGCGAGATTTCGGGGAAAGCCGGCCCGCGCATGCGCATCGCGGGGCGGCAAAGGTTAGAGGACAATTTCGTCATCAGCCTGCCAGCCAATGATCGTGGCTGGCAGTCTGATGATTTTTAAAAAATCGAATCAGAAGCCAGTTAACACTTTATATTTATAAATATAAGGTGTTAAATGTATGGAAAGAGTGAGGGGGCACACACAACAGGGAAACAATAGATGGATGAATAATTGATATTTAATACTCTAAAAACAAACCCCTAAAAAAACATAAAACGTACATAAAATTACATATATACTGATAGCAGCCTATAATTCATGTACACATAAAACCACTATTGTGAATGGTAATATCCACTGTGCAGCTGCAGTGATCTGGACACTACTATGGGTACGATAGAATAAAATTCATCCAGACAATGTCCCAATTCGTACGGTGCTGCACAGATTTGTGGCAGCACAAGGTGACCGATAGTAGTAATGATGTAAAATATCCAGAAGATAGCACCAACGAATATATTGAATTCAAATCGGATGAGGCGATAATAATAACTATATGTCAATGTCCGGTGTTCAGAGATGCGTACAAGTATGAATGCACTGGTCTCCAGATTACTTACAGTATCCAGCCGCTTGTGGTCTCCCGGTCTCACCCCTCCTTGCTGCCTGGCCGCAGCGCTGATTTCCCAGGTGGCCGAACACGGCCGTCTGTGTTGTCCCACGTGACCTGGTGATCTGGGGTTCCGGGCGGACGCTTGGATGACGTCACTGCTATGCGGCAGTAATTTCAAATCTGGATATAGATCTCTTGTGCTTACAGCTTAATGTCCAATTTCTTTATTCTTTTCTTTTCCTTGAATCCACGCTCACTCTGTAATGCCAGACGCGTTTTTAGGGTCTTACGCCCCTTCCTCAGTGGCCACCGAGTGAGTGGATTCTCACTCCTTATACAGTATATGGTATTTGCCCACCCACAATTGTACTTTTTTCTGCTTGTTCCAATATGTGGGATGGATTTGGTTACTGCTGCTTTTCTATTTATAATTTAAGTGTCAAATTCAAGTTTAAAACATAATTAAAATAAACTCATAATAAATATTACTCCCCATTAATTAGTACATTGTTAAAAGCATATTTAAAAGACATATATATATATATAAAAATGTTCTTGGTGTAGGACTCAGGACTCAGGAATCATATATTACTAGGGTAGTTGATAGTACTATCAACTACCCTAGTAATATATGATTCCTGAGGAATATAACCAACAAATGTCAAAGCCATGTATAGGATTCAGAATATAGTGATCTGATCTTGGTCCAATCCTTTTGGGTGGGATCATCTGACCCTATAGAACACAGAAACACAAAAACCGCATGGAAGGCGCAGTTCACACTGTTGCGTTTTCGATGCGGTTTTTCTAAAAATGCAGTTTTGACCTTGCAGTCCTACACCAAGAACATTTTTATATATATATGTCTTTTAAATATGCTTTTAACAATGTACTAATTAATGGGGAGTAATATTTATTATGAGTTTATTTTAATTATGTTTTAAACTTGAATTTGACACTTAAATTATAAATAGAAAAGCAGCAGTAACCAAATCCATCCCACATATTGGAACAAGCAGAAAAAAGTACAATTGTGGGTGGGCAAATACCATATATAAGGAGTGAGAATCCACTCACTAGGTGGCCACTGAGGAAGGGGCGTAAGACCCTGAAACGCGTCTGGCATTACAGAGTGAGCGTGGATTCAAGGAAAAGAAAAGAATAAAGAAATTGGACATTAAGCTGTAAGCACAAGAGATCTATATCCAGATTTGAAATTACCGCCGCATAGCAGTGACGTCATCCAAGTGTCCGCCCAGAACCCCAGATCACCAGGTCACGTGGGACGCCACAGACGGCCGTTTTCGGCCACCTGGGAAATCAGCGCTGCGGCCAGGCAGCAAGGAGGGGTGAGACCGGGAGACCACAAGCGGCTGGATACTGTAAGTAATCTGGAGACCAGTGCATTCATACTTGTACGCATCTCTGAACACTGGACATTGACATATAGTCATTATTATCGCCTCATCCGATTTGAATTCAATATATTCGTTGGTGCTATCTTCTGGATATTTTACTATTAAATATCAATTATTCATCCATCTATTGTTTCCCTGTTGTGTGTGCCCCCTCACTCTTTCCATACGTTTCTTAATTCTTTGTGGTCCTGAGGGTAGGACCAGAGGGTGAGCACCTACCCATACGAGATAGGGGTGAGCCGCTGTATCCCATTTACGATAAGGTGTTAAATGGCTTCTTTTCTCCTCTGCTGGTCCTTTTCGTTGGTTGGTTCCAGCAGAGGAGCACAGTTCACAGTGAGTACACCAAACACCACACTTAGCCCCCAGATCACCCTCCATCACCCCAATTAACCCCTTGATCGCCCCTGTCAATCACCTAGTGAAAGGGAAAAAAGTGATCAGGGTAAACAGTCACTTTTTTTTTGACTGATAGTTTTAGGATAGTTTAGACCCCTTGGTTAGGTAGTTAGTGATCATTTAGCGCCCAGCCCACCGCACCGCAGTCACTGATTCGCTGATTAGCGTATCGCTAATCAGCATTTGTACTTTTATAGTATCTGGAAGTGATCAAAACTGATCACGGTCAGATCTATAATAGTACTAGTGTCACCTTAGTCCGCCCTCCACCCAAAACGCAGTGTTTGCCCGATCAGGCCTGATCGGTCGCCCACACGTGCGTTCACCCACGCCCGCCCCGCCGCAGTGACAAAAATATATATATTTTTTTGATCACTGCACAATCACTTTACAAGCGCTGCGGCGATCAAAAAAATCAGTTTTGATATTTTTTATCAATCGCAGCGGCCTCCGGTACTTCGTTAGCCTCCCATTTGTAAGACAGGCTTCCTTTTTTCTTGGGTAGTCTCAGGGAATACCCCCTAAATTTAGTTGACAAAATGGCAAACAAGGGGTATTCTTCTGAAGAGGCCTACAGGCTTCTGACCCAGTCGGATGAGGAATGGGAACCCTCATCTGACGAATCCAGCGGGTCAGAATATGAACCTGTAGAAAGCAGTGGCAGTCTGACCCAAAGTTCGGACAAGGAGGTTGAGGTCCCTGATAGCACCAGGCGTACCCGGCCCCGTGTTGCTAGACCACAGGTTGCGCAGGATCTGCTTCAAGGACAGCAGAGTGGGGCTGGCGCTGTCAGATTACTTGGTGAGGCATACACCAGCAGCGCAGCCCATCCTGGACCTTGTACCAGCACTGCCGTACAACATGGTGAAGTGGCAAGCACCAGAAGGGCAGTTGAAGCTGATACGGTGGCACGTGCATTAGTTCCCCCGTCCCAGCCACCGCACAGACAGGCCCGTAGATCCCCTAGAGTCCCTGAGGTGTTGGCAAACCCTAATTGACAGCCCCCAACTTCAGCTGCACCAGTAGTTCCCCCTTTCACCGCCCAGTCTGGAGTTCGGGTTGAGACGGCTCAAATCGGTTCGGCCCTGGGATTTTTTGAGCTGTTCTTGACTGCGGAGCTCTTGGACTTAGTTGTGGCAGAAACAAACCGATATGCCACTGAATTTATAGCCGCCAACCCGGGAAGCTATTATACCCAGTCTTTCCGGTGGAAACCCATCCAAGTTTCCGAATTTAAAATTTTTCTGGGCCTTCTCCTCAACATGGGCTTAACCAAAAAGCATGAATTGCGGTCATATTGGTCCACGAAACCAATTCATCACATGCCCATGTTCTCTGCTGCCATGTCCAGGACACAATTTGAGACCATCCTGCGTTTCCTGCACTTTAGCGACAACAGCACCTCCCGTCCCAGAGGCCACCCAGCTTTTGACCGGCTCCACAAAAATCGGCCCCTCATAGACCACTTCAACAACAAATTTGCAGATTTGTATACCCCTGAGCAAAACATCTGCGTAGACGAGTCCCTTATATATTTTACTGGGCGCCTTGGCTTCAAACAATACATCCCAAGGAAGCGCGCCCGGTATGGGGTCAAATTGTATAAGCTCTGTGAAAGGGCCACAGGCTATACCCACAAATTTTGGATCTATGAGGGTAAAGATCAGACCCTGGAACCGGTCGGTTGCCCCGTACTACCTGGGGAGCAGTGGGAAGACAGTTTGGGACTTGGTGTCACCCTTATTTGGCAAGGGGTACCATCTTTATGTGGACAATTTCTACACAAGTGTGCCCCTCTTCAGGCATTTGTTCTTAGAACAGATTGGCTGCTGTGGGACCGCGTGACCTAGTCACCGGGGCTTCCCCCAACGGCTCGTTACCACCCGTCTTGCAAGGGGGGAGAAAGCTGCCTTGTGTAACCAAGAACTGCTTGCGGTGAAATGGAGAGACAAGCGTGACGTTTACATGCTCTCCTCCATTCATGCAGACACGACAATCCAAATTGAACGAGCAACCAGTGTCATTGAAAAGCCCCTCTGTGTCCACAACTATAATTCACTCATGGGAGGGGTGGACTTCAATGACCAGATGTTGGCTCCTTATCTACTTTCCCGCAGGACCAGACGCTGGTATAAGAAGGTGTCTGTATATTTAATTCAATTGGCTGTATATAATAGTTTTGTTCTCTACAGTAAGGCTGGGAGAACAGGATCCTTCCTCAAATTTCAGGAAGAGATCATCGAGAACCTCCTGTATCCTGAAGGTTCCGTGGCCCCATCCACCAGTGTAGTGAGCCGTCTACACGAGCAACATTTCCCCAGTGTCGTTGCTGGTACCTCAAACCGACCACCACCCCGAAAAAAATGTTGTGTCTGTAGCAGAAGTGGAATAAGGCGCGACACCCGCTATTTCTGTCCTGACTGCCCTGACCACCCTAGGGGAGTGTTTCCGGAAGTACCACACACAGGTACACTTAGCATAGGGATTGCATCTCACAGGACAGGCACACAGGACGATTAGGGCCCATTCACACAGAGCTGCTGCAAACCTCTCCTTTGACCTGGGACAAAGTGCATAATGTACTTCGCCACATCTTTGGGCGATTTGCGCTTTGCACATTGTCCCATGGGGAAAGAGAGGTTTGTCCTATAAAGGTAAAAAAAAAAAATTTAAAAAAATCACCGTTAAGCAAAAAAGTTAACGTTCTGTTCAAAAAGTTAAATAAAGTTTAAAGTTAATACATTTATTGCGTTGCGGCCTGGTTTTTTCTTTTTTTTTTTTTTACCTTCCAGGTGGACCAACCGATCGATTAGCTGCAGCACTGGTGTGCATTCTGACAAAAGCATTGCACTGCTGTCAGATTACACAAAAGTCGGTGTATGCGGTGCTGCAAGACGAGATTTCTCCTCTGCAGTAAAAGATACGTTTGCCGAGGCATATGAGCTGAGGGGGCGGCGGTGTTCATATTATTTGGCAAACACTTTATAAATAAAAAAATAAAATCCTGGCAATGATTTATTCATCCACATCGATTGATGTGAATGGAGAAATCAGGTTTGCCAGGGAATACGAGCTAAGTGGGTATGGATGTTGGGCGGAGCTTCTATGTCCTGGCAGACGCCTTTCCCCTCCTTTTTTTTTTTTTGGGCAGAGATTTTTTCATCCACATTGATCGAAGCGAATGAAGAAATCTGTGCCGTTGATTTTTTCTTTCAACCCAGAGGCTGAACGAAAAAAAAAAATAATCTCATTATCTGTATGCTCAATATAAGAAGAATAGCAGAAACTCCAAATGCTGGCCATACATGTAATAATTGCGGAGACCCTCAAATGCCAGGGCAGTACAAACACCCCACAAATGACCCCATTTTGGAAAGAAGACACCCAAGGTATTTGCTGAGGGGCATATTGAGTCCATAAAAGATTGAAATTTTTGTCCCAAGTTAGTGGGAAGGGAGACTTTGTAAGAAAAAAGAAATTATAATCTATTTCCGCTAACTTGCGCCCAATTTTTTTTTTAATATGAACTCGCCATGCCCCTCATTGAATACCTTGGGGTGTCTTATTTCCAAAATGGGGTCACATGTGGGGTATTTATAATGCCCTGGCATTTTAGGGGCCCTAAAGCGTGAGAAGAAGTCTGGGATCCAAATGTCAAAAAATACCCTCCTAAAAGGAATTTGGGCCCCTTTGCGCATCTAGGCTGCAAAAAAGTGTCACACATGTGGTATCGCCGTACTCAGGAGAAGTTGGGGAATGTGTTTTGGGGTATCATTTTACACATACCCATGCTGGGTGAGATAAATATCTTGGTCAAATGCCAACTTTGTATAAAAAATTTGAAAAGACACCCCAAAACACATTGCCCTACGGCAATACCACATGTGTGACACTTTTTTGCAGCCTAGGTGGGCAAATGGGCCCACATTCCAAAGAGCACCTTTCGGATTTCACAGGGCATTTTTTACAGATTTTGATTTCAAACTACTTCGCACGCATTAGGGCCCCTAAAATTCCAGGGCAGTATAACTACCCCACAAGTGACCCCATTTTCGAAAAAAGACACCCCAAGGTATTCCGTGAGGGGCATGGTGAGTTCCTAGAATTTTTTATTTTTTGTCACAAGTTAGCGGAAAATTAGGATTTTTTTTTTTTTCTTACAAAGTCTCATATTGCACTAACTTGTGACAGAAAATAAAAACTTCCATGAACTCACTATGCCCATCACGAAATACCTTGGGGTGTCTTCTTTCCAAAATAGGGTCACTTGTGGGGTAGTTATACTTCCCTGGCATTTTAGGGGCCCTAATGCGTGCAAAATAGTTTGAAATCAAAATCTGTAAAAAATGGCCTGTGAAATCTGAAAGGTGCTCTTTGGAATGTGGGCCCCTTTGCCCGCCTAGGATGCGAAAAAGTGTCACACGTGTGGCATCACCGTACTCAGGAGAAGTTGTGGGTTTTGGGGTGTCATTTTACATATACCCATGCTGGGTGAGATAAATATCTTGGTCAAATGCCAACTTTGTATAAAAAAATTGGAAAAGTTGTCTTTTGCCGAGATATTTCTCTCACCCAGCATGGGTATATGTAAAAAGACACCACAAAACACATTCCCCAACTTCTCCTAAATACGGCAATACCACATGTGTGACACTTTTTTGCAGCCTAGGTGGGCAAATGGGCCCACATTCTAAAGAGCGCCTTTCGGATTTCACAGGCCATTTTTTACAGATTTTGATTTCAAACTACTTCACACGCATTAGGGCCCCTAAAATGCCAGGGCAGTATAACTACCGCACAAGTGACCCCATTTTGGAAAGAAGACACCCCAAGGTATTCCGTGAGGGGCATGGCAAGTTCCTAGAATTTTTTATTTTTTGTCACAAGTTAGCGGAAAATTATGATTTTTTCTTTTTTTTCTTACAAAGTCTCATATTCCACTAACTTGTGAAAAAATATAAAAACTTCCATGAAATCACTATGTCCATCACAAAATACCTTGGGGTGTCTTCTTTCCAAAATGGGGTAACTTGTGGGGTAGTTATACAACCCTGGCATTTTAGGGGCCCAAATGCGTGCAAAGTAGTTTGAAATCAAAATCTGTAAAAAATGGCCTGTGAAATCTGAAATGTGCTCTTTGGAATGTGGGCCCTTTTGCCCACATAGGCTGCAAAAAAGTGTCACACATGTGGTATCGCCGTACTAAGGAGAAGTTGGGGAATGTGTTTTGGGTGTCATTTTACATATACCCATGCTGGGTGAGATAAATATCTCGGCAAAAGACAACCTTTCCCATTTTTTTTAAACAAAGTTGGCATTTGACCAAGATATTTATCTCACCCAGCATGGGTATATGTAAAATGACATCCCAAAACACATTCCCCAACTTCTCCTGAGTACGGCGATACCACATGTATAGTCAAAAAGAAATAAAGTTATCAGCCGCAGGAAGGGGCGCCATCTACTGGTTCATTGGGGTATTTCAGTACAAGAAGAAAAATATATTCCCAATTCACTTCTTTATTTTTTTTCGAGGTTTCTTTTTTTTTTTTGTTAATTCTTTATTTTCAGAGTTTTTCAGTCAATAAACAGACATACATTGGCTTATTGGCCAAAAAATGAATTACATCAAGCCAATGGTATATGTATGTAAGCAAAAAAGATTGCAATAACTTGAGGTAACATCATGCAGCCATATGTGATAGATCATTTTAACGGAACAAGATCAGACTTCTATTTAGCTCCTAAAGGCGTGAAGTACTGACTAGAAAGTAGTCTAGTGGTGCGCCTAAGGAAGCTAAGGCTGCGTGAATAATTCACACAGTTATAAAATACATTATAGAAGTAAAAAAGGAGAGGAGAGAAAGAAGAAGGAGGCAGAGAAAGAGAGAGAAAGAAAAGGAGAGCGGGGGTTTAGTCAAAGAAGAGAGGAAGAGGGGGAGAGGGGGGTGGGGGGGAGTATAGGCTATGATCATATAGCTTCAGTACGCAATGAGATTATATGTAGATGAAAGGGCAAGCCCCAAAATTGAGGCACCGGTCAGGCGATGCTAACTTACTATTAATTGGCCATGTGGTTACCAGGTTAATTTATACCCTGCCCATCACCCATCAGCCTCCAAGGGAGCCAGGTTTTCATGAATTTCTCGTGGTTCCGGTTAATCCAACTGGTCATTTCTTCAAATTGGCAAATTTGGTTTACCTTAGCTATCCATTCTTTTACTGAGTGAGCGTTGGCGTCTTTCCAGTGAAGAGGTATGATGGTTTTGGCTGCAGCTATGAGGTGGGTTATTAGGTTGTGCTTTGATGTTCTGTAAAGTTCGGTTGGGAGTGAGAAGAGTACCATCTTAAGTGTAATTTTAAGCTCAATAGGTGAGACTTTATTTATGGTCTTGTAACATCGTCCCAGAAGGGAGTGATTAGGGGGCATGTCCACCATATGTGGGACAGAGATCCCTCTCCCTCGCCACATCTCCAGCAGACCCGATCCGCGGATAGACCGCACTTGTATAAGAACTCAGGGGTCCTATACCATCTGGATAGGAGCTTGAAATGATTCTCCTGTAATCTTGTGCACGGCGATGAACCATGTGAAAAAGCTAGGAGCTTTTTAAGTTCCTGCTCTGAGAAAACCACGTCAAGCTCCCTTTCCCATTCTCTGACATATAAGGGTTTTTTCTCCTCACCCTCGGCTCCCACCAAGGTGTAGATCTCTGAGATTTTTCTCTGTTTACGAATTGAGGATAGGAGCGTTTTTTCAAACTCTGTCAGTTGCCTTGCTGAGTTAAGCTTCTCTCTCAATCCTCCGCACACAGCACCTATATATGCCCTTGTGAGAAAAAAGCTAGGAGAGTTTTTTGATCGTTCTGGAACCCTGCTTAAAATTGACGTTTCTGTGTCTGGTGTTAACTCCCCTAGTCGGGCCTGAGCTAGATGCGACCATATTTCCTGGTGGATATCTCCGTTGATACCTAAGAGGTCTGGAATGAAGTTTGCAGGCATTAGGGGGGACGGGTCAGGTGCTAGCTTTTTACCTAGCTCCTTCCATGTCTCTCTTATCCCTTTCAATAGGGGGCCCATAGTGCTACCCTTATTTTGACCAGTATCACTTAGCCAGAGAAGCCATTGAAGTGTAGGTCCAACACTAAATTTCATAAGCTCCAATACATTTGGTTGTCTCTGGGGGTCTACTGATTCCAGCCATCTATTTAGTTGGATTGCTTTATAATATCTTGAGACGTCTGGAAGTCCTAAACCGCCTCTCGCTCTGCTCCTGACTAACAGGTCGTGAGCCAGTCTGGGTTTTTTCCCATTCCACAGGAATTTCAGGAAAAGTTTCCTGATTTCCAGAAATAATGTTTTTGGTAGGTGAATTGGTGCAAGTTGCATGGTGTATAGGATCTTGGAAAAAATATAAGCTTTGATTACATTCTTTCTACCAATCAAAGATAAATAAGGCAGGTTATACAGGTCCTTCTAAAAAATTAGCATATTGTGATAAAGTTCATTATTTTCTGTAATGTACTGATAAACATTAGACTTTCATTTATTTTAGATTCATTACACACCAACTGAAGTAGTTCAAGCCTTTTATTGTTTTAATATTGATGATTTTGGCATACAGCTCATGAAAACCCCAAATTCCTACCTCAAAAAATTAGCATATCATGAAAAGGTTCTCTAAACGAGCTATTAACCTAATCATCTGAATCAACTAATTAACTCTAAACACCTGCAAAAGATTCCCGAGGCTTTTAAAAACTCCCAGCCTGGTTCATTACTCAAAACCGCAATCATGGGTAAGACTGCCGACCTGACTGCTGTCCAGAAGGCCATCATTGACACCCTCAAGCAAGAGGGTAAGACACAGAAAGAAATTTCCAAACGAATAGGCTGTTCCCAGAGTGCTGTATCAAGGCACCTCAGTGGGAAGTCTGTGGGAAGGAAAAAGTGTGGCAGAAAACGCTGCACAACGAGAAGAGGTGACCGGACCCTGAGGAAGATTGTGGAGAAGGACCGATTCCAGACCTTGGGGGACCTGCGGAAGCAGTGGACTGAGTCTGGAGTAGAAACATCCAGAGCCACCGTGTACAGGCGTGTGCAGGAAATGGGCTACAGGTGCCGCATTCCCCAGGTCAAGCCACTTTTGAACCAGAAACAGCGGCAGAAGCGCCTGACCTGGGCTACAGAGAAGCAGCACTGGACTGTTGCTCAGTGGTCCAAAGTACTTTTTTCGGATGAAAGCAAATTTTGCATGTCATTCGGAAATCAAGGTGCCAGAGTCTGGAGGAAGACTGGGAAGAGGGAAATGCCAAAATGCCTGAAGTCCAGTGTCAAGTACCCACAGTCAGTGATGGTCTGGGGTGCCATGTCAGCTGCTGGTGTTGGTCCACTGTGTTTTATCAAGGGCAGGGTCAATGCAGCTAGCTATCAGGAGATTTTGGAGCACTTCATGCTTCCATCTGCTGAAAAGCTTTATGGAGATGAATATTTCATTTTTCAGCACGACCTGGCACCTGCTCACAGTGCCAAAACCACTGGTAAATGGTTTACTGACCATGGTAGTACTGTGCTCAATTGGCCTGCCAACTCTCCTGACCTGAACCCCAATGCCACGCCGCATTGAAGCAGTCATTTCTGCAAAAGGATTCCCGACCAAGTATTGAGTGCATAACTGAACATAATTATTTGAAGGTTGACTTTTTTTGTATTAAAAACACTTTTCTTTTATTGGTCGGATGAAATATGCTAATTTTTTGAGATAGGAAATTTGGGTTTTCATGAGCTGTATGCCAAAATTATCAATATTAAAACAATAAAAGGCTTGAACTACTTCAGTTGTGTGTAATGAATCTAAAATATATGAAAGTCTAATGTCTATCAGTACATTACAGAAAATAATGAACTTTATCACAATATGCAATTTTTTTTAGAAGGACCTGTATTTCAGCAGCAGTTGCGTGATATCCTTTTTGAGGGGAGTATAATTACATTTGAATAAATCATCTAGATTTTTTGGAATCATTATTCCTAGATATTTCATTGGTCCTTTGGACCAATGAAAAGGAAGACTGTTTTGTAAAGAGGTAGCTTTGAAGTCAGTGAGTGAGATGTTCAGAATTTCAGATTTAGAGTGGTTGACTTTAAAGTCAGATATCTGGCTGAACATCTCAATCTTTTTGACCAGTTGGTCAAGCCCCTTATCTGGGTTGGTCACCAGGAAGAGAAGGTCATCTGCGAAGGCGGTACATTTTAGTTCTCCCCTTGTGTGCTTTACGCCCTCTATTTCTTGAGTCTGTCTGACTAGTTGTATGAGTGTCTCTACGACTAGGATAAATAAGGAGGGTGATAATGGACATCCTTGTCTGGTTCCATTTGATATTTCAAATGTTGGGGACAATGTTCCATTAACTTTTAGTCTGGCATGTGGTTGTTGATAAAGTGTGAATATTGAATGAATGAAGGGGTCAGGGATGGCAAATCTCTCTAACGTCAGTTTCATGAAGTTCCAGTTGACCCTGTCAAACGCCTTTTCACCGTCAATGCTCAGCAGGGTCAACGGGAACCTCTTTGTCTTGGCGGAATGGATTGCGTGGAAGATCCGATGAGTATTGTCCATCCCTTCTCTACCCAGGACAAATCCCGACTGTTCTGGGCCAATTAGGTAGGGAAGTATTTTACTTAGCCTGGACGCCAATATTTTGGCCCAGATTTTCAGGTCTAGGTTAAGGAGAGAGATCGGCCTATAGCTCCCACAGTTCTGGGGGTCCTTGCCTTCTTTATGGATAAGTGTTACATACGATTCCTGTGTCTGTCTAGGCAGCGAACCTCCTTGCAGTATCATATTGCATACATCTGTGAACCGGGGGGTTAAGATATCCTGGAAACTTCTGTAGTACAGTAGGGGTAGACCGTCTGGGCCTGGGCTCTTACCCGGGGGGGAAACTGCGGATAATCAAAGACACTTCCTCTAGAGTGACCGGGGAAGTTAAAAGAGCCATGTCCTCTTGGCGGACTGTCGGGAGCCTGAGGGAGTTTAAAAATTCGCTAATGTTAGTCTGTCTGGGGACAGGTTGGTCTATAGACAAAGGCTTATTTAAGTTGTATAGTCCCTCATAGAATTGTTGAAAAGCTCTTGCTATTTCAGGCGTGTCCTGGGTAACTCTACCATTAGGCTGTTTTATTTTGGGAATGTAAGTTAAGTTTTTTGTCTTTTTTAGCAGTGAGGACATCAACTTACCCCCTTTGTTTCCGTGCGCATATACTTTATGCTGAAAATTCAACATTTGTTTCCTTACTTTCTGAGCCAGGAGGTTTTTGAGTTGGAGTCTAAGATCTGCTAGTTCCCCCTGCTTCTGTCTGCAGGCAGACATTTTGTCTAATTTCTCTAGTGACATTATCTGGGCTAGTATGGAGTCGACCTTCTTCTGGTGTTCCTTCTTTACCCTAGTGCCTATAGATATGAAGCAGCCTCTGATGTAGGCCTTATATGCCTCCCACTCCATGGGTGAGGTGCTGTGTGCAGAGGAATTGATCTTGAAGTACAACTCTAGCTGAGACCTAACCTAATCGAGATGTAGTTTGTTGTTCAACAGGGATTCGTTAAGTCTCCAGTTCCATTCTCTCCTTGGTAGTGAGGCCAGAGCGAGGGTCAAATGGCATGGTGCATGGTCGGAGATGGTAATATTCCTGATCTCTGTATTGCTGGAAACAGGCAAAAGAGAAGCAGATGTTAAAATGTAATCAAGCCTCTGATATGAGCCGTGTGGGTTAGAAAAGAAGGAGTAGTCCCTCACTGTCGGATTGCTAATTCTCCATATGTCTATCAGTTGGAGATCCTGCAATTTTCTGTGCAACCTACTTATGTGTTTCTGTGCTATGTGTGACTTGGATGTGGAAGAGTCGAGATCACGGTCCAGCACCAGATTAAGATCTGCTCCCAAAATCACCTGACCCTCTGCAAAGTGTTTGACTATGTCTAGGGTCTTAAGGAGCCATTGCACAGTGGCTGTATTCGGGGCGTATAAGTTAACTAGTGTATACTTTCTGGACGCTATCTCCCCTTTTAAGATCAGGAACCTCCCTTCCTCATCCATAAGCTGCTGAGATAGTGAGAAAGGTATGGACTGGTGTATAGCTATGGAAACTCCCTTAGAGGCTGAGGTAGGGTGAGCGCTATGAAACCACTGGTTGAATGGTCGGGATGGCAGCTTTGGTATTTTGTTCTGGCGCAGATGTGTCTCCTGTAGGAAGACTATATGGGAGCCCATTTTCTTCAAAGCTAACATCACCTGACCTCTCTTCTGAGGTGAATTGAAGCCCTTTACATTGAAGGTTGTCACTTTGACCTCTGCCATATCTTATTGGATGGAAGCGTTCTCTGTTGCAGTACTGGAGCAAAAAAAAGAAGTTCTAAGCTGTTTGACAGGTAGGACAAAAAGGAGTGAGGGAAGAGCGTAAGACGGGGTGAAGTGCGGGTAGGACAGAAAGAGATAAGTGGGGGGGAAGACAAAAAGAAGAATACAAGTGTTAAACAATATAACAGTAGCTCTTTCCACTAATTTCGTAGGCTATAATCAAGTCAGGATGAATACTAGAGGAGGGGAAATAAATGAAGGGGGGAAAGTGAGGGTGATCGTGAGGATAAATGAGATCTGTGTCACCCATACACTCACGTTCATAAACCAGATTGTGTCAAGCTATCTGGTTGGTGACCCATCTGCTATATTCAAGATTTGTCGCCTTTTCTTATTGTGGAATAAAGTGCTATGGGGAATAGGAAACGGGGGGGGGGGGGGATATACAGAGGTGAGTGAATGTTCTCTTGCTGGAAAGTAGGGGTTACATTAATGGTTACATCATGATCTAGTGATGTTTGTCAACTCCTACTATTTCCAAAGGCCCCATAGGGTCTCTGTTGACATAAATATTGTACCATGAGAGTATACTGAGATTCCAATATCGCTATCCCTAACTTTTCTTATTTTCCTATATCCTAAGAATTAGATGAAATGGCCAGGGGAAAAGCTGGGGGGGAATGGAGGGGGGGGGGGGGGGAGGGTCGACCCCAGCCCCATAGCAGATAGACTGGATTATTTAAAGGGGAGACCGCAGTATTATCTATGTAGGTAAGGAGAACCATAATCAAACTTTAAACAGTTCTAGCCAAGTTGGGAGCATATGATATCTATTAAAGCTCTTCTGATATAACATTGGAGCTTTAGCAGCTCTACCTCTTTTTTTTTTTTTTTTTTTTCAAAATCAACTTTGTGACTAACTGCAGGTAAATCACATTAAGTCCCACAAGTCCCAAACATCAAACCTTAGGATTAACAAAGGATCCTTGTAGGTTAGTAGACAACTTTCACTATTTCAGCTGTCCTTCAAGAGACTGTAGCACCCGATCTCTGGAGTTGTCTTCAGGGTGGTGGGGATCGCACGCCTGCTGCATCTCTAGCCATCTTGGATTTCCCCTTAGATACCTTCCTCCATGGATCAACTTTAGTGAGCTGCGGCAGGTCTGTGGGTTGGACAATCAGCATCCATGAAGGCACCTCCAGCGGATGGATTCCTATGACTTCCCAAGCCCTTTCGAGATCATCCGGGGTATGTATCGCAATACGTTTGCCGTTTTTTATGATCGCGATACCGAAGGGGTAGAGCCAGGCATATTGTATTTTCTGGGCTCTCAGCGCATCCAATAGGGGTTTCATAATGCGCCTTTTCGCAAGTGTGGGTGGCGCTATATCTTGGTAAATCGCAATGTCCACTCCGCCGTACGCCACTTGTCTTTTCTCTCTGGCTGCGGCCATTATTTGGGCAGTGTCCACGTATGATAATAATCCACAGACCACATCTCTAGGTCTTTCATTTGGCTTAGGAGTTGGTCTCAGGGCCCTGTGGATTCGCTCTATTACAATCGGAGCGGCAGACTCCTGGCCTAGTAGGTCGGCGAAAATTTCCATGGCCACTTTCTGCAGTGCTTCAGAGGCCCAGGATTCGGGCAGGCCCTTTATTCGGATATTCCGTCGCCTACTTCTATTTTCCTGGTCCTCCAACATCAGCATTGCTTTGTTTAGCTCTGTGGTGTGGAAGTTCAGGTACTCCTCTACCCCGTGGCATGCGACACAAGTTTGTGTGCTGAAGTCTCCAGTGATTCTACTCTGTGCCCCATTTGTGTTATTTCGGATTTTATGTCTGATAGTTCTACCAGTACCGGTTTTATAGCCTTTTCTAGTGCTTTCCCTAGTACCTTGGTGAGAAAGGATTTCGAAACTGGTGAGGGGTCACGAGATTCCACTGTGTCCCCCTGGGAGCTGTCGGCATCAGAGTCTTCTCCTTCTTCAGCGCATGCAGCTGCCGCTGCCATCTTAGGGCCCGCGCCTGGTGAGAGGAGCGCTTTCTTCTTGAGGAAGCGCTGCATTGCTTGCTGGCTCTTTTGGGTTCTCGGCGTGTCTGGGGTGTCAGCACCCCTGTCTCTCCCATATTTGACCATTTGCAGATGGGTCACTGCTGATTAAGTGGTTTAGTTCGCCTGAGTGGAGAGGAGCTGAGCTCTCACACAGCCATCCACAGTCCCGGCTAGGCTCCGCCCCTCCCCAATTCACTTCTGCAGTTATATGTGGTAAAAGTATTTAGTGGCCTGCTTCAGTACAAGAAGAAAAAATATATTCTCAGTTCACTACTGCAGTTATATGCGGTGAAAGCGTTTAGTGGTGTATTTCAGTACAAGAAGAAAAATATGTTCTCAGTTCACTACTGCAGTTATATGTAATGAAAGCATTTAGTGGCGTATTTCAGTACAAAAAAAAAAAAAATATATATATATATATATATATATATATTTATATCAGAAAATGAACGGCACTCCTTTAGATGATAAAAAGTCTCCTTTATTCACCTGTGCGGTGCAACGTTTCGGCTCAGCACTAGAGCCTTTTTCAAGCCTTGAAAAAGGCTCTAGTGCTGAGCCGAAACGTTGCATCGCACAGGTGACTAAAGGAGACTTTTTTATCATCTGAAGGAGTGCCGTTCATTTTCTGATCTATTATTGGGGTAAGAAGTCTCTTTCCTTGTGAACGTGCACCCTCACTTTTTTTCATTTAGCTGGTGCCGCCATTTTTCTTCAGTATATATATATGCAGTTCACTTCTGCAGCTATATGTGGTGAAAGTGTTTAGTGGCATATTTAATTACAAAAATAAAAATATATGTGCAGTTGAGTTCTGCAGTTATATGTGGTGAAAACATTTAGTGACATTTCAGTACAAAAAGAAAAATTATGGAAGATTCAGCCCGCACCACCCTTAGCAGGTGCAGATTGCTATGGCGAAATACAGATACAAACGTAAAAACACAAAATGCAATCGCACATTGCAACCAGCACTCTGCCCTGCCTTTATGCTGGATGTTGAATAAGGCATTGGTGTACATTTTGGCCAAAGCGTAATAAGCCACTTACCACGTCAAGGTCGCCTTCATGAGTGGTCCCTAACACTAGTTCCTACCTTTTATGGGCCATGACAGCCACATAAAGTCCAGGGAGCGCAGGTACAGCATGCACGCCAAGCACACTCTGCTTTTAACCCCGTCCGGTGCCATTACAGCTTTCATCGGATCCAGGGAAGTACCAACATGCATGCTGAGCCCACTGGCTTATTACGCTTTGGCCAAAATGTACACCAATGCCTTATTCAACATCCAGCATAAAGGCAGGGCAGAGTGCTGGTTGCAGTGTGCGATTGCATTTTGTGTTTTTACGTTTGTATCTGTATTTCGCCATAGCAATCTGCACCTGCTAGGGGTTGTGTGGGCTGTATCTTCCATATTTTTTCTTTGTAGTACGTATTGGAGGCGTGGCGATCTCCAAGCAGTCAAGCACACCTGTCCAGTTAATCTGCCCCCTGGAGGCTGGTTTTAAAGTCAGTATAAAACTGAGTCTGCTTATATAGCACCTACCAGTAGCCATTAGGCTCCAGGAGAAGTGTATAGTGGGCTTAGCATGCATGTTGGTACTTGCATCCTTGGATCCGATGAAAGCTGTAATGACACCAGACGGGGTTAAAAGCAGAGTGTGCTTGGCGAGCATGCTGTACCTGCGCTCCCTGGACTTTATGTGGCTGTCATGGCCCATAAAAGGTAGGAACTAGTGTTAGGGACCACTCATGAAGGCGACCTTGACGTGGTGAGTGGCTTAATACGCTTTGGCCAAAATGTACACCAATGCCTTATTCAACATCCAGCATAAAGGCAGGGCAGAGTGCTGGTTGCAGTGTGCGATTGCATTTTGTGTTTTTACAAAAAGAAAAATATATATGCAGTTCACTTCTGAAGCTATATGTGGTGAAAGTGTTTAGTGGAGTATTTCAGTACAATAAAAACATATATATATATATATATATATATATATATATATATATATAGTACAGACCAAAAGTTTGGACACACCTTCTCATTCAAAGAGTTTTCATTTTTTTTCATGACTATGAAAATTGTAGATTCACACTGAAGGTATCAAAACTATGAATTAACACATGTGGAATGATATACATAACAAAAACGTGTGAAACAACTGAAAATATGTCATATTCTGGGTTCTTCAAAGTAGCCACCTTTTGCTTTGATTACTGATTTGCACACTCTTGGCATTCTCTTGATGAGCTTAGGTGTGTCCAAACTTTTGGTCTGTACTGTATATATTTATATATGCAGTTCTTTTCTGCAGCTATATGTGATGAAAGCGTTTAGTGGCGTATTTCATTTAAAAAAGAAAAATATATACGCAGTTCACTTCTGCAGTTATATGTGGTGAAAGCATTTAGTGACGTATTTTAGTACAAAAAGAAAAATTTATACACAGTTTACTGTTGCAGTAATTTGTGGTAAAAGTGTTTAGTGACGTATTTCAGTACTAAAAGAAAAATATATACGCAGTTGACTTCTGCAGCTACATGTGTTAAAAAGCGTTTAGTGGCCTTATTCATTGCAAAAAGAAAAATATATTCTAAATTTACTTCTGCAGTTATATGTGGTAAAAGCGTTTAGTTGCCTATTTCAGTGCAAGAAGAAAAATATATTCTCAGTTCACTTCTGCAGTTATATGTGGTAAAAGTGTTTAGTGGCCTACTTCAGTATAAGAAAAAAAAAATTATATCAATTAACTTCTGCAGTTATATGTGGTGAAAGCATTTAGTGACGTATTTCAGTACAAAAAGAAAAATATATACACAGTTTACTGTTGCAGTAATTTGTGGTAAAAGCGTTTAGTGACGTATTTCAGTACTAAAAGAAAAATATATACGCAGTTGACTTCTGCAGCTACATGTGTTAAAAAGCGTTTAGTGGCCTTATTCATTACAAAAAGAAAAATATATTCTAAATTTACTTCTGCAGTTATATGTGGTAAAAGCGTTTAGTTGTCTATTTCAGTACAAGAAGAAAATTATATTCTCAGTTTACTTCTGCAGTTATCGTGGTAAAAGCATTTAGTGGCCTCTTTCAGTACAAGAAGAAAAATATATACGCAGTTCACTTCTGCAGTTATATGTGGTGAAAGGGTTTAGTGGCGTAATTTCAGTACAAAAAGAAAAAATATATTCAGCACTTTTAGGGGTGTTTAAATTTCATTTTTATTTATTTAGTTCAGCTAACAGTCAGACAGAGATGTGCCAGGTCCTGCACAGAGGGGTGGCAGAGGCCTAAATGTTTCTGGGGCAGGCACAGGTCGCAGCAGAGTAAGGGGGTGTGGCAGCAGGAGTCCCAAGTCTTTGCCAAAAAGGTAGTACCAGACCTGCACAAACATGTAGAACAGAAGGTTAGCCAGTCCTTGAGCCTGTCGGTGTCTGCTAAAGTACATGGCAGTGCAGACATGTGGAGCTTTAACTACGGTCAGGGACAATACATGTCCTTTACGGCTCACTAGGTGAACGTGGTTCCTGTACAGCCACACAAGCAACTTGGCCAGGTGATGTCACTTCCTCCTCCACGTTCTCACATCGTTGGTCGAGTGGCAATGTCCGCCTCTGCCTCCTCATCCTTCACCATGTCCTTAGCTTCTACTGCAGGGATAATTCACAGTGCCCCTCTACCACATGTGCAGGGTACAGCGGTGTCACGCTGTTCTGCACCTGGTTTGCCTGGGCGAACAGCGTCACACAGGGGAGGAACTGCTCGGTCTGATTCATCAAATAATCGAATCCCGGCTTTCTCCACGACAACTGAAAATCGGAACCATCGTGACCAACAATGAGAAGAACATGGTGTCAGTGCTGCGTCAAGGAAGGCTGAGCCATGTGCCCTGCATGGCACACATGTTTAATCTGGTTGTCCAGCCGTTCCTTAAGTCTTCCACCCATCTGCAAGACATCCTAAGAATGGGCAGGAAACTTTGCTGCACTTCAGCCACTCGTACACCGCAAAGCACACCCTCCTTAAGCTACAGCGTCAGATCGGCATCCCCCAACATAGGCTGATATGCAATGTTTTCACCCATTTGATTTCCACCCTCCATATGTAGGACCGACTATACAAACAGAGAAAGGCCATCAGCGATTTCTTGATGATGCAAGCGGATAGGAGCACTCCCCTGTGTAACTTCGATGTCAGCCATTGGCAGCTCATGCGTGACACCTGTCGTTTGCTCAGGTCCTTTGAGGACTCCACATTATTTGTCAGTCGCCAAGACTACAGGATGAACAACGTCATTCCATTGCTTCATGTCCTGAAACAGATGCTGGTAAAAATGACTAGTCTGGGGGCTGAACTGAAGGAGGAGGAGAAGGGGGAGGAGCACATGGGAGCACAGGCAATGTGTAGCGAAATGGTGGTTTTTCTACTCAGGTGACAGGAGAGTAGTGATGACTTTTTTATTTTCAATCTGTAGTGTTATTCCACTTTGGCATAATCCTACCCGACAAGTGTCCCCGTCACCATGGGAACGCCTGTGGGTTAGAATATACCATCGGATCTGAGTTTTCACGATCTCAGGGAAAACTCAGATCCGATGGTATTTTCTAACCCACAGGCGTTCCCATGGTGACGGGGACGCTTGTCGGGGAGGAGTATGTGAACGACCGTACAGATTGGGGAAAAAAATGTGAATATTCTAAATAACGAATATATTCCCTATATTGCTATATATTTGTTTTTTAGAATATTCGTAATTTTATTTTCCATATGACTCATTGACCCACAAGAAAGAAGCAGGGGGGAATCATGTTTTTAGATGTTAAAAAATTACGAATATTCAATATAGCGAATATACCGTATAGCACTATATTTTTTATATTCGTGAATTAGCAAAGTTGCGATATTCGCGATTAATATTCGCTGTTTGAATATTCGCGCTCAACACTACAGGAGAGGAGGAGCAGAATCAGCCAGAGGAATGGCGATGAGGAAGACGAGACAGAGGACCCAGACACACTGTGGCAGTATGCAGTGGAGCTGAAGGCAGGGAGTCCCTCTGAGTCACTTGCACAAATGGCATGATGCATGCTCACTTTCTTGCGTAATGACAGCCGAATTGTCAGCATTCAGCAGACGGATGACTTCTGGCTCTCCACCTTGTTGGACCCTCACTACCAGTCCATGGGGGCCTTTTTTACACCCACTGAGAAGGAGGACAAACTGAACTACTGTATCTGCCCCATCGTCCATCCTCTCGCAGGTCTAACCTGGGGGCCTTCTGCGACCACGTTTCACTGCCATGGCTGCTGGGGAGGGTTGGGGTGGCAGGAGCAGTACCAGCTCCATCAGCAGCATCCTGAGTCTACAATCGCTGATGAGTAGCTTTCTTCACCCACATAGTGAAGAAACTACTCACCAGCAGCAACAGGCAGACCTGGAGCATGACCTGAACTAGCAGGTAGTGGCATACTTGGACAGCACCCTGCCAACCCACATTAAAGATCCGCTGGACTACTGGGCAGCCAAAATGGATTTGTGGCCGCAACTAGCAGAGTTTACCCTGGAAAAGCTGGGGAGCCATAGGTACCCCAAGGAGAACTCGCCAGTCCACCCAAAATGTAGAGAGACTGACCTTTGTCAAGAAGATTCAGGCGTGGATCAGCCAGGATTTCCACCCAACAATGCCTGATGCATCTGATTAGATTATCCATGCCGCTTCACCCAAACCTTGAAAAAAGACCTGTTACCTGCCTCAGCTACTACTCTGATGCTGCCACCCGCCTGATGTCACATATCTGATGCCAAGTGCCCCTTATTTCACCCACCTTTGTCAGCGGGTACTGGTATTGCCACCCACCACCCCACATTGTTGCTGGGTCACTTTGTAGTCTCCTGATGTTGCTGCTGCCATTGCCACACTATGTCACCTTCACACTCTGTGGTCTCCTGATGATGCAGCTGCCATCTGCACACTATATCACCTTGCGGTATCCTGATGCTGCTGCTGCTGCCATCTCCACACTATGTCACCTTGCCACTCTGTGGTATCCTCATGCTGCTGCCATATCCACACTATGTCACCTTGCCACTCTGTGGTGTCCTGATGGTGCTGCCATATCCACACTATGTCACCATGCCACTCTGTGATATTTTGATGCTGCTGCTGCCATCTCCACACTATGTCACCTTGACACTCTGTGGTATCCTCCTGATGCTGCTGCTGTTGCCACCTCAAGACTCGGTCATTGTGCCACTCTGTGGCATCCTCCTTATGCTGCTACCACCAGCTTCACACTCTGTCATTGGGCCACTCTGTGGTCTCCTCATGCTGCTGCCACCTCTAGACTCTGTCATTGTGCCGCTCTGTGGTCTCCTCATGCTGCCTCCACCTCCAGACTTGGTTATTGTGCCACTCTGTGGCCTCCTAATTCTGCTGCAACCTCCACACTCTGTCACTGGGCCACTCTGTGGTCTCCTCATACTGCTGCCGCCACCTCCAGACTAGGTCATTGTGCCACTCTGTGGCCTCCTCCTGATGCTTCTGCTGTGACTCTGTCATTGTGCCGCTCTGTGGTCTCATACTGCTGCAACCTCAAGAGTCTGTCATTGTGCCACTCGTGGCCTTCTCTTGATGCTGCTGCTGCTTCCACCACCTCCAGACTCTGTCAATGTGCCACTCGGTGGCCTTCTCATACTGCAGCCAACTCCAGACTCTGTCATTGTGCCACTCAGTGGCCTTCTCATACTTCTGCCACCTCCAGACTCTGTCATTGTGCCACTTGGTGGCCTCCTCATACTGCTTCCACCCCAGACTCTGTCATTGGGCCACTCTGTGGTCTCCTCATGCTGTTTCCACCTCACCACTATGTCACAGGTCCACTCTGTGGACTTCTCATGCTGTTCGCACCCTCCATACTTCATGACTGGGCAACTATTTTGGCCTGGCTGACATCATCATTTATTTGACCCTTTGTCTGATCTGTCAGAAGGAAGGAAAAATTTGATGCACAACAGATCCTGTCTGTGTAGCAGCTGTAAGGCCTGTATGGTCCCATCAGAATTGGCTTATGATTTGGTAGCTAAAAGCAAGAGTGGGTACAAAACACAGAATACATGCAAATATTCTATTCACGTGTCATCTCAGTTTTAGATCCACTCCTGTTTTTTTGGCCATTAGCGATACTGATGGATTATTGAGCAAATGCTGACCGAGTGAAGGCGTATGCTCCACAGACAAGATCCATTTTTGGGGGTTATTGTTCTGACGGAACAGATGAATGGCAAATGAATCAGTGATATCAACACAAACTTGCTGCTGACACCCTCTCCACTCTGTCAGGGGGGCTCTACTTGTATAAGTGTTTAATAGAACAGGTTCTGTAGACATCTATGTGGAATCAGCTGACAAGGGTGTAAAAGGACTGCATCAGTATGCCTTCCGTTCAGTCACTGTCAGGCGTTTTGGCCGGACATAATACCGCAGCATGCTGCGGTATTATGTCCGGCCAAAATGTCTGATCAGTCGCCGGCATTAATTCCCATTGACTTGCATTAGTGCCGGATCTGGCATTGCAAAACAACTGAAGGAATGGGAAAACTGTGAAAAAGACAGCGGATCCATCCATCTGCATGACAAGTGGAGAGACGGATCCGTTCTTGCAATGCATTTGTAGACGGATCCGCACCCTAAAATTCTAAGCCTTCTACCTTCCTGAAAAATAAAATGACAATTTGAAAATAATGCCAACATGAAGACATCTGGGAAATGTACAGTAACAACTATTTTATGAGGTATAACAATCTGCTTTAAAAACAGAGACATTCAAATTGAAAAAAATAGTGAATTTTTCAAAATTTGGAGTAAATTTTGCATTTTTCTTTATAAATAAAGGTGAAACATATTGATGCAAATTTACCACTAACATGAAGTACAATATGTCAAAGGTTTCTTCAATGTGTCACGAGAAAACAGTCTCAGAATCGCTTATATAAGTAAAAGTGTTCAGGAGTTATTACCACATAAAGTGAAACATGTAATGTTGGCAACATGTGGCTTGGTCCTTATGGTGAAAACAGGCTTGGTCTTGAAGGGGTTAATGCAATGACAGGTGTCAGAGCGACACTGAAATATATAGTTATGGGTAAACGCATGGTTGAGGGTTTTAACAAACGTGACAGCTTTTATTAAAAATAGTTCATGTCTATGCGTTTCGGATCAAATAGTATCGATCCTTATTCATGGCGGCGCTTTCCGTGCTTCCTTTGCTATTGCAGCCAGGTAAATGCAGCTACTCCTTCTTTTATAACAAACCCTTCAGTAACGAGCCACTTTTCACCTTCAGCCCCAGGTCAATTTTTTATAATTGAACTCAGCGATCTACATAGATTTAGTTGTGTGTGTGCAGTGCACAATCTTTTTACTCTGCCCTGGGCCCAGTGACACAGGAAAATAACTTTTATCCGTCTGTTAGTTAGGTGGGCGGTGGCGGCCATTTTGTGCAAACTCAGTGCACCAGCATTTTGTGACATTTAAATCGAAGCTTGAAATACTGCAATAATAATCTGGTTTTAAAAAAAACACCCTTTTTTGGCAATATCCTACATCTGGCCTTTGCAGCATTAATCAGTGTGTAATTTAAGCTAGAAATACAGCTATAATTTTCTGGGATTTAAAAAACACCCTTTTTGGGCAAAATACACAATTTTGCAGCCTATGCTGATCTGCACATGTGAAATTCAAGCGCTATATACTGCTGTCATATTCTGTTAGTAAAAAAAAAACACCCTTTTTAGGCAAAATACTTAATATTGCAGCCCTTGCTGCATCTGTGATTGTTAAAAATAAGTTTGAAATACTTCAATAATTTTCTAGCTTTGAAAAAACACAAATTTTTGGCAATAACCTTCATCTTGGGCCTCTGCTTCATTAATCATTGTGCAATTTAAGCTATACATACAACTATAATATTCTGGGTTTTAAAAAACACCCTTTTTGGGCAAAATACACAATTTTACAGCCCTTGCTGCATCTGCACATGTTAAATTCAAGCGTTATATACAGCTGTCATATTCTGTTAATAAAAAAACACCCTTTTTGGGCAAAATACTTAATATTGCAGCCTTTGCTGCATCTGTGCTTGTTAAAAACAAGTTTGAAATACTTCAATAATTTTCTGGCTTTGAAAAAACACCCATTTTTGGCAATAACCTTCATCTTGGGCCTCTGCCGTATTAGTCATTGTGCAATTTAATATAGAAATTCAGCTATAAATTTCTGGGTTTTAAAAAAACACCCTTTTTGGGCAAAATAAACAATTTTACAGCCTATGCTGCATCTGCATGTGTGAAATTCAAGCGCTATATACTGCTGTCATATTCTGTTAGTAAAAAAACACCCTTTTTGGGCAAAATACTTAATATTGCAGTCCTAGCTGCATCTGTGATAGTTAAAAACAAGTTTGAAATACTTCAATAATTTTCTGGCTTTGAAAAAACACCCATCTTGGGCCTCTGCTATAATATTCTGGGTTTTAAAAAACACACATTTTAGGCAAAAAACTAAATTTTGCAGCCTTTGCTGCATATGTCATTGTGAGATACACCCTTTAGATACTGTGGTTCTATTCTGCTATTAAAAAAACACCCATTTTGGGCAAAAAACGTAATTTTTCAGCCTTTGCTGCATATGTCATTGTGAGATCCACCCTTTAGATACTGTGGTTATATTCTGCTATTTGAATAACACCCATTTTGGGCAAAAAAAAATAATTTTGCAGCCTTTGCTACATATGTCATTGTCAGATACACCCCTTAGATACTGTAGTTCTATTCTGTGTGGGGGTTTTGCTCTGGTAGGCGCACGGTAGTGGCGGCAGTACAGAGGCTCAGGAGACAGGCTTTGTGTCCAAACCGTGCTCTTTTATTCACTCCAGTGCATCACATCAAAAACTGTGCAGTCCACACAATAGCAATGTTCAGAAACCCCACCTCCCACAACGGAGCCCCAAACGCTGCAGGCGTATCGGTGCCTGTTCACACAGTCTCTCCCACCAGTGATTGGTACTACACCTTGTCATGGGGAAGGTTCGTCCAAGTTCATGCAAGGTAGACAGGTCAGGTGTCGGCCTGGACAAGGGATTGGCTCCAGCCACAAGATCCCATCTTTTGGTCCTTCGCTGTGCCTGCATCAGTTGTGCAGTCTTTGTTAGATGGAGCGGACTACAGAGCTCAGCCTCCCATACAGCTTCCTGCAGAGAGACAGGAGACCGCACTATATCAGCCCCCACAGTCAGTGAACACCAAACCTATATTCACACGCTCTGGGTGTAGCATGAAGACCACACCCACCGAGCATAGTGAAGGATTAACCACCGGACTAGGGCCAGAGAAACCAACCTGCCCGGATCATTGTAGACTGACACCAACTACCAAAAACCGTGGTGGTCCGTGGGGAACAACAAAACAAAAAAAAAACGTCTCTCGCTCCACCGGGGCCACTACCCCCAGTGGTACGTATCTTCCTTCCACTACCACTCCAGATACTCTCCTACATCTGCTATTAATAAAACACCCCTTTTGGGCAAAAATCTTTAATTGCGGCCTAGTCTGCATCTGTAGGTGTGAGATACACCCTTTACATACTGTGTTTTTTTTCTGCTAGTAATAAAACACCCATTTTGGGCAAAAATCTTTAATTGCGGCCTAGTCTGCATATGTACGTGTGAGATACACACTTTAGATACTGTGGTTCTATTCTGCTATTAAAAAGCAACCCATTTTGGGTAAAAAATTTAATTTTTGCTGCCTTTGCTGCATATGTCATTATGAAATACACCTTTTAGATACTGTGGTTCTATTCTGCTATAAAAAAAATAAAAAATTTGGGCAAAAATCTTTAATTGCGGCCTAGTCTTCTGCATCTGTACGTGTGAGATACACCCTTTACATACTGTGTACCCTTTACTATTCTGCTATTTAAAAAAAAAACACCCATTTAGGGCAAGATCCTAAATTTGAGAAATATTAGGAGAGTGTCAAATAAGGGACATGGCACCGGTCGTGGTGCTGCTGGTGGAGTTCCTGTTGCAAGGGAGAGGACGTGGTCGATGTGCCAGCTACACGCAAAAGTGAAACACCTTTCTCAGGTGCGAGTAAGCGACAGAACCTGCAGCGGTATTTGGTCAGGCCTAATGCGGCTCTAGGAATGGCGAGGCCTGAACAAGTACAGGCGATAGTAGATTGGGTTGCTGATGGTGCCTCCAGTTCCTTCACATTGTCTCCCACCCAATCTCCTGCTGAAGGATCAGAGTTGGCACCTGCAGCCGATGTCCATCAGTCTTTTACCTCACCCCCTTCCAAATCAGCCAAGCAGTCTGAGCCCTAAGTCATGCAGCAGTCTCTTCTTCTTTTTGATTACTCTGTTAGCAGGGTTTCCCAGGGTCATCCACCTAGCCCTGCCCTGATGCCCAACCACTTATTTTTCAAGATGAGTACATGGGAGGACCATCGCAGCACGTCTCGGATGATGACGAAACACAGGTGCCAACTGCTGGGGCTTTCAAAAGTGTGCAGGGGTGAAGGCTGGGTGGAAGATGATGTGGAGGACGATGAGGTCCTCGACCCCACATGGAATCAAGGTCATGCGAGTGACCTGTTTAGTTCAGGGGAAGAGGCGGTGGTCGCACAGAGCCACCAGCACAGCAGAAGAGGGAGCAGGGTGCAAAAGCGGAGCGGCCATCCCCTAGACAGAACGCCTGCTACTGCCTACCGCAGCAAGGGACCAAGCACACAAAAGCCAGCTCCAAGGAGTTCCCTGGCGTGGCAGTTCTTCAGACAATGTGCTGACGACAAGACACGAGTGGTTTGCATGCTGTGCAATCAGAGCCTGAAGCGAGGCATTAACGTTCTCAAACTGCATGACCAGGCATCTAAGTGAAAAAGCACAAGCTGCAGTGGAGTAGACACCTCAAAAACCAAGAAAGGTCTCTGGCTCCTCCGCCTCCTCAGCTGCATTATCAGCCTCTTCATCCACCTCTGAAGTGACAGTGCCACCTGCCAACCCCCAAACAGAGGATCTTCAAGCAACACCACCATCTGGGTCACCAATCATCTCCACAATGTCCCACATAAGCGTTCAGCTCTCCATCTCCCAAATACTGGAGCGGAAGAGGAAGTACCCCACTAACCACCCGTGATCCATGGCCCTGAATGCCAGCATTTCAAAATTACTGTCCTTTGAAATGCTGTCATTCTGTCTGGTGTAGATGGAGAGTTTTAAAGGCCTTATGGCGGTGGCTGTCCCACAGTATGTCGTGCCCAGCCGCCACTACTTTTCCAGGCGTGCCATCCCTTCCCTGCACAACTAAGTGGGGCACAAAATCAGGTGTATACTGCGCGACGCCATCTGTGGCAAGATGCACCTCACTACAGATACGTGGACCAGTAAGCACGGTCAGGGACGTTATATCTCCATAACAGCACACTGGGTAAATGCAGTGGCGGCTGGGCCTGACGCAGATAACAGTTTGTCAAATGTCATTCCACCTCCGAGGATTGCAGAGCACATCAGTTTGCCTCTGTTGCTTCCTCCTCCTACTCCGCTTCCTCATCCTTTACCGACTCCTCATCCGGTCAGCGTAACACCTTCACCACCAACTTATCTGTTTGGGGGACAAACCCCACACCGGTCAGGAGCTGTGGACGGGCCTTGAACAACAGACCAATGAGTGCTTGGTGCCAGTGAGCCTCAAGCCCGGCCTGGTGGTGTGCGATAACGGGCGAAATCTCATAGCAGCTCTGTGACTAGCTGGTTTGACGCATATACCTTGCCTGGCACATGTGATGAATTTGGTGGTGCAGAGATTCCGTAAAAATTACCACAATATGTCAGAGATGCTGCATAAAGTGCGGGCCGTCTGTAGGCGCTTTCAGCGTTCTCACCCTGCTGCTGCTCACCCGTCAGCGCTGCAGTGTAACTTTGGCCTTCCTGCTCACCGCCTCATATGCGAGGTGCCCACAAGGTGAAACTCCACCTTGCGCATGCCCGCCAGACTGTGCAAGCAGCAGCAGGCAATAGTGGAGTTTCAGCTACAGCACTCACGTGTGAGTCGCTCTGGGGAACAGCACCACTTCACCACCAATGACTGGGCCTCCATGCGAGACCTGTGTTCCTTGTTGCGCTGTTTCGGGTACTCCACCAACATGGCCAGTGCCGATAACGCCGTTCTCAGCGTTACTATCTCACTTCTATGCCTCCTTAAAAAAATGCTGCTGGCAATAATGGAAGAGGATGTGTGACAGGAGGAGGAGGAGGAGGAGGAAGAGGGATCATTTCATAAGGTTTCAGGCCAGTCATTTACAAGTGGCTCTGAGGGTGGGTTCCTGCACCCACAAACGCCAGGTACACAATTTTCTAGCCAGGGCACAGTTCTGCAGGATGACGAGGTGGAGGATGAGGAACCATGATCACAGCAGGGTGGCACCCAGACCAGCTCATGGCCATCACTGGTGCGTGGCTGGGGGGATACATAGGACACAGATGATACACCTCCCACAGAGGACAGCTTTTCATTGCCTCTGGGCAGCCTGGCACACATGAGCGATTACATGCTGTAGAGTCTCCGCAATGACCGCAAAGTTGCCCACATTCTAACTTGTGCTGATTACTGGGTGGCCACGCTGCTGGATCCCAGTTACAAGGACAACGTATCATCCTTAATTACCTCACTGGAGCGTGATAGTAAGATTCGCAAGTACAAGTGCACGGTGTTAGACGAGCTGCTGGTGGCATTCCCTTCTGACAGCGGGGGAACAGTGGAAGCACAAGGCGAAGGCTGAGGACGCGGAAGAGGTCACCAACGCAGCTGGGGCACCGGCAGCACCTCAGAAGGCAGGGTTAGCATGGCCCAAATGTGTAAAAGCTTTGTCAGCATGCGACAACAACCAGCACCACCAGCTGATATGGAACGTCTTAGCAGGAGGCAGCATTTCAGCAACATAGTGGAGCAGTATGTGTGCACATGCCTACACGTACTGAATGATGGGTCTGCCCCTTTCAACTTCTGGGTCTCCAAATTGGGAACATGACCTGAGCTTGCCCTTTATGCCTTGGAGGTGCTGGCCTGCCCTGCAGCCAGTGTATTATCTGAACATGTGTTTAGCATGGCAGGGGGCGTTATCACAGACAAGCACAGCCGCTTGTCCACAGCCAATGTGGACAAGCTCACGTTCATTAAAATGAACCAGGCATGGGGGGCGGAGCTAGCGCCGAAACAGTATGGACGCCTGAGGCTGCAGCTCCGTTACAAAGAAGCTCTTTTCTCACAAGCTGGCGCACCGATTATGGTGAAAATCGGAGGCCCAAGGACCGGAGAACAAGCTGCATCAGACAGGAGGAACCCTACCTCCGGGGAGATGGACAAATTTATAAAAAAGGCAGCGACGCTGCATGTGTCTAAAGAGCCCAAGATGGCGCCGACTCCTACCCGCGCCCCGCGCTTTAAACAATCCGACCTGTTAGATCAGGCTGCAGGTGGAGAAGATGACACAGACGACCTCCCTATCTCACGCTCCTTCTTAAAGGAGCTCCTGTCCTCCTCCTTGGCGTCAGCCTTGGCGCCTCTGAGCTCCGATCTTGCGGCCATCAAACAGGAAATAACACAGGTGGGCTGCCGGGTGGAAACGCTAGAAAGCACACAAGAGGCCATCATCAGGCATCAGACCGAAGTATCGCAGCGGTTCCTGTGCATCCAGCAAAAGATGAATAACCTCTGCAGCTCCCTGGAAGACCAGGAAAATAGAGGTAGGCGGAACAATTTACGTTTCCGAGGGGTCCCTGAAACGGTGGAAGCAGGAGACGTGCCGAGTACTGTGGTGAAAATCTGCATGTCACTCCTGGGACCAGATACAGCCCATGAAGTTATCCTTGAGAGGGCCCACCATTCCCTAAGACCTAAACCCCCTGTCACGGCCCCACCAAGAGACATTATTTGTAAATTCCTCAGTTTCCCAGTCAAAGAGGCAGTCATCACTAAAGCCCGCCAATCTGGTAAAGTGATCTGGGACGGCCACGAATTGCAAATTTTCCAGGACCTGGCTCAATCAACCCTGGATAAAAGAAGAGCTCTGTGCCCTCTGACAAGATGGTTGAGAGATCGTAAGATTCCATACAGATGGACATTGCCTTTTGGCCTTACATTTGCTTATGAAGGCCGCAGACTCTCAGTTTACAACCACGCAGATCTGGACTCGATTTTTAATGACCTAAAGATTGAACCTCTGGAGATAGAGAACTGGGACCCCGTCCAGGACTTTTCCAACCTCCCTGACATCCCACAGCCAGGCATCTGGGAGCGCCAACGTACCCCAAAGCGCCATAGAAGCCCCAAGAACCCGAGAAGATCCTCGTCCAGAAGACTACCTATGGACAATTGAACATATCCGCTCAAGTCCGATCGGATCAGCCAGATCTTTAACAAATGGTGATTTCGAACATGTTCTCTTGTTTCTCCCCCCCCCCCCTATTGCTTTTTAGGCTTTATCATGCCTGACACTTTATTGTTTTCATTAGGTATAATACCTTATTGTTATATTGTTAACCCTTTTGTTCCAGGATGTATAATGACCTGCGGTCCCTTTAAATATTCCGCAGAAAAGTATAATGCTATGTATTTGTCCGCAACTTCTTGCAGACCTAGGTTAGGAGCCTCTTGTGGTGGGAGACGGCGGAGCGGTCCTATTTGGATTATAAGGTGATATGGCAGACATACAAATTACCTCTTACAATGTTAAAGGTTTTAACTCTCCTTCCAAGCGCTGCCAAATTCTCTCAGAATTAAGGAGAATGGGCTGCTCCGTGGTCCTCCTCCAGGAGACGCACTTCAGGGTAAACCACTTCCCGAATCTGTCTCATTCTTGCTTCCCCACTTGGTACCATTGTGGCACGAACTTGTCTGCCTCCAGGGGAGTTAGTGTAGGCTTTAGTAGAAATATCCCATTCACCTATATGGATCACATATTAGACTCTGTGGGTAGATTTATCTTTTTAAAAGGTCGTATTGCCAACCAGACATACACATTTATTAATGTGTACGCTCCAAACGTCAACCAGGTAACATGGATACAAAATATTCTCCAAACAACTGATCATTTCAGAGAAGGTGTGACCATTTTGGGAGGTGACCTCAATCTCACTCTGATTCCCTCAGAAGACTCATTTTCAAAAAAATCTGCTCTTTCAAACAAAGCCTTAAGCAAACTGAGGAAATCCCTCCATGAACGTCGCCTGGTTGACGTTTGGAGATCCCTAAATCCCACAATTAGGGACTTCACATTTTACTCAAACCCACACAGTTCATATCAACGTCTAGACTACTTTATGGTATCAGCGGAACATATCCAACTGTGTCCCAAGGCCCAGATTGGTTCTATTAGTATTTCCGATCATGCCCCTATATGGATTAATATCCTCACACCTGACAGGCCCATCACCTCTTACAGGTGGAGACTCAATGAGATGTTGATCCAATCCCCAGAAAATAAAGAAAAAGTCCTTAATTGGCTGTGAGACTTCTTCTCAACTAACGATACCCCCGGTATTCACCCCTATACCCTGTGGGACTCCCATAAGGCTTATATCCAAGGTCAACTTATAAGTCTAGGCTCATTTACTAAAAAACTAAAACTGGCCCGCATTGACTCTCTTCTAAAGAGCATCAGAGATATTGAGATCATCCACAAAAGGTCCCTATTAGACTCCCACATGGCAGAACTTACGCTCCTCAGGGCCGAACTAAAAAACCTCCTCAACACTCAATTGGCAAAATTTTTCCTCCATGCATAATACAAATATTTTGCCCACAGGGACAAAGTCTCCAAATTTATGATGTCCAGAATTAAGAAAAGAAGGGCCCAAAATTTTATTTGCAAAATTCGCAATAAGGAAGGAGATGTACTCTCCAATACTGAGTCCATAGCCCGTAGGTTCTCTGAATTCTACTGATCCCTTTATAACCTTCCGACCCAGGATAATACTATCGCCAAAACCACACATCAGGACTCAATAAATCTCTTCCTCCGTTCTATAGTCACGCCCCGAGTGAACGACGCCCATATCAATATCTTAAATTACCCATTTACTAATGAGGAACTCCAGTTAGCTTTAAATCAACTCCCAAAAGGTAAGGCCCCCGGCCCTGACGGGTTCCCTGCTCTATACTACCGCTCTTTTCAATCCGTCTTATCACCACACTTACTCAATGTATGCAACCGAACCCTACAGGGTGACCCTCTCTCCCACGAAATGACAAAAGCCAATATCACCATTATTCCTAAAGAGGGGAAAGACCCTACAGATTGCGGCAATTATCGCCCTATCTCCTTATTGAATTTGGACTTAAAACTGTTGGCTAAACTGTTAGCCAATCGCCTTGCCCCCATCCTCCCTCAACTGGTACACAGAGACCAAACAGGCTTTATCAAGGGTAGAGAGGGAAAAGACAATACAGCCAGAGTCTTAAACTTGTTATTGCATGCCTCAAAATTTCACTATCCACTGGTGTTGGTCAGCACAGATGCCGAAAAAGCATTTGACCGAGTACACTGGAATTATATGTACCGCACCATGGAACATTTCGGAATTCCTGATGCCTTTATAAACTCTGTTCAGGCCATGTATACTAGTGCCTCGGCGTCTGTGCTGATCAACAACACTATATCCCATCCCTTTCCCATAAAAAATGGTACTAGGCAGGGGTGCCCCCTGTCCCCCTTGATTTTTGTTCTAATTTTAGAACCCCTTCTTACTCTCATACGTAGTGATGAAACTATAAGGGGCCCAAGATTGGGAGATCAAGAACATAAAATTGCGGCCTTCGCCGATGACCTCCTGATAATGTCATCCAACCCTGACAAATCCTTGCATAGTATATACGCCATTTTGGATAAATTTAGCTACCTCTCCAACTTCAAAATAAATATGAAAAAATCCCACATTTTGAGTATAGGGCTCAGCCAGAAAATCAAAACTGAATTAGCTCTCTCCTCCCCTTTTAATTGGGACTCGCCCTTCATATCATATCTAGGAGTCAAGATACACCCTAATATCACTTCCTTATATAAACTAAATTATATCCCCCTGCTGAACTCTATTAAATGTCAATTAGAAGCTTTGAACCCCCCTCTACTGTCTTGGTTTGGACGCAAAAACATGGTCATGTCCCTCGTACTACCTAGATTAACATACCTCCTCCAGGCTCTCCCCATACCTATCCCTAACTCCTTCTTTCAATCTCTGGGACAATCAATCCGCTCCTTCATGTGGAATGGTAAAAAAGTTAGGATCAATATCAACACCCTCCAGAGATCCAGAGATCAAGGAGGCATAGGCCTTCCCAATCCTCAACTATACAAGTATGGAGACCCCTGCTTATCTACCGTCACTAAGGTCCTTGCTGGTAGACCCTCACCATAATTTGTCACCACCACCTAATCACAACCTACTGGTTGTATCTACTCTCGAGGCGTGGAAATGGTTCCAAGACTCAAAATGGGGTTTCCCATTGCCATCCCCTCTGGTTCAAATCAGAGATGTGATGGGCTTAGCTCCTTTGGAGCTTAGACAAAGCATCCCCAAGAACCTACGATCCTCTGACTTACCTATAATCAACATTCTGTTAAGGAATGAAGAGGGACCAATGAACCGACTAACCCTGATCTCTTCCCTACCCGAGATTGAATCCCATCCACATATGCTACAGTTCCTGGTGACGTACATTAACAGACACATCCCATTGAGCTCCCTAATTAGACCCCTCACGTGGTTTGAGAGTCTCATACACAGCCCTTCTCCTCTGAGGAAAGTAATATCCCTACTCTATAGATATCAAATTACAGCGATCATGCCACCCAAACCTAGCTTTATAACCCTATGGGAAAGGGATCTAAATAGCCACTTCACGGATGAGGAACAGCACCTTATGTTTAGAATACCACACTTGTCCTCTAGATTTACCAGGATCCAAAAAAATGGATATAAGGTACTGACTAGATGGTACAAAACACCTGATGTCACTCACCATTTTAGCAGTAGTGGTTCTGACGCATGTTGGAGGTGTGGAGAAGAGCGGGGAACAATGCTCCATATTTGGTGGGCCTGTCCCCTGATATTTGATTGGTGGAACATTATTTTTTTTAAATGCAACGAAATTTACAAAACTAATGTTAACCCGTCACCGGTCTTAGCCCTACTAGGATTGCGTCTCAACCACAAGACAATCATTCCCCCTCTGTTCAAGATACTGATTATAGCCGCACGACTCCTAATCCCTACACATTGGTTATCTCCAAATGTCCCATCTTTGGACCACTGGCTCAACAAGGTTGAATCCTTATATAGATTCGAGGAAATAGCAGCTTGGGAAAATAGGTCACACCATAAATTTACAACTCTGTGGAAAAACTGGAGATCCTATAGAGTTTTTGAAAGATGAATCCTTCCCCACCACCCAGCTTTACAACAAGCTTTAAATTATGATCCTCCCTTAACCTGCGGATTTGTACTACAAATGATATTGCTCCGCTTACATACATCCTTTTTCTTGTTGTTATGTTGATTGTTGTTCATTAATGACCACTAAGCAATTTTTGTAAGACAATTTATGCATAACGGGAGCTCGCACCTCCCTTTCAAAAGTACTCTGTAATTGACAATTATTTGCAATAAAACTTTTTGAAAAGGAAAAAAAAATATAAATGAACCAGGCATGGATCCCACAGGACTTGTCTGTACCTTGAGCAGAAAAGACATGTATACTGGCCTTACCCAGCCTTTGTTATACTACAGCGCAATTGCTCATTGTTGTATTTTGTATATTTCCCACACTTTTGGGGTGTACCCTAATAAAAATAAAAAATAAAAAAATTGAAACCAAAAAAACAGTCTTGACAACCTCTTCCTCCTCCACCGCTTCTTCCACCTACATCGCTACGTCCACCGCCTCCTCAAAATCCTACTCGATATGGACCTCCACCTCATAAATCAAATTATTTTAATTTTTTTGTACGTATTTTATGTCATTTCACTAATTGATCTGTTATATTTTTGGGTGAAATTTGCCAATTTTTGGGTGTGATATACCACTGCTCTACCTAGTAGACAGACTAAAATTATTCACAAATTTGTCTGTTGCATTTTCAGGTGAAATTCACCAATTTTTGGGTGTGATATACCACTCCTATACCTAGTAGACAGGTAAAAAGAAAAAAACAAAAACTAATTTGTCTGTTACATTTTCAGGTTAAATTCACCAATTTTTGGTTGTGATATACCACTTCTATAACTTGTATTCAGGTAAAAAAAAAAAAACACTAAATTTGTCTGTTACATTTTCGGGTGAAATTCACCAATTTTTGGATGTGATATACCACTGCTATACATAGTAGACAGGTAAATAAAATTCACTAATTTTTCTTTTACATTTTCGGGTGACATTCAACAATTTTTGGCTGTGATAGACCCCTGCTCTATCTAGTAGACAGGTTGATACATTTCACAAATTTTTCCGTTACATGCTTGGGTTGACATTTTACAATTTTTGACGTGAGTAAACCCCTTCTCTGCATAGGTGACAGGAAACTAAATTTTTTAAAATAATCTGTTCCATTAGTGGGTGACATTAACCCATTTCTGGCGATGAAAAACCCCTACTCTTCATAGGTGACAGGGACTTAAATTTCAAAAATTCGTCTTTAATTGACCCTTTCCTTCGATCCTTCTGATTTAATAACTTTTCCCATATTTCCGCTTGATCAAAATTAAATTTCCTCTATTGATCTCCCTTGGATGTGGTCTCTCATTCTCACTCCCCCTCTCCGGTGTGGAACCCTGATTCGCTGATAATCGCAATGAACATGGTAGGCTCAGAAAAGAACATCGAAAGTTGATAGAGAAGATATCCAAATGGATGGTGGACGTCACAGGGAAGTTATCTAGAGTAGAGTTGAGCGAACACCTGGATGTTCGGGTTCGAGAAGTTCGGCCGAACATCCCGGAAATGTTCGGGTTCGGGATCCGAACCCGATCCGAACTTCGTCCCGAACCCGAACCCCATTGAAGTCAATAGGGACCCGAACTTTTCGGCACTAAAAAGGCTGTAAAACAGCCCAGGAAAGAGCTAGAGGGCTGCAAAAGGCAGCAACATGTAGGTAAATCCCCTGCAAACAAATGTGGATAGGGAAATGAATTAAAATAAAAATTAAATAAATAAAAATTAACCAAAATCAATTGGAGAGAGGTTCCATAGCAGAGAATCTGGCTTCCCGTCACCCACCACTGGAACAGTCCATTCTCAGATATTTAGGCCCCGGCACCCAGGCAGAGGAGAGAGGTCCCGTAACAGAGAATCTGTCTTCATGTCAGCAGAGAATTAGTCTGCATGTCATAGCAGAGAATGAGGCTTCACGTCAGCCACCACTGCAACAGTCCATTGGTATATATTTAGGCCCAGCACCCAGGCAGAGGAGGGAGGTCCCGTAACAGAGAATCTGTCTTCATGTCAGCAGAGAATTAGTCTGCATGTCATAGCAGAGAATGAGGCTTCACGTCAGCCACCACTGCAACAGTCCATTGGCATATATTTAGGCCCAGCACACACACAGGCAGAGGAGAGAGGTCCCGTAACAGAGAATCTGGCTTCATGTCAGCAGAGAATCAGTCTGCATGTCATAGCAGAGAATGAGGCTTCACGTCAGCCACCACTGCAACAGTCCATTGGCATATATTTAGGCCCAGCACACACACAGGCAGAGGAGAGAGGTCCCGTAACAGAGGATCTGGCTTCATGTCAGCAGAGAATCAGTCTGCATGTCATAGCAGAGAATCAGGCTTCACGTCAGCCACCACTGCAACAGTCCATTGTCATAAATTTAGGCCCAGCACCCAGGCAGAGGAGAGAGGTCCCGTAACAGACAATCTGGCTTCATGTCAGCAGAGAATTAGTCTGCATGTCATAGCAGAGAATGAGGCTTCACGTCAGCCACCACTGCAACAGTCCATTGGCATATATTTAGGCCTAGCACACAGGCAGAGGAGAGAGGTCCCGTAACAGACAATCTGGCTTCATGTCAGCAGAGAATTAGTCTGCATGTCATAGCAGAGAATGAGGCTTCACGTCAGCCACCACTGCAACAGTCCATTGGCATATATTTAGGCCTAGCACACAGGCAGAGGAGAGAGGTCCCGTAACAGACAATCTGGCTTCATGTCAGCAGAGAATCAGTCTGCATGTCATAGCAGAGAATGAGGCTTCACGTCAGCCACCACTGCAACAGTCCATTGGCATATATTTAGGCCCAGCACACACACAGGCAGAGGAGAGAGGTCCCGTAACAGAGGATCTGGCTTCATGTCAGCAGAGAATCAGTCTGCATGTCATAGCAGAGAATCAGGCTTCACGTCAGCCACCACTGCAACAGTCCATTGTCATAAATTTAGGCCCAGCACCCAGGCAGAGGAGAGAGGTCCCGTAACAGACAATCTGGCTTCATGTCAGCAGAGAATTAGTCTGCATGTCATAGCAGAGAATGAGGCTTCACGTCAGCCACCACTGCAACAGTCCATTGGCATATATTTAGGCCTAGCACACAGGCAGAGGAGAGAGGTCCCGTAACAGACAATCTGGCTTCATGTCAGCAGAGAATCAGTCTGCATGTCATAGCAGAGAATGAGGCTTCACGTCACCCACCACTGCAACAGTCCATTGGCATATATTTAGGCCTAGCACACAGGCAGAGCAGAGAGGTCCCGTAACAGACAATCTGGCTTCATGACAGCAGAGAATCAGTCTGCATGTCATAGCAGAGAATGAGGCTTCACGTCACCCACCACTGCAACAGTCCATTGGCATATATTTAGGCCTAGCACACAGGCAGAGCAGAGAGGTCCCGTAACAGACGATCTGGCTTCATGTCAGCAGAGAATCAGTCTGCATGTCATAGCAGAGAATGAGGCTTCACGTCAGCCACCACTGCAACAGTCCATTGGCATATATTTAGGCCCAGCACCCAGGCAGAGGAGGGAGGTCCCGTAACAGAGAATCTGTCTTCATGTCAGCAGAGAATTAGTCTGCATGTCATAGCAGAGAATGAGGCTTCACGTCAGCCACCACTGCAACAGTCCATTGGCATATATTTAGGCCTAGCACACAGGCAGAGCAGAGAGGTCCCGTAACAGACAATCTGGCTTCATGACAGCAGAGAATCAGTCTGCATGTCATAGCAGAGAATGAGGCTTCACGTCACCCACCATGTCCGACCATGTCCACGACCATGTCCACGTCCGCGTCCCTTACTAGATGTTTTTCTCATTGTTATGGTTCACCACAACAACAAATATATTATTTGGCCCAATGTATTGTATTCAAATTCAGCGGGATATAAATTTGAGGCCTAGTATTTAGGCGCTGGGTGACCGGTATGGATTTAGTGACAGAATTAGACTTGGAAATGCACAGAAGCGTGTGTGTGTGAAGTTATTCTGAATGACCCAATGTGCACCTTGAATATTATATACCCTTTTAGGGATAGATTTCAAATAGCTCTGATATAGCAGAAACCACTAAATTATGAAATTGCTAAATTGGGAATTGTATTTCAACCCAGAACAAAAAATGTGCTTTGACGGACACTAAATAACTTTCCCAGCCACAACAGGACAGCGGTAACGAGAGATTTAGCAGGATATAAATTTGAGGCCTAGTATTTAGGCGCTGGGTGACAGGTATGGGTTTAGTGCCAGAATTAGACTTGGAAATACACAGTAGCGGGTGTGTGTGAAGTTATTCTGAATGACCCAATGTGCACCTTGAATATTATATACCCTTTTAGGGATAGATTTCAAATAGCTCTGATATAGCAGAAACCACTAAATTATGAAATTGCTAAATTGGGAATTGTATTTCAACCCAGAACAAGAAATGTGCTTGAACGGACACTAAATAACTCGCCCAGCTACAGCACTAAGGACAGATTTAGCGGGATATAAATTTGAGGCCTAGTATTTAGGCGCTGGGTGACAGGTATGGGTTTAGTGCCAGAATTAGACTTGGAAATACACAGTAGCGGGTGTGTGTGAAGTTATTCTGAATGACCCAATGTGCACCTTGAATATTATATACCCTTTTAGGGATAGATTTCAAATAGCTCTGATATAGCAGAAACCACTAAATTATGAAATTGCTAAATTGGGAATTGTATTTCAACCCAGAACAAGAAATGTGCTTGAACGGACACTAAATAACTCGCCCAGCTACAGCACTAAGGACAGATTTAGCGGGATATAAATTTGAGGCCTAGTATTTAGGCGCTGGGTGACAGGTATGGGTTTAGTGCCAGAATTAGACTTGGAAATACACAGTAGCGGGTGTGTGTGAAGTTATTCTGAATGACCCAATGTGCACCTTGAATATTATATACCCTTTTAGGGATAGATTTCAAATAGCTCTGATATAGCAGAAACCACTAAATTATGAAATTGCTAAATTGGGAATTGTATTTCAACCCAGAACAAGAAATGTGCTTGAACGGACACTAAATAACTCGCCCAGCTACAGCACTAGGGACAGATTTAGCGGGATATAAATTTGAGGCCTAGTATTTAGGCGCTGGGTGACAGGTATGGGTTTAGTGCCAGAATTAGACTTGGAAATACACAGTAGCGGGTGTGTGTGAAGTTATTCTGAATGACCCAATGTGCACCTTGAATATTATATACCCTTTTAGGGATAGATTTCAAATAGCTCTGATATAGCAGAAACCACTAAATTATGAAATTGCTAAATTGGGAATTGTATTTCAACCCAGAACAAGAAATGTGCTTGAACGGACACTAAATAACTCGCCCAGCTACAGCACTAAGGACAGATTTAGCGGGATATAAATTTGAGGCCTAGTATTTAGGCGCTGGGTGACCGGTATGGATTTAGTGACAGAATTAGACTGGGATATGGCCAAAAAATAAACAGACTATTGCTGGTTAAATGCACTTGGTGTGACAGCTTCACCCTGATGTAGGCTTTAGCCAAAAAACAACCACACCATTGAGGGTTAAATGCACTTGGTGACAGGCGCAGCTTGCCCCTGATTTAGTATATGGCCAAAAAATGAACAGACTATTGCTGGTTAAATGCACTTGGTGTGACAGCTTCACCCTGATGTAGGCTTTAGCCAAAAAACAACCACACCATTGAGGGTTAAATGCACTTGGTGACAGGCGCAGCTTGCCCCTGATTTTGTATATGGCCAAAAAATGAACAGACTATTGCTGGTTAAATGCACTTGGTGTGACAGCTTCACCCTGATGTAGGCTTTAGCCAAAAAACAACCACACCATTGAGGGTTAAATGCACTTGGTCGCAGCTTGTGCTGGCGCACCACAAGACACAAAATGGCCGCCGATCACCCCAGAAAAATGTGACTGACAAACGGTCTGTGCAGCCTAAAAACAGTGAGCAATTGAGGATCAGCAGCTCAATGATCCACAGCTGCAGATCGATCAGTTAATCAAGTCCTTTGGAGGAGTTAATCTGCCTAATCTCGCCCTACTGTCGCAGCCGCAACCTCTCCCTACGCTAATCAGAGCAGAGTGACGGGCGGCGCTATGTGACTCCAGCTTAAATAGAGGCTGGGTCACATGGTGCTCTGGCCAATCACAGCCATGCCAATAGTAGGCATGGCTGTGATGGCCTCTTGGGGCAAGTAGTATGACGCTTGTTGATTGGCTGCTTTGCAGCCTTTCAAAAAGCGCCAAGAAAGCGTCACAAAAGCGCGAAGAAAGCGACGAACACCGAACCCGAACCCGGACTTTTACGAAAATGTCCGGGTTCGGGTCCGTGTCACGGACACCCCAAAATTCGGTACGAACCCGAACTATACAGTTCGAGTTCGCTCATCCCTAATCTAGAGTCAACAAAGTGGCAGCAGGGCCTCTCCTGTCTAACGTTTCCTAATCCAAAATACAGCAATGACATTCCCTATAATTTTTTATTAATCATTCAAATAACAGGGCATCTTAAGAGTCCTGTATTGTTATTTATCGTCACTATCTCCCCGAGTCAGGAGTGGGTAATTGCCACGCCCCCTTCTTTTCTTCAATTCTTCCGTTTTAATAGCTTCTCCCACTTTTTCGCCCGATCACAATTAAATTTCATGCATTGATCTCCCTTGGATGTGGTCTCTCTTTCTCACGCTCCCTCTCCGGGGTGGAACCCTGAATTGCCACTAACCATGATCAACATGGTAGGCGTAGAAAAGAACATCAAATGTTGATAGAGAAGATATCCAATTGGAACATGAGCATCACAGGGGCGTGTGACATGGTGGGGCAGTATGTTTGCACATGCCTACATGAACTAGCTGATGGTTCTGCCCCCTGCAACTTCTGGGTCTCCAAATTGGGCACATGGCCTGAGCTTGTCCTTTACATCTTGGAGGTGCTGGCCTGACCTGCAGCCAGTGTATTGTCTGAACGTGTGTTTAGCACTACTGGAGGGGCTTATCACAGGTTATATTTCCCAATGTTTTGGGGTGTACCCTAATTTAAAAAAATATAAATAAATTTAAAAACAAAAAGCAGTGTAGGCTACCTCCTCCTCCTCCACCGCCGCTTCCACCTACACCACCACATCCACCGCCTCCTCAACCTCTTACTCCATATGGACCTCGTCCTCCTAGATCAAGATTATTATTTTTAATTTTTACGTATTTTAAGTTATTTAACGTCATTTTCCCTATCCACATTTGTTTGCAGAGCTCTTAACCACATTTTGATGTCATTTTCAGCCCTCTAGCCCTTTCCATTACATTTTACAGCCATTTTAGTGCTCAAAAGTTCGGGTCCCCATTGACTTCAATGGGGTTCAGGTTCGGGGTTAAGTTCGGGTCCCGAACTCAAACTTTTTTGTGAAGTTCGGCCGAATCTGTCGAACCCAAATATCCAGGTGTCCGTTCAACTCTAGTTATTAATTTACATTTACCATATGTCTACTTTATGTTGACATAATTTGGTAAATGCCATACATTTTTTTAAGAAGATTTTCAAAACCCACTTTTTTAAAGATCAGTTCAGTTATGAAGTCACTTTGTGGGGCTTACATAGTAGAAACCACCTGTAAATGACCCAATTTTAGAAACACCATCCTTCAAATTATTGAAAACTGATTTTATAAATTTTGTTAACCCTTAGGTGTTCCATGAGAATGAAAAAAAAACATGGAGGTGAAATTTCACAATTTAACAGGCAAACAAAACTTCACATTGATTACCCTGCTTCTATGGTTTACATAAACACCCCATATGTGTTCATAAACTGCTGTATGGGCATTGGGCACAACACAGGGCTCAGAAAGGGAAAGAGCACCATATAATTTATGATTTCACTGGGATAATTTTAAGTTATCATGATACACTGCTGCAGTAGAAACTCCCAAAACGTAACGCAATTTTTGAAACTATAGGATAAAGCAGTTGGTACTACTATGGGGTACATATAATTTTTGATTGCTTAATATTACACTTTTAGTTAGACAAGGTAACCAAAAATGGCTTTTGTGGCACATTTTTTTTTTTTTTTTTTTTTACTGGGTTCAACTGACGGAATAGGTGATGTGTTATTTTTATAGAGCAGGTCGTTACAGATGCAACAATAGCAAATATGTGTATTTTTATTTTTATTGCTTCAGTTTTATATAATAAAGCATTCTTGAAAGGAAATCCATATTATTATTATTTTCTGCCGATGATTTTGTAGGGGCTAATTTTTTGAAGGAAGAGTAAGGTGACCAAAAATTGCTGCTTTTGCAGTTATTATTATTTTACGACATTTACTTTAGGGGGTAGATCATATTACTTTTTTATAGAGACGGTCGTTAGGGGTACGGCAATACCCATTATGTCTGTTTTTCTTTTTTTTTCTATTTTTTAAGCATCTCTATATGTCTTTATTATGGGAAAGAGGCATAGTTTTTTCTTTTTTCTTTGACTTTTTTTTTATTATTATGAAAAACACTTTTTTTAATATATTATTTTTGTCCCACTGTTGGATTTTAACTTTTCGGGGTCTAAGCCCCTCTGCATTGCATTAAAATCCATCCTGTATTGTAATGTATTGCCTGTCAGCTTTTACACTGACAGAGTGCTTATGAGATTCAGCCGGGGGCTGGATCTCATAGTCTTCCGTAGAAGACTGCAAGATATCGGGCTGTCTTCTCAGCCATTGGGTCCCCATTACTGCAGCATGCGGACCCAATGGAGATGGGGAGGGAGCCTGTACCCTCCACAAGCACTGTGTATATCACTATCAATGCTGACAACGGCATACACAGGGGTTAATATGCCGGCATCGGTGTATTCACTGAAGCTGGCGTATACAGCAGGGGCTAGGCTGTCAGTGACAGCCAGGCTGCTGATCCAGTGGGCTCAGTTCCCGCATCCGCCCGATCAGGGCACCATACATGTACAGGACACAAGTCACCTCCTGCACCGCTGTATAGGTACGGTGCTGATATCCTATGGGTTAAATACACACTGCTCTGTGAGATTGTTATGCATTTTAAAAATAAACATTCTATCAGTTGCCTGGTATTGGGGGCAGATGCCTGCCAGTGTTTATACATGCACACAGTAGTAATGGAAAAAGCAGTGGCTTGTTCTGTGGAAGCACCCAAAGATTCTCCCTTTTCTGGGGAGCAGCAGCATCAGTTCAGTGTAGAACTTAACAGACAAGGCAGGAGATGTGCAGCCATTTAGCTGTAGTAGTAGTGGTGGTAGCAGGGGAAGCAGCAGCTGCAGTACAGTAAGGAACACAGTGAATAGTGTAGGAGAGTACCTGGGGTGGTAATAGACGGCAGGTACGTGCCACCGGGGGTCCTGGCACCGGTGGAGTAAGAGCCAGAAAAGTGCATATTGCAGCGGTTATGCTGTTAACACAGCGGATCCGGGCCGGACTCTTATTGGGAGCAGGCAGATATGCGGGCGGGTGCCTGTCTCCCCACAGTCCAGGCCAGGTTTTGCAGGGAAGGGTTAAAACCTGACCAGCAACAAGGGTGTGGTGTGCAATGTGAAGCTTCAGTGTTCTCTGGCTGTGAGAGTGAGAAGTGGAGGTGAGCTGGGCTGTGTGCTGAGGCCTGTGGAGGACTGTGCAGGATCCTGCAGCTGAACCCAGGAGGGATCCGTGTCCTGTGGCTAGAAGCAAGACCCATGGACTTACTTCACCAAGGAGATAAAGGTGACATTACTCCTGGCTTTAAATAGACTTTGCTTTATGTGACTGAAACAGGCCTCAAGTAGCCTGCAGCAGGGACTTGCTGTGTTTGAACTATTATTTTGCTGTTGTGTGTGACCACCCTCCCTATGAACTGCACCGTCTTTCACAAATATGCACCGTGTGAATAAACAAAGCATCGTGTTTTACACCAAGACCAGTCTGTGTTGCCTCTATACTGCACTCGCTACCACTGCCTACCAGAGCGGATCCCCACAATTGGTGGCTTCAGCGGGCAAACGGCAGTGAGGCAGAAAATTGTGCTGTTTGGACTGTATGTCATATATTAAGCCAGCAAGTTTTGTGGCTCCAGATAAAATGGAGGAGGCTATTAGACACTTGGTGCAAAGTAATGAGGAGGCTACTCGGAGACATGAGGAAGCCCTGAGAGACCAGCGGCAGTTGAATAGTCTACTGGCCCAGCAACTGGCGACTATGCAGGAGTCCATGCGGGTGTTACAACAACAAGCCGTCCCGGGGGGGACCGCAATCCTACCTGCTGCCCGGGATAAGGTGCGCTCAGCGTTAAGAAAGATGGGCCCCGAGGATGATATCGAGGCGTTCCTGATGGTCTTCGAACGCACTGCGGAACAGGAAAGGTTACCGGCAGAACAGTGGGCCGAAGTAGTGGCGCCATTTTTAGTGGGTGACGCAAAAAAGGCCTACTTCGACCTCAGTCAGGAGGAAGCCAAGAGCTATGAGAGGCTGAAGGGGGAGGTGTTGGCTCGTCTTGGGGTTAATACCTATGTGCGTGCACATCGAGTCTACCAGTGGGCTTTCTCAGAGTCCCGGCCTGCTCGGTCCCAGGCCTATGACCTGTTACACCTCGTAAAAAAATGGCTGCAGCCTGAGACATTGACCCCCTCGCAGATGGTGGAACGTGTGGTGGTGGATCGTTTGGTGCGTACCCTCCCAAGAGCAATACAGCGCTGGGTGGGACAAGGTGATCCAGGCACCCTGGATCAGTTAGTAAGCCTTGTCGAGAGGTATGTGGCAACCCAGGACTTGGTGCGGGACTCAACGCACGTGCAGGAATCCCGTCGGGCTCCCTCTCAGGCTAGGGATCCGGAAAAAGGGTCCCAACCACAAAGGGGGGGGGGAGGCTAGTCCTACTCCAGGGAAGAGAGACCGGGGAGGGACCACGGGGATTCAATGTTGGCACTGCCACGGCCTGGGACATAGGGCAGCGAACTGTCCTCAAATACCTGAACCCATGGACTGCGGGGTTCGCTCGCCGGTCCTCTTTCTTTGCCCGGCCTGTATGTACTGCGGATGCCAGGCCCACCACTGATATGCCACCTCTGTGCCAAGTCTTGGTCGATGGGCATCCGATTAATGCTTTGCTGGACTCTGGGAGCCTGGTGACCCTAGTGCATGAGTCCTTAGTGTCTGAGACACTCCCAGAGAAGCAAACCCTGTCCATTGTCTGTATCCATGGGGACCGCCGGGAGTACCCCACTGCCAGGGTTACCATGTCCGTGTTGGGCAAAGAGGTGCAGCATGTCGTCGGAGTGGGACGCCAAATCCCTTATGCCGCCATACTGGGAAGGGATTTTCCTTTGTTCTGGACTCTATGGAAGAGCAATATGCCTTCCCTTAGGGACAGACGACAATCGGGCCCAGTGCCCGAGGATCCCGATGCAGGGATACCAGCTGTAGGGGTCACCACATCACCTGTAGAGTGTCATCCCGATAGGTTTCCCCTAGAGGTGTTGGCAGGCGAATCCGTGGAAACCCCGTCCATCCCGGACCTGGAGGTATCCCGTGACACGTTCGGGACCGCCCAGCTCCAGGATCCGACATTATTACGGGCGAGGGAAGGGGTGACAGTGGTAAATGGGGTGGCTCAGCACCCAGGGGCCGACTCGGTGTTTCCCCATCTGGCTTTTAACCAGGACCTGCTGTATAGGGTGGACAAAGTGCAGCACGAGGTAGTGGAGCAGCTGGTGGTACCCCAGCCATACCGCCGTGTGGTACTGGACTTGGCCCACTCCCACGTGCTGGGAGGACATTTGGGCGTAAAAAAAACCCAAGAGCGGATTCTGCAAAGGTTCTATTGGCCCGGGGTTTATGAGGAGGTCAAAAGGTTTTGCCAATCCTGTCCAGTGTGTCAGATGACGAGCCCCCAGCCCCACTATCGCAGTCCCCTAGTACCCATGCCCATCATCGAGGTCCCCTTTGAAAGAATAGGGATGGATCTGGTAGGCCCCATAAACAAGTCGGCCAGAGGGCACCAGCATATCTTGGTGGTCTTAGACTATGCCACCAGATATCCTGAAGCGATCCCACTACGTCATACTTCTGCTAAGCTCATAGCTAAAGAACTCATGGGTATGTTCGCAAGGGTGGGGATTCCAAAAGAGATCCTGACCGACCAGGGGACGCCCTTCATGTCTAAGGTGACGAGGGAGCTCTGCAAGCTTTTAGGGGTTAAACGGTTGCACACGTCCGTATACCATCCTCAGACCGACGGACTAGTGGAACGCTTTAACAAAACCCTAAAAACTATGCTTAAAAGAACCGTAGCCAAAGACGGAAAGGATTGGGACCTGTTGCTGCCGTACGTATTGTTCGCAGTGCGAGAAGTGCCCCAGGCATCTACGGGATTCTCGCCCTTCGAGCTATTATACGGTCGACGGCCAAGAGGGTTGCTGGACATCGCTAAAGAGGCGTGGGAGCAACAGCCCACCCCCCACAAGAGTATTATAGAGCATATAGAAAAGATGCAGGACCGTATAGAGACAGTCCTACCAATCGTCCGGGAACACATGGAAGCCGCCCAACTGGCACAGAGCCGGGTATACAACCGGAGTGCCCAGGTCCGGACATTTAACCCGGGTGACCGGGTACTGGTGCTAGTCCCCACCATTGACAGTAAGTTTTTGGCACGGTGGCAAGGTCCCTACGAGGTGAAAGAGAAGGTAGGGTCAGTGAATTACAAGATATCCCAGCCAGGCCGGCGGAAGCCAGAACAGGTATATCATGTAAATTTACTGAAATCGTGGAGAGATAGGGAGTGTCTCATTGGGGACAGCCCAAGCACTGTCTGGTCTGCGGGGAAGATCCCAGCTCCACCCGAGGTCCCAGAGGGCACCTCCGCGGTAAAGATAGCAGGTAGTCTGTCGACTAAACAAGCTCAGGAAGCCAAAGAGTTAGTGAGTCGAAATAGGGACGTATTCTCTGAGCTTCCTGGTCGAACTTCGGTAGTCCGACATGATATCGTCACCGAGCCCCACGTCAGGGTACGGTTAAAGCCGTATCGTGTACCGGAGGCCCGGCGACAGGCCATTTCAGAAGAAGTAAGGTCCATGTTGAGGTTAGGGGTGATTGAGGAGTCAAGGAGCGAGTGGGCCAGCCCCATAGTCCTCATCCCAAAACCTGACGGTACTCTGCGCTTCTGCAATGATTCTAGAAAGCTCAACGAAGTGTCGAAATTCGATGCCTACCCCATGCCCCGGGTAGACGAGCTCATAGAACGGCTATGGAAAGCTCGCTATTTCTCGGTCCTCGACCTCACAAAAGGATATTGGCAGGTGCCTCTCACGGAGGCGGCAAAGGAGAAGACTGCCTTTGTCACCCCCGAGGGGTTATTTCAGTACCAAGTTTTGCCCTTTGGCCTACATGGCGCTCCAGCCACCTTCCAGCGATTGATGGACGTCATCCTACGGCCCCATCGTCCATATGCTTCGGCATATCTGGACGACATCATCGTGTTTAGCCAGGACTGGGAGAGTCACCTGCCCAAGGTACAGGCCGTAGTCGATTCACTTAGAAAAGCTGGACTGACGGCCAACCCAAAAAAGTGTTCGCTCGGGTTCGAGGAGGTCCGGTACCTGGGATACGTGATTGGGCGGGGAGTTGTCAAACCCCAGGTAGACAAGGTTGAGGCGATCAAGAGCTGGCCCAGACCTCTTACCACCAAGCAAGTACGTTCGTTCCTAGGGATGATAGGATATTACATGCGCTTTATCCCCAACTTTGCCACAGTAGCGGCCCCATTGATAAGACTTTTAAAGGGGAGGAAGACGGTGATGGTCCGCTGGGATGAGCAGGCGGAGGAGGCATTCTCCCGTTTGAAGTCGGCTCTGTGTGGGTCCCCGGTTTTGGTGACACCCGACTTCACACGGGAATTTGTCGTTCAGACGGACGCCTCTGGAGTGGGCCTAGGGGCAGTACTCTCTCAGGAAATCAGTGGGGAGGAACACCCTGTTGTCTTCCTGAGTCGCAAACTCACCCCAGCGGAAACCAGGTACAGCGTGGTAGAGAGAGAATGCCTGGCCATTAAGTGGGCCCTCGAGTCCCTTAGGTACTATCTGTTAGGGAGAAGGTTCCGTCTGGTGACCGACCATTCCCCTCTCCAGTGGATGAGCCGGGCCAAGGAGGGGAGTGCCCGGGTCACCAGATGGTTCTTGTCCCTCCAGAATTTTAAGTTCAGTGTCGAACACAGGGCAGGCCGCTTACAGGGGCATGCCGATGCCCTTTCCCGGGTACACTGTTGTACATGTGTCCAACCCCTCAGGATTGAACAGGGTGTGCAACCCTTCAGGGTTGAACAATGGGGGGGGATATGTAGGAGAGTACCTGGGGTGGTAATAGACGGCAGGTACGTGCCACCGGGGGTCCTGGCACCGGTGGAGTAAGAGCCAGAAAAGTGCATATTGCAGCGGTTATGCTGTTAACACAGCGGATCCGGGCCGGCTCTTATTGGGAGCAGGCAGATATGTGGGCGGGTGCCTGTCTCCCCACAGTCCAGGCCAGGTTTTGCAGGGAAGAGTTAAAACCTGACCAGCAACAAGGGTGTGGTGTGCAATGTGAAGCTTCAGTGTTCTCTGGCTGTGAGAGTGAGAAGTGGAGGTGAGCTGGGCTGTGTGCTGAGGCCTGTGGAGGACTGTGCAGGATCCTGCAGCTGAAACCAGGAGGGATCCGTGTCCTGTGGCTAGAAGCAAGACCCATGGACTTACTTCACCAAGGAGAAAAAGGTGACATTACTCCTGGCTTTAAATAGACTTTGCTTTATGTGACTGAAACAGGCCTCAAGTAGCCTGCAGCAGGGACTTGCTGTGTTTGAACTATTATTTTGCTGTTGTGTGTGACCACCCTCCCTATGAACTGCACCGTCTTTCACAAATATGCACCGTGTGAATAAACAAAGCATCGTGTTTTACACCAAGACCAGTCTGTGTTGCCTCTATACTGCACTCGCTACCACTGCCTACCAGAGCGGATCCCCACAATAGTCAGACATTAGCAGATAGCTAGAAGTACTACTGCCAGAGCATAGGATAAAATGTGTGTGAAGGCAGCAAACTGTGATACATTAGGAGAATGACTAATCAAGTTTCATGAAGCACTGGAGAGAAGAACTTCTGCCATAGAACAGAACAAAATGAGGGTGAATGGGGTGTTGCACAACAGTTACCACAACTAAGTGGTAAGGCAGCAACTGCATCGCTAGCAACCTGGTCAGGTGAGAGTTCTTCTTGCACACAAGCTAATTAATGGTCACGAGTAGTTTTCTCATGGCCACATATTCTGTTATGGATGTATCCCGATAGAGCGGAGGACAAGGAGAATAAGTAGCTGATGATAATGTTGAGCGAATTGAAATATCAGAAGTGTCGTAGTTCACAAGTTAACCATAAACAGATATGACCCTGGCATTTTTTTTTTTTTAGGTTTTGTCCGTACAGTGCCTCTGCTCTTTATTGCCACAGTAGCCACCACCCGCCTCCTTTGAAGTCACCTTCTCTTCAGCACCCCAGTTTGGTTCCCAGGTCTTTTCCAATGCACAATTATTATAATAGTACTCAGCTTGCCTGACACTTTTATCAGACTGTGAAGACTCCTTGGTCCCTTCTTTATTCCCTCCTCTGTATTTTCCCCAAGTGCCAATGTCACCACGGCTAGCACTGACCCTACCACCAACATTACCGTGGCTACAAGTCCCACAACTACTACTTCCGTTACCAACAACAACACAGATATGCATCAGATTCCCCGCCTCGGTCTGAAACTCCTCCTTATGGCAGTCCAAATTCTGACACATGCTTCTCACTCAACTTATCCACAGGAAATCTATCTTCCATAGCACATGTATTGTTGCCTCTTCTTAGTAAAAAAGAAGGTGCCCCACTAGAAGAGGACCGTGAAGACAGATATAATGCAAGTGAAAGGCTTTTCTGGAGCCGCAAAGAGGAGGAGCAGGAAGAATGTGTCAAGCCCCGGGTTTAGAGGTGATGTTGACAGCATCCTGCTGTAACTGGGAGGATGAGTTAGCCATTCAATCCACAAGGTCATCTTCTTTGTGCTCAATAATAATCTTGAGCCTGAGGTAACTGTGGCCTGCTGTTACTACTAGTGCTGGCCGGATGTGTGGTTCTGACTGCTGTTACTGCTATTTGCACTACTACAGTCTTTGACATTTCCACATTCTCTCAGGCTCTCAGACGCCAACTTAAAAGACCTGATATCTGACGTACATGTACAGCGTATGTTGTGAAGGGGATAGTTATAAACAGTAGCAAAAGTGTGACTGCTCTTCTGTAATTAACAGCTGGATAAGTAAACGTCCCTTTCTATGAACACACTAGTATTGATGCACAGAAACGTGCTGAACTATGCAGTTATAGATGGTAGTAAAATTGAAACTGTAATTAAAGGGGTTATCCCATTTTAGACAATGGGGGCATATCGCAAGGATATGCCCCCATTGTCTGATAGGTGCGGGTCCCACCTCTGGGACCCGCACCTACAACGAGAACGGAGCCGGGGAGAGTTGTTGCTGGAGGACCCCGGGTTTCCCAGGGTCCGACCACCACCAGGCACGCACAGCTCCCCGCCTCCACCAGGCACAGCTCCCCGCCTCTCCCATTGAAGTGAATGGGAGCGCACCGCACATGCGCGGCCAACGCTCCCATTCATTTCTATGGGGCCGACGGAAATAGCTGAGCCAGCGCTCAGCTATTTTCGGCGGCTCCATAGAAATGAACGGAGAGCGGCTGCGCATGCGCAGTGCGCCCTCCCCCACTTTCTCTGCTCCGTTCTCCTTGTAGGTGCGAGTCCCAGCGGTTGGACCCGCACCTATCAGACAATGGGGGCATATCCTTGCGATATGCCCCCATTGTCTAAGATGGGATAACCCCTTTAACAGAGGCACAACTAAATGTACCCTTCTACAAACACACTGGTATTGAATCACTGAAAAGTGGTAAACTGAGCAATTATAAAGGGAAGCAAACTTTGCAACTGGCTTTTAGTAAGAAATATGGACAATTTTGCAGCATTTCCAGCTAATTGTATGCTGCTAGATGTGCTGGGAATAAGCCTATAAAACACTTACTGTACAAGCTAGAGTCGCCCCCCCCCCCCCTTCCCCCCCAAAGGCTGGTTATTTATGGACAGCATATAAATCATGTTTGTGCAAGCATGGCAGGATTTTGGTAATTGCAGTGCATTACATGACACTTTCCACTTGCCAGCAGCTGTTCTTCCCTCACTGTAAAACCCTTACACATAACTCTGACACTATGCTTTCCCTCTCTGATAAAGTCCTGCCTTTTTACCTATTAATTCAATCTATCTAAACACTCCCTGTAACATCCTAATATAAAAAACAGGGATAGCATAGAATCTCAATCTCAAAAGAAATCCAAATATGTGCTTGTGAAATGGACCAGATACTGAACACAATTAAAACAATAAAGCCTGGAACAGCTTTCTTTGATTAAATAACATAGTAGATTTGTTTTCAGTTTAAAAGGGTTATTCTGGCAAAGTCCAGATCAGTCAGTCTGGAGCTATGTGGCCCTAATATGGCTAGCTTGTGTCTGTAATTTTTGTGAACTTCATAACAAATCCAATTAATTTACAATGAATTCACTTGTCTCTAGTCAGGATGCATAGTATATATTAACATACTGTCGTTCAATTTCTTTCCAGTTCAGCCTGCAATGTTGATCCAGAGGAAGGCCCCCCCCCCCCCCAAAAAAAGATGTAAAAGCCATGAAAAAACTGAGATTCATATTACCTTGTTGCCATTTGTATCTATAGTTACTGTTAAAAATGTGACTAAATTATATTCTCCACACTTTTTGTCTTCACTTTCTTGCCTATATGTGTAAATTAAAATAATACCAGATTTTTTAGTAGACTTGCCTAAAAGAAATTAACCTCCTATTCTCTCTGGGTGTGGCTGGACTCCTGGCTCACTAGCAATAAATTGAGTGCAGTGCTAGTAGGAATATTAGAGGGATTTTGCAGCAGTAATTGAGATCCAGACCCGTGGTAAAGTTCAAACTTGTCTTTGCTGATTGTAACTTTTATCCAAGCAAGATACAGCTTTAGTCTTTGGTCCCAGCAGGTATTGGCAGTGTTTGGCAGGAATGTATCTTCTGCTCTATCAACCTGGAGCTTGCAGGAAAGGACATCTGCTTTGTAGCTCTATACTGTGGCAGGAATTTGGCTTCTGCACTTTCTATCTTCTGCTGTATGGGGACTGACTAACTGAGGAGGAATATGGCTTCTCCTGGGTCTCTGGAACTTGACTCACAGTTATCTTCTCAGGGATGCTTTCTTCCTGGAACTGGAGTTTGTCTGTTTGCTTCATCCAGCTGAGGCTGCAGGGCTCAGGCTGGGGATTTGATCAATGTCTCAGCCGAGACAAGATCTTGGCTTGGTTCCCTATATCTGGGAGCTCCTAACATGCATGCTCTACCCCTAGCAGGAGGTGGGCTACACTATCTCTAACTTCCTTCTCTCCACATGCTGCAGGATATGGGCACAGCCCACTCTGCTCACAAAGGGGGAGCTAAGCTGGAACAAACTATTCAAGATTAGATATACTAAACTGAACCTAAGTCCTTGCTAACACATTGCTGCCACCTGCTGGTGAACATGGAAAATGACAACAATCATTAGATTTAACAAGATTTATGCATATCTGTGAAGATATAATGTAAAATTACATCAGATGACAAAGTTAATGCTCTTAGGAGATTTTAGCGGGGTAGAAGAGTTTCGTAACACAACTCTGGGGTGTTACACATGTAGCTCTGAAGCAGTCAGTGACTTGACTAAAAAGGAAAATCTTATGTTTCATTAATTATATGTAAAGCCCCAATAAGTCTGAACGATTTTCAGACCAATTATAGGGAATAAGTATTTATAGGAACTACATTCTGATAATTAGCCCATATAATTGAGCAGCCGATCAGCCAATAAACAGGCTTGTTTGTCGGATGAGGGGTATTTTTTATCAAAATAAGAGGTTCGTTATTATTGGCGGTAGATTTTTCCTTTGTAATCAGATATAAGCTGTTAATAAGCAACATAACTGAATGAGAAAATAACAACTGTGGTAACAAGCGTTCCTCCCACATTGACTTTGCACTGGACTACGTAATAGTGCAGCCTGCCTAGGACAGGAGAGCGGAGGAGAGGAGAGAAGTGAAAGTAGCAAGAATAGGGGTCATAGTTAATTCTCACTATGATGCTCCCTTGGGTCGTGCAGTGATGGGAAGGGCACACTTTTATTCCCTTCAGAGCACACCCTTGTTCTGGGGATTCTCCTGCCTAATGGTGGTACTGGGTGCCCTTAATGGTGATAAATTGTGAGGTTCAAGGCAATTTTGGAGGAGGCAATGATGAGGCAGTTTTGCAGTAGAACAATTCTCTTTACTGAAGAATGAAGATCAGCCAAATCAACTGTAGTTCTCAACATGCATGCATGCATAGACTGGCAGTTCTTACACAAGAGGGAATTTCACAGATCTTACAGGTTACACGGCTGCACATGTGGTTAATACGCCCGGATGTTTCTTTAACCACTTCAACCCCGCTAGCTGAAACCCCCTTCATGACCAGGCCACTTTTTACACTTCTGCACTACACTACTTTCACCGTTGATCGCTCGGTCATGCAACTTACCACCCAAATGAATTTTACCTCCTTTTCTTCTCACTAACAGAGCTTTCATTTGGTGGTATTTTATTGCTGCTGACATTTTTACTTTTTTTGTTATTGATCAAAATGTAACGATTTTTTTGCAAAAAAATGACATTTTTCACTTTCAGCTGTAAAATTTTGCAAAAAAAACGACATTCATATATAAATTTTTCACCAAATTTATTGTTCTACATGTCTTTGATTTAAAAAAAAAAGTTTGGGCAAAAAAAAAAATGGTTTGGGTAAAAGTTATAGCGTTTACACACTATGGTACTAAAATGTGATTTTCCGCTTTTTGAAACAGCTCTGACTTTCTGAGCACCTGTCATGATTCCTGAGGTTCTACAATGCCCAAAAAGTAGAAAAACCCCACAAATGACCCCATTTCGGAAAGTAGACACCCTAAGGTATTGCTGATGGGCATAGTGAGTTCATAGAACTTTTTATTTTTTGTCACAAGTTAGCGGAAAATGATGATTTTATTTTTTTTCCTTACAATGCCTCATATTCCAATAACTTGCGATAAAAAATTCTAGGAACTCGCCATGCCCCTCACGGAATACCTTGGGGTGTCTTCTTTCCAAAATGGGGTCACTTGTGGCGTAGTTATACTGCCCTGGCAAATTAGGGGCCCATATGTGTGAGAAGTACTTTGCAATCAAAATGTGTAAAAAATGGCCTGCAAAATCCGAAAGGTGCACTTTGGAATATGTGCCCCTTTGCCCACCTTGGCTGCAAAAAAGTGTCACACATCTGGTATCGCCGTACTCAGGAGAAGTTGGGGAATGTGTTTTGGGGTGTCATTTTACATATACCCATGCTGGGTGAGAGAAATATCTTGGCAAAAGACAACTTTTCCCATTTTTTATACAAAGTTGGCATTTGACCAAGATATTTATCTCACCCAGCATGGGTGTATGTAAAATGACACCCCAAAACACATTCCCCAGCTTCTCCTGAGTATGGCGATACCAGATGTGTGACACTTTTGCGCATCTAGGCTGCAAAAGTGCCCAAATTCCTTTTAGGAGGGCATTTTTAGACATTTGGATCCCAGACTTCTTCTCACGCTTTAGGGCCCCTAAAAAGCCAGGGCAGTATAAATACCCCACATGTGACCCCACTTTGGAAAGAAGACACCCCAAGGTATTCAATGAAGGGCATGGCGAGTTCATAGAAATGTATTTTTTTGGCATAAGTTAGCGGAAATTGATTTTATTTTATTTTTTTCTCACAAAGTCTCACTTTCTGCTAACTTAGGACAAAAATTTAAATCTTTCATGGACTCAATATGCCCCTCAGCGAATACCTTGGGGTGTCTTCTTTCCAAAATGGGGTCAGTTGTGGGGTGTTTGTACTGCCCTGGCATTTGAGGGTCTCCGCAATCATTACATGTATGGCCAGCATTAGGAGTTTCTGCTATTCTCCTTATATTGAGCATACAGGTAATGAGATTTTTTTTTTCCGTTCAGCCTCTGGGCTGAAAGAAAAAAAATGAACGGCACAGATTTCTTCATTCGCATCGATCAATGTGGATGAAAAAATCTCTGCCCAAAAAAAAAAAAGGAGAGGAAAGGCGTCTGCCAGGACATAGGAGCTCCGCCCAACATCCATACCCACTTAGCTCGTATGCCCTGGCAAACCAGATTTCTTCATTCACATCAATCGATGTGGATGAATAAATCATTGCCGGGATTTTATTTTATTTTTTTACATACAAAGTGTTTGCCAAAGCATAGGAACGCCGCCTCCTCCTCAGCTCGTATGCCTCGGCAAACGTATCTGTTACTGCAGAGTAGAAATCTCGTCTTGCAGCGCCGCATACACCGACTTGTGTGTAATCTGACAGCAGCGCAATGCTTCTGTCAGAATGCACATCAGTGCTGCAGCTAGTCGATCGGGTGGTCCACCTGGAAGGTAAAAAAAGAAAAAAAAAAAAATGAAAAAACCAGGCCGCAACGCAATAATTTTATTAACTTTGGAACAGAACATATAAACTTTAACTTTTTGAACTAAACATTAACCTTTTTGCTTACTGGTGTTTTCCCATGGGTCAATGTGCAAAGCGCAAATCGCCCAAAGATGTGGCGAAGTGCGTTATGCACTTTGTCCCAGGTGAAAGGAGACGTTTGCAGCAGCTGTGTGAGTGAATGGGCCCGAATAGCCCTGTGTGCCTGTCCTGGTGAGATGTGATCCCTATGCTAGGTGTACCTGTGTGTGGTACTTCCGGAAACACTCCCCTAAGCATAGGGCAGGGTGGTCAGGACAGTCAGGACAGAAATAGTGGGTGTCACGCCTTATTCCACTCCTGCTACAGACACGACATCTTTTTCGGGGTGACGGTTGGGTTGAGGTACCAGCAACGACATTGGGGAAATGTCGCTCGTGTAGACGGCTAACTACACTGGTGGATGGGGCCACGGAACCTCCTGGGTACAGGAGGTTCTCGATGATCTCTTCCTGAAATTTGAGGAAGGATCCAGTTCTCCCAGCCTTACTGTAGAGAACAAAACTATTATACAGAGCTAATTGAATTAAATATACAGACACCTTCTTATACCAGCGTCTGGTTCTGCGGGAAACTAAATACGGAGACAACATCTGGTCATTGAAGTCCACCCCTCCCATGTGAAGGTTATAGTCGTGGACTGAGAGGGGCTTTTCAATGACACGGGTTGCTCGCTCAATTTGTATTGTCGTGTCTGCGTGAATGGAGGAGAGCATGTAAACGTCACGCTTGTCTCTCCATTTCACCGCGAGCAGTTCTTCGTTACACAGTGCGGCCCTCTGCCCCCTTGCAAGACGGGAGCTAACGAGCCGTTGGGGGAAGCCCGCACGACTAGTTCGCGCGGTACCACAGGCGCCAATCCGTTCTAGAAACAAATGCCTAAAGAGGGCCACACTTGTGAAGAAATTGTCCACGTAAAGATGGTACCCCTTGCCGAATAAGGGTGACACCAAGTCCCAGACTATCTTCCCCCTGCTCCCCAGGTAGTATGGGCAACCGACCGGCTCCAGGGTCTGATCTTTTCCCTCATAGACACGAAATTTGTGGGTATAGCCTGTGGCCCTTTCACAGAGCTTATACAATTTGACCCCATACCAGGCGCGCTTGCTTGGGATGTATTGTTTGAAGCCAAGGCGCCCGGTAAAATGTATCAGGGACTCGTCTACGCAGATGTTTTGCTGTGGGGCATACATATCTGCAAATTTCAGGTTGAAATGGTCTATGAGGGGCCGAATTTTGTGGAGCCGGTCAAAAGCAGGGTGGCCTCTGGGACGGGAGGTGCTGTTATCACTAAAGTGCAGGAAACGCAGGATGGTCTCAAATCGTGTCCTGGACATAGCAGCAGAGAACATGGGCATGTGATGAATTGGGTTCGTGGACCAATATGACCGCAATTCATGCTTTTTAGTTAGACCCATGTTGAGGAGAAGGCCCAAAAAAGTTTTAATTTCGGAAACTTGGACTGCTTTCCACCGGAAAGGCTGGGCATAAAAGCTTCCCGGGTTAGCGGTTATAAATTGTGTGGCATACCGGTTTGTCTCTGCCACAACTAAGTCTAAGAGCTCCGCAGTCAAGAACAGCTCAAAAAATCCCAGGGCCGAACCGATCTGAGCTGTCTCAACCCGAACTCCAGACTGGGCGGTGAAAGGGGGAACTACAGGTGCGGCTGAAGTTGGGGACTGGCAATCAGGGTTTGCTAGCACCTCAGGGATTCTAGGGGCTCTACGGGCACGTCTTTGCGGTGGCTGTGACGGGGTCACTACTGCACGTGCCACCGTACCAGCTTCAACTGCCCTTCTGGTGCTCGCTACTTCACCATGTTCTATGGCAGTGCTGGTACTAGGTCCAGGAAGGGCTGCGCTGCTGGTGTATGCCTCACCACGTAATCCGACAGCACCAGCCCTACTCTGCTGCTCTTGAAGCGGATCCTGCGCAACCTGCGGTCTAGCAACACGGGGCCGGGTACGCCTGGTGCTATCAGGGACCTCAGCCTCCTCGTCCGAACTTTAGGTCAGAGAGCCACTGCTTTCTACAGGTTTGTATTCTGACCCGCTAGATTCATCAGATGAGGGTTCCCATTCCTCATCCAACTGGGTCAGAAGCCTGTAGGCCTCTTCAGAAGAATACCCCCTGTTTGACATGTGGGCAACTAAATTTAGGGGTATTCCCTGAGACTACCCAAGAAAAAAAAAGCAAGCCTGTCTTACAAATGGGAGGCTAGCGAAGTACCGGTGGCCGCTGCGGTTGATAAAAAATATCAAAACTGATTTTTTTTATCGCCGCAGCGCGTGTAAAGTGAATGTGCAGTGATAAAAAAAATATATTTTTTGTCACTGCGGTGGGGCGGGCGTGGGTGAACGCACGTGTGGGCGACCGATCAGGCCTGATCGGGCAAACACAGCGTTTTGGGTGGAGGGCGAACCTAAAGTGACACTAATACAATTATAGATCTGACCGTGATCAGTTTTGATCACTTCCAGATACTATAAAAGTACAAATGCTGATTAGCGATACGCTAATCAGCGACTTAGTGACTGCGGTGCGGTGGGCTGGGCGCTAACTGATCCCTAAACTACCTAACCAAGGGGCCTAAACTATACCTAAAACCTAACGGTCAATACCAGTAAAAAAAAAGTGACAGTTTGCATTGATCACTTTTTTCCTTTCACTAGTGATTGACAGGGGTGATCAAAGGGTTAATTGGGGTTCAGGGGGGTGATCTGGGGCTAGTATGAGGTGTTTGGTGTACTCACTGTGTAGCCTGCTCCTCTGCTGGATCCAACCGACGAAAAGAACCAGCAGAGGAGCAGGCAGCCATATAACAGATCATATTTACAAATATGATCTGCTATATGGCTTCTGATTGTTTTTTTTAAAAATCAGCAACCTGCCAGCCGCGATCATTGGCCGGCAGGTTGCTGACGAAATACTCCTCGACGAAATGTCGGCCCGCGATGCGCGGGCCGGCTGTGACGAAATCTCGCGTCTCGCGAGATGACGCGCCGATGCATCCAGGAGGAGTAAATCAACCACCTCCCAGACGCATCGGTGCGTTAGGCGGTCGGGAGGTGGTTAAAGCACATGTTCCTCACACTGCACTTCTATGTCTCACACTAATGCATAAGCATCCAGAAATGGGGTGCAATACTTTTCCTTGTACGATGCAACCCAAGGGGGGGCCCCAATGTCACAATATGCTCTGCCCCTTTTGTACAGGTTGCCATACTTACCCTTAACCCCTGGTTTCCTAGTTGCGATGCAGTGTGGTGGGCATATCTGGATTCTTCTTTTTGTAAGTTTCTCCAGGGTCGGAAGCCTTTACACTTCTGGACAATGTTGCTATAGAGCAGGAGTACACAACATTTTCTGGTCAGGGGTTACATTGTCACTCTGAACCAATTCCAAGGGCCAAAAATAAAAGGGGTATTACCAATTGAAATACTATACTTATTGCATATTGAACATACAGTATATATCATAAATAGAGATGATCGAATTTCTGAAAAATTCAATTTGGTCAGTTCGTCGAATTTTCCTAAAAGATTTGATTTGATCCAAATTTATTCATGGCGAATTGCATTAAAAAACTGCTATTTCCTGGCTGCAAAGAGCATGTATAGTGGTGTAGAGCACTATGCTGTCCAGTAGCACGCATAGGAAGTTTGCTGTGGTAGTAAAACAATACTATGAGTCAGTATGACATGCACATGACAGGCATCGCTCTTAGAATCACTGCACACTTAACTGAACTCAGCCTTACAGGTCGACTTTAGTGTTCAGAAGAAGCACACTCCTTTTACACAGTCGTCAGCTAATTCCACATAGATGCAATTAGTGGTAGGTTAATTAACAAACACTCTCAACATTTGAAGTTGCATTAAAATGGCAAATATTTTAATAGCAAAAAAAATAAAAATAACATTTGTATAAGTATTGTCCCCAATATTTCATCAAATTATACCACTCTCATTCAGTTATCAACATAATGCCACATAATTTCATATAAAACTTGATAAAACAATTAAAACTACATTTATTTCCCTGATTATATCTGTTAGCTCATAATAATGGAATAAAAGACCTGCTAACTATATGATTATTTGTAAATCCACAATAATAATTAACAAGTCCAAAATAAGTCCAGAATGTTATACAACGTCTATTTCATCCAAAGAGTATAAAGTCCAACAGTGTAAGAGATATAAAAAATATTAAAATACAAAAATATGGAAATCTGTATATAGTCCAAAATTCATATATTTGTGATCCACAATTAAAAAAATAAATAATAATAATAATAATAATAATAATAATAATGTTTATCCCAAAGCAATCCAAACGGTGTTGGTGAGTACGTATGAAATAACGTGGAACAGAAAAAATAGGATGTGACTTGATAGGTAATAGTCTCCAATTGTCTTTGTTAGATCATAGTATATATAAACAATCAATTTTATCTATATATATATACGAATTAGCGTGATACGTTTTGATTGTATGTTCTCAATTGTTAAAGCGTGCCTTTAAACTGATTGTATAGTGTAACTTCTTTGTTTAGCATGTGCACTTCATGTATCAAATAATTAGTTCCAGTTCAAACATGAGTTACCGTAAATTTTGCTACTATGTAGCTACGTTACCACTACACTGGCTGTAGCAGGAGTAGTTTGTGCTGGAGCACAGAGCTTGTGGAGGCTGTTCCCCAGACGTGGCGTTCCACGTGCACAGAGCTTTTGAGTGAAGCTTCATATAACAAAGCATCTCTATTCCAGCTGTTTAGTAGGTGAGCCACCATAAGTATGATTCCACATAGATGTCTGCAGAACCTGTTCTATTAAACACTTATACAATTAGAGCCCCCGACAGAGTGGAAAGGGTGTCAGCAGTACGTTTCTGTCAGAACATTAACCCCCAAGAAACGGATCCTGTCTGTTGAGCATCCGCCGTGACTCGGTCAGCATTTTGTCAGCAATCCATCAGTATTGCTAAAGCCCCCCTAAAAAAGCCCCCCTGTGTTTTGTAACCACTTCTGATTTTAGCTACCAAATGATAAGCCAATTATGATGGGACCATACAGGTCTTACAGTTGCAACATAGACAGAATCCATTTTGTGTCTCATTTTTCCTTCCTTCTGAACGAACAGAAGAAAGGGTCAAATAAATAATAATGTCAACCAGGCCAAAAAGTCAAAATAGTGGCCCAGTCATGAAGTGGGGAGGGTAGTAACAACATGAGAAGTCCACATTGGCCCAATGACAAAGTGGTGATGTGAAAGCAGCATGAGGAGACCACAGAGGGGCCCAATGACATAGTGGTGATGTGGCAGCAGCATGAAGAGACCACAGAGTGGTGATGTGGCAGCAGCATAAGGAGACCACAGAGTGGTGAAGTGACAGCAGCATCATGAGGAGACCACAGAGTGGCTCAGAGACATAGTGTTGAGGTGGCAGCAGCACGAGGAGACTACAGAGTACTGATGTTGCAGCAACATGAGGAAACCACAGAGTTGTGAAGTGGTAGCAGCATGAGGAGATTACAGAGTGGTAAAGTGGCAGCAGAATGAGGAGACCACAGAGTGGCCCAGTGACAGAGTGGTGAGGTGGCAGCAGCATGAGAAGATCACAGAGTGGCCCAGTTACATAGTGGTGATGTGGCAGCAGCATGTGGAGATCACAGAGTGGTGATGTGGCAGCAGCATGAGGAGACCACAGAGTGGCCCAGTGACATAGTGGTGATGTGGCAGCAGCATGAGGAGACCACAGAGCAGTGATGTGGCAGTAGCATGAGGAGACCACAAAGTGGCCCAGTGACATAGTAGTGATGTGGCAGCAGCATGAGGAAACCACAGAGTAGTGAGGTGGCAGCAGTATGAGGAGACCACAGAGTGGCCCAGTGACAGAGTGGGTAGCTGGGGGTAATAACAGTACCAGCTGAAGATGGTGGCTGACAGTAGGAGCACCGCGCAGTAGGTGTGGCATCAGGCGGGTGGCAGTATCAGAATTGTAGCTGAAGCAGGTAGCCAGAAGAAACAGGTCTCTTTTGTAAAAGTGTTGGTGTGGCACCATGGATGATCTAGTCTGATGCATCAAACATTGGTGTTTGAAAATCCTGGCTGATCCACGCCTGATTAATTTTCACAAAGGTCGGTTTCTCTACATTTTGGGTGGACAAGTGAGTCCTTCTTGGGGTATTTATGGCCCCTGCCGCACTAATCACCTGCTCTGATGCCACACTGCTGGCCGAGCAGGAAAGCTTGTCCAAGGCAAACTTGGTCACTTGCGGCCACTAATCCAGTTGCTGGTGAGTAGTTTCTTCAGTAGGCGAGTGAAGAAAACTGCTCATCAGCAACTCTAGACTTAAGTTGCTGCTAATGTAGATGGTACTGCTCCTGACCCCTCTCCTCCCAGCAGCCATGGCAGTGGAACGTGAGCGCAGAGGGCCTCCCTGGTCAGACCTGTGTGAGGATGGACAATGGCCCACATAGGCAGCGGCCAACTGACTACATAGGATGTCTCGATAGTAGTTCAGTTTGTCTTCCCTCTCAGAGGGTGTGAAAAAGACCCTAATTTTGGACCAGTACCGAGGGTCTAACATGATGGAGAGCCAGTAGTCATCCCTCTGGTGAATGTCTCCATGCAAGCAACTGAGCATGCATCGGACCATTTGCGCAAGTGACTCAGTGGGACTCCCTGTCTCCAGCTACACTACATACTGTCACAGCGTGTCTGGGTCCTCTGCCTTGTCTTCCTAATCACCCTGTAGCTCCTCTGGCTGCTCCTGCTCCTCCTCTCCTGTCACCTCTGTAAAAAAAAAACACCCATTTCTCTACACATTGCTTGTGCTTGAATGTCCTCCTCCTCCTCTATTTCAGCCCCCACAGGGCTCATGTGGCCGTGAGATGTAGTTGCCACGTCCCATGTCCCCTGGCCAGACAGATTTAACAGCATCTGTTCCAAGACATTAATCAGTGGAATGACGTTGTTCATCCCGTATTCCCGATGACTGACATATAAATATCCTCCTCAAAGGCAAATGGCAGGTGTCCATTGGAGGGTGGAATTCCATTGGATGGAAACATCGCATATCAGCCTATGTTGGGGGATGCCATTCTGCCATTGCAGTTCAAGGAGGGTGTGCTTTCCGGTGTATGAGTGGCTGAAGTAGATGAAAAGTTTCCTGGCCATTTTCAGGATGTCTTGCAGATTGACAGAAGACTTCAGGAGTCACTTTGCAATCAGATTGAACAAGTGCATCATGCAGGGTGCATAGCTCATCCCTCCTTGATGCAGCACCGACACCATGTTCTTCCCGTTGTTCCCATTTTGAGTTTTTTAAGGAGATTTCTTGATGAAGGAGGTGGAGCAGTTCCTCCCCTGAGTGACTCCATTCGCCCAGGCAAAGTAGGTGCAGAACAGCATGACACCACCGTGCACTGCACATGTGGTATGCTGGAGGAGCACTGTGAATTGACCCTGCAGTGGAGGCTGAAGACATATTGGAGGATGAGGATGAGAAGGCAGAAGCAGAAATTGTTGCAGGACCAACAGCGTGAGAACTTGGAGGCGGAAGCGGCGTCACCTGGCCAAGTTGCTTGTTTGGCTGGGCAGGAACCACATTTAGCCAGTGGGCAGTTATGGAAATACTGTATATTGTCCTTGACCATAGTTACAGCTAAATGACTGGCCAACCTTCTGTTCTACATATGTGTGCAGGGCTTTTACTGCCTTTTTGGCAAAGAAATGACAGCTTGGGACTTTCCACCTTGGCTTGGCACAAGCCATCAGTTCTCTGAAAGGTGCAGAGTCCACAACTTGGAAAGGGAGGGACTGCAGCACCAGCAGCTTGGCCAGGAGCACATTCCGCTTCTGCGCCGTTGGATGAGTGCACACATACTGTTGTCTCTTGGCATTCACTTTGGTGATCGATTGCTGACGGAATGACTGATGAGGAGTAGGAGAAGTCAGAGCAGGAGCATCAGGGCCAGCAGATAATGGGAAAGACGGACAGCTCCCTTCGGCTGAGGTGGTGGAGCATTGACAGCATGAAATTGGGTGCGTGCCACTGGGTGAAGCAGGCAGGATCACCACATTGAAGCCACGTTTCTCCCAGGCCATTTTATTGTGACGCTGCATGTGTTGACACAGGGCAGTTGTGCCAACATTGGCACCCTGCCCACACTTCACCTTTTGCCCACAAATCCGGCAAAGGGGCATGTTCACCTCCTCCGATGGCCTAACAAAAAATTGCCACACTGCCAAGTATGGCATTTTCACACCAACACTTTGCGCCTACTACCTGCTACCACTGCCTCTGCGAACTCCTGCACAGCTACTTTCTGGGTCGGTAGGCTCCTGCAAAGAGGGTGGTCTACCCCGGGCACATTTGACTCCCGACCTCCCACTGCTGCCACTCTGCTGACTTACAGCTACACTGCCACCCTGCTGGTTCTGCCACTGCCTCACACTCAAGCTGCCACCCTCTTACCCTAATGATGATAATAATGAAGCCCCTTCTTCACCCAGCTCCCAAGTGCGATCGGCTACATTATCATCCTAATCTGCTATTGTTTGCATGTCACTAATCTCCCCCTCAACGGTCTAAGTGCCCGGAGTCTGACCGATTGCAACACCTGCCATTATGTGACTCTCATCATCACTACTTGCCCACCTACCAGAGGAAGCGGCAGATGCCTCCTCCAGATCTTGGCTGGGCAGTAGATGCTAACTTTCCTCTAGTAACTCGTCCTTGCTGAAAAGTGGAAGCCGAGCCTACGGCATATAATACTCGCGCTGAGGGAACTGAAAATGACAGAGGAAGGTTCAGGACAGGCGGGGGGCACAGGGCCTGCTCCCGGGCCATGCCAACTAAGTGTTGCGTCAGAGGAACTCTTGGCTAAGGGTGTCTGATGTCTCTTGCGATGAACATGAAGACTGAGTCAACCATTCAAGCACCGCTGGGTTGCTGGTCAAGACATGATGACATCAGGAGCTCAGGCTTCTCACTGCGACTCCTGCTGCCACCCCCCTTCTTCTGCTGCCTGCGACAGAAGCATTTTGCCCACTGCCTGTTCTTTTTGAAGGGTCTGTCACCTGTCTGTCTGACATACTGTATGATAAAATAATTAAATTTAAATTAAAATAATTCCTTTCAAAAAAGGCTGTAGTACAATATTACTTCACCATTGAATGGCAATTAAGACATATATACAGTATATTTTTTTCTGATTAATAAACTCCCCCCCCCCCAAAAAAAAAACCCCCCATAATTCACTGCAGAACAGCATTTAAGACATATTCTTTTTCCTATTTCTACACCCCAAAAAAAGAAATATAACAATCACAATTCACTGCAGAACGGCTAATGGGAGGTACATATCTTAATATCTTATTAATACAGTAAATGCCTGTAGTACAATGTAACTTCACAGCTGAACAGCAATTATGGCTTATATTTTTCCCTTTTTTCCCCCTAATAATAAATCCCCCCCCCCCCAAAAAAAAGTAATCAATGTAAAGTCAACACAGAAAGGCTAATAGGACTTAAGTATCTTTCCTATTTATACACCCCATAAATTGCTGTATCACAGAACTTGCACCCCAATCACAAGCAAGGTTTGCTGGAATTAGTGATGTATCATACAGTATAGTGCAAACAACCTAAAAGCTATTTGGATCCTTAATAAGTGCAGCAAGGTGTAATACAATCGCTCCTATTGCACCCTGTTCTCCTTTTATACTGTAGATAATGCCTCCCTATCCTTTCCCTACACCTTGAATAATCTTTTCCTGAACTTGTAAATAGTTTTTTCAGCACAATAAAGCATTTTATACCACTGTCCCTAGCACCTGCTGATGTCTCTTCCTGCACTAAGCACACTGAAAAATGGCAGAATCCAAAATGGCTGAGGGTATTTATAGGGCTGTGTCATCACAGGGGCTGGCTGCTGATTGGCTGCATGCATGGCATTGTGGGTGATCCCTCATTTCCAGAGTTCTTTGCTCCATGACCTAACATGTGCAGCAGCCATTTTAGGAAACAATGTGATTCGTTACCACGAAGCGTGAGGAAATTCGAATTTGGTGCAAATCAAATTTTTCCAGAAATTCGGATCGAATTCCACTTTGTCAACTTTTATTCGCTCATCTCTAATCATAAGTGTCTGGTTACACTTCTAAAACTCCCATCTAATAAGAAAAGACATGAAAAATACATATAAGCAGCCACAAGACACAGACATACAGTACAGACCAAAAGGTTGGACACACCTTCTCATTCAAAGAGTTTTCTTTATTTTCATGACTATGAAAATTGTAGATTCACACTGAAGGCATCAAAACTATGAATTAACACATCTGGAATTATATACAGTACAGACCAAAAGTTTGGACACACCTTCGCATTCAAAGAGTTTTCTTTATTTATATGACTATGAAAATTGTAGAGTCACACTGAAGGCATCAAAACTATGAATTAACACATGTGGAATTATATACATAACAAAAAAGTGTGAAACAACTGAAAATATGCCATATTCTAGGTTCTTCAAAGTAGCCACCTCTTGCTTTGATTACTGCTTTGCACACTCTTGGCATTTGCTTCAAGAGGTAGTCATCTGAAATGGTTTTCATTTCACAGGTGTGCCCTGTCAGGTTTAATAAGTGGGATTGCTTGCCTTATAAATGGGGTTGGGAACATCAGTTGCCTTGTGGAGAAGTCAGGTGGATACACAGCTGATAGTCCTACTGAATAGACTATTAGAATTTGTATTATGGCAAGAAAAAAGCAGCTAAGTAAAGAAAAACGAGAGGCCATCATTACTTTAAGAAATTAAGGTCAGTCAGTCCGAAAAATTGGGAAAAGTGTCCCCAAGTGCAGTCACAAAAACCATCAAGCGCTACAAAGAAACTTGGTGAGGACCAAATGAAAACAGCGGCACTCACCCGTGTGTTTCAAAAACTTCAGCAGCTTTATTAGTTCCAAGTTACATCAGGCAGGGGGCGGATGTTCACAGGCACGCATTGATCAGCGGCGGCCGTTTCGCGCTACATGCACTTCTTCTGGCTGTGCGTCAATGCGTGCCTCCACATCATTCCTTTTAAATGCTGGAGCAAGCCGTCATCACAGAAACTGACAAATTGCGTCTGCATAGAGGAGGTGATTAACATAAGACACATATAAAAACAAAATCCATGCAATAACCAAGGTATACATGCAAATCAAGCGACAACTTTTGGTGTGGTATAACATTACAAAAACGGGCTAAGATCATTTCTGTCGTTAAGTCCAAGTTCTCCTAAGGCTTGTGTACGCAATATCCACCTGGCCTCTCTCTGCAGGAGGAGGCGGTGTCTGTCTCCCCCCTGCAGAGAGGTGGATACGGTTTCCAAGCCAGAGAAGGAAATGCAACCTGTGTCGCCATTATGTGCAACTCTCATGTGTTCTATGAACCTGGGACAACCTTTCCCTGTCTTGATGGAATTAAAATGTTCCCGCACACGTTCGAAAAGGCATCTAATAGTTTTTCCAATGTAGAAACGTCCACATGTGCACAATAATAAATATACTAAATAAGTACTCCGGCAGTTAATAAAGGTATTGACTGTATGTTTAATACCAGCAAATTCAATACTCTTTTTCTGGGAATTATTAGTGCACAGTGAACAGTTTCCACACCTTTAGTTGCCTTTTGGAAGGTTGCGTTTGAGCCAATTCTTACTGTTGTCCATTTGAAGTCTGCTCCTGACAAGTTTGTCCTTAATGGTGTCACCTTCTAAAGGAGTCACCTTCTAAAGGAAATGAGGGGTCTCTGTCCTGTCAACTCGTTTAGAGTTGAGTCCCTCCTCAAAACATCCCAGTTCTTGAATATGACTGATCGGATGCGATCAGCCATAGGGCTGTATTTGAAGGAGAACGCAAATCTAGTGCCCCCAATCTGGTAAGCACTTCTATCCAATTTCTGATTGCTGTTACTCAAGAGGCTATCCTGTGAGAAATTTCTCTCCACTCTTTCCATATCCCTGCTTAGTATTTCTTCGGGGTAACCCCTCATTACTAAGCGCTGTTTTAGCTCATCCGCCTGTCTATGGTATCCACTGTCTTTGCTGTTGATGCGTCTTAGTCTGATGAACTGTCCGTATGGTACGGCTTTTTTGACGCTCCGTGGATGGAAGCTGTCGTGGTGGAGCAAGGAGTTGGTCGCCGTGGGTTTGCGAAAACCCTCCGTGACCAACTCGTCGCCTTCCACCACGACAGCCACATCCAGGAATTCTAACCTTCTGCCCCCAAAATTAAGGGTAAAAGTCATGCCCATGTCGTTTTTGTTTAGATAATCAACGAACTCACTGCACTCTTTTTCCGTGCCCTCCCAGACTATGAACACATCATCTACAAAACATAGGTATGTTTTCAGTTTTAAAAGAAATGGGTTGTTCACAGAGTACACATATCTGTCCTCTAGTCTGGCAAGGTACATATTAGCAAAAGTGCAGGATACGGGGGTCCCCATAGCCGTACCCAGTCTTTGCCTGAACCACTCGTTGCCGAATTGAAATACGTTATTAGTCAAGATGAACTTCAATGCCTCCCCGACAAACTCACAATACACAGGGCTTTTACCCAGGTTCGCCACGATGTCAAGGACCGCCTCTACACCGGCATCGTGAGGGATGCGGGTGTAGAGGCTTTCCACATCGAGGGACACCAATTGGTAATCTTTCTGCCAATGGATTTCTTTCAGGGCCAACAAAAAATCATTAGTGTCCCTGAGATAAGCAGGTGCACTACTGAGTATTGGTCTCAGGAGCCAGTCCACGTACTTGGATAAAGGCTCAGTCACTGAGCCAATCCCCGCGACGATGGGGCGCCCCGGGGGGTGGCTCAGTGACTTGTGGACCTTTGGGAGAAAGTACCAAGATGGCTTGACTGGAGATAGTGGGACAAGTTTATCCAACATATTTCTGGGTAGAAAACCTACCTCCACGTATCTTCTAACGAGTGATAGCAACAACCGCTGGGTATCAGGTAGGGGGTCCCCCCGCATCCTTTCATAAATACTGGTATCACCCAGTTGTCTCATGGCCTCGCTGACATAAAATTCTTTAGACATGAGAACAACATTACCCCCTTTGTCCGCCGGTTTCACTACTATATCTTCCTGGGAACGTAGCCACTGTAAGGCTTTTTGTTCCTCTATAGTGATGTTTAGTTGAGCAGTGGAATACATCACTGCTTTAATATCCCTCATGACTTGATATTGGAAGATATCAATGCTACTCCCGGCGGGCATAGGGGGGCAAAAGGTGGATTTAACTCCACCAACAAATGGATCCATAGAAACATCAGTTGAGGATCTCTCAGTGGCATCCATTCCTGTAAGAAAATCCAGACAGGCTCGTTCATCCTCATTAAATTTATTGGATACTTGGAAGGCCACAGGATCTGGCTGGAGTGGTAACTCTCCTTGAGTAGTAGATAGTTTCTGTGGAATGTCCTTAAACAGCTTATGCAGGTACAGTTTACGGGTAGCTTTAAATAGATCTACTTCAAAGGTTGTTGGATCGAATTTTTCAGTTAAACTGTAACCAAGTCTCTTATTGAGGACTTTTAAGCATCCCGGAGGTAATAAATGGCCAGTTAAGTTGATCACTAAACTCTCATCAGAGGGTAAGAGGACGTCTACTTCCTCCAAGAGACTTGTTTCCTCTCCCTTCCTGATTTTCTGACTCCTGTCACCTTTATTGGTCTTCCTCCCTCCTCTTCTGGTCCTTTTCCTAAAGGGTCACATGGCTCCCTTACCGAATCAGCTGACGTATGACCAGGATCATCCGAGACACTGGAATTGGAATCCGTTGTCCAATAATCATTATTCTGGCGTCGATAGTTTTTTTTCTTTTGTTGTTTTTTATTAAATCTTTTACCGGTATTCCAGTTGAAAATTGTGCCGGACTCATAATCCTGCTTATCTCTTCCAAATTTATCTCTTTTTCTTTCCTTGACTTCGGCTTGCGTGACAGTTAACTTTTTATTCAACTTTTTATCAAAAGTGTCCAGAAGATTCTCAAATAACCTGGATTCCAGCTCTGTCCGTGCTTTATCAAGTTCACTTTTAGTGATGTCATATTCTTTGATGTCTCTTTTCAGTACCATTTCTAATATTTGCAGAGAAACGCCCATGTGTAAGTGATTGCCACTCCTTCAAAAAAACGTCATCGTGTTCATATTGTGCAGGAACTTTGTATATCCTTAGGCCCCTGGGCACTCTTCCACTTTCCTTATAGGATTTAAGTGATTTTACTGTCCAGAAGAGACGTATCTCTTGCTCTGCTAACTGCGCTATTTTAAACTCAAGTGCCCGAGTGCTCAGATTTTGCAGGGTATCTTTGGCGTTGCACTGTGTGAAAAAATCCTCCGCCCCTTGTGTGCCTTCAAGTAAGGACTGGCTGGATGCCTCTGTAGCCATATTCATTCAATAGTTGCAAAAATGTATCCTGTGTGTTACTCAGCCGGCGATACACAGTGTGCTCAAGCCCCAAAGAGAAAGTCCTAAACAATTGTAACAAGTGAGATAGGGGGCTGCACCACTATTCCGGCCGAACACACATGAGTCGTATGCTGTTGACGGCTGGAGAGGACAACACACGGTCGGTGGTGCTCAGCTGCGCAGGTAAGATTCAATGTAAACGTGGTGAGGAGCAAATGAAAACAGCGGCACTCACCCGTGTGTTTCAAAAACTTCAGCAGCTTTATTAGTTCCAAGTTACATCAGGCAGGGGGCGGATGTTCACAGGCACGCATTGATCAGCGGCGGCCGTTTCGCGCTACATGCGCTTCTTCTGGCTGTGCGTCAATGCGTGCCTCCACATCATTCCTTTTAAATGCTGGCGCAAGCCGTCATCACAGAAACTGACAAATCGGATTGCGTCTGCATAGAGGAGGTGATTAACATAAGACACATATAAAAACAAAATCCATGCAATAACCAAGGTATACATGCAAATCAAGCGACGACTTTTGGTGTGGTATAACATTACAAAAACGGGCTAAGATCATTTCTGTCGTTAAGTCCAAGTTCTCCTAAGGCTTGTGTACGCAATATCCACCTGGCCTCTCTCTGCAGGAGGAGGCGGTGTCTGTCTCAAAGAAACTGGCTCACATGCAGACCGCCCCAGGAAAGGAAGGCCAAAGGTCACCTCTGCTGCGGAGGATAAGTTCATCCGAGTCACCAGCCTCAGAAATTGCAGGTTAACAGCAGCTCAGATTAGAGACCAGGTCAATGCCACACAGAGTTCTAGCAGCAGACACATCTCTAAAACAACTGTTAAGAGGAGACTGTGTGAATCAGGCCTTCATGGTAGAATATCTGCTAGGAAACCACTGCTAAGGACAGGCAACAAGCAGAAGAGACTTGTTTGGGCTAAAGAACACAAGGAATGGACATTAGACCAGTGGAAATCTGTGCTTTGGTCTGATGAGTCCAAATTTGAGATCTTTGGTTCCAACCACCGTGTCTTTGTGCGACGCAGAAAAGGTGAACGGATGGACTCTACATGCCTGGTTCTCACCGTGAAGCATGGAGAAGGAGGTGTGATGGTGTGGGGGTGCTTTGCTGGTGACACTGTTGGGGATTCATTCAAAATTGAAGGCATACTGAACCAGCATGGCTACCACAGCATCTTGCAGCGGCATGCTTTTCAATCCGATTTGTGTTTAGTTGGACCATCATTTTTTTTCCAACAGGACAATGATCCCAAACACACCTCCAGGCTGTGTAAGGGCTATTTGACCATGAAGGAGAGTGATGGGGTGCTGCGCCAGATGACCTGGCCTCCACAGTCACCGGACCTGAACCCAATCGAGATGGTTTGGGGTGAGCTGGACCGCAGAGTGAAGGCAAAAGGGCCAACAAGTGCTAAGCATCTCTGGGAACTCCTTCAAGACTGTTGGAAGACAATTTCAGGTGACTACCTCTTGAAGCTCATCAAGAGAATGCCAAGAGTGTGCAAAGCAGTAATCAAAGCAAAAGGTGGCTACTTTTAAGAACCTAGAATATGACATATTTTCAGTTCTTTCACACTTTTTTGTTATGTATATAATTCCACATGTGTTAATTCATAGTTTTGATGCCTTCAGTGTGAATCTACAATTTTTATAGTCATGAAAATAAAGAAAACTCTTTGAATGAGAAGGTGTGTCCAAACTTTTGGTCTGTACTGTACATATCTGCTACCAGATGCTTGTGGGCCGCACAGCATGGTACCGAGGGCTGTATGTGTCCCCTGGGCCACAGGTTGTGCACCCCTGCTGTAGAGCCTATAAAAATATATAAATTTCTTTTGCCTAGCTCTGATTGGTGACTAATCTAGGGCTTCATTTACTCTAACTCTGATATTTAGCATCTGTAGTCTCCAAGATGTCGCTCTAGAGTCTGTCTATCCACTACCCTGAATGTGTTCTACCGAACAGCCCCATCTAGTGGTGAATGTAGATAAGGCCTATTAACACCTCCGTAAGCACAAAAATGTTACATGAAAGCATTGCCTACCTACCACAGTAGTGGGACACTCCTATAGGCCAGTGCAAGACAACACTGATGTGCTGACGTGTTTATTGTCGACTGGTGCTCGTCCTGCCTGAAAGTCAAGAAGTCTAAAAAGTCTGTGAAAGATAAATAATTGGGGGGTTGAATTTATCAAAGACTAGAATTTATGTTTATTTTTTAAAACTTACAGATTTTTTTATCTTTGTTGGGTGGCCATATTGGATACATTGCTTTACTGTATTATATTACCTGTCCAGTTATAAACAGTGGAACTGGGGGTCAATTGGCAGAGAAATGTCATAAGTTATTTAAATATCCAAGAAGTGATGAGTATAGTCTCATCACCAAAAGAACACGGAGTGACAAGGGAGATACATACAGAGCTGAGTCTCTGTATTTAGTTTATAATGATATTACCTTGCCTCAGGGGTGGACACTTACAGGCCCATGTGCAGGATTTCACTCTTACTTATACAATTTGTATGAATGGGGCCTTCACTATCTGTAAAGATGTGGTGCCAGTAGAGGACTGTTAGTCTTCAGTCACATCAACTTCTATAGAAATCCAAGGCACTCAATCAGATATGCTCATTGATGTCAACTTTTAGTTATATGCAGAACATATATCCAGGTATATTCCAGGTTAGTTAGACAAAGAATAATGTAAATATAGCCACATAGAATAAGACAAACATTTCAGGCCAACCCAGACCTCTCTCAATGGTGGGTTTGTGCACTATTGGACAAAAATTAAGCTTGTTTCCAGCTAACCTCCTCCTGCTAAGCCCGGTTTTGTTTGCCATGTTTGAAAAGTGGCCAGGTGCAAAAGTGGGATAAAAACCTGTTACATCTGTGCCTTTTATCAATTCTAATTTGATTCTTCACTTATCCGTGACAATCCAAACTCCCATTGAGCAATTCCACCACTGATTATAGGGAGAAGTTCAAGATGACACATGGAAAGAATCATATGCCAACACTTGAGTGAATAGCTTTGCAGTAGCAGATGAGTATAATGGGAAGTAGATGGCAAATATTTTCCTATAACAACCATCTCTATGGAAGCAGAGTTAACAAAGGTTGGAAACTCACTTTTTCAGAACTCTATTATCAGTTACTAGGGCCTACAGAGATGATTGTATAGACGTTAGTGTCAGTAAAACGTCTTTTTGGATTTTTTATTGTTTTTTCACTAAATTATTTAACAGTCAGTATTAGAATATGACATCCAAATGGCATCATACAATACAAACACAACATAAAAAACAAGTGTTAATGCATATGAAGATGTCAAGAGATTCTATTGCACAGCTCACTAAATATTAGAACCTCTAGGACTGCAACTGGTTTGTTGCTCACTAATTAAGCAGTGTACTAGGACCATCCCATTTGCATCTACTACCCCTTAGGCTACTTTCACACTAGCGTTCATGGGTCCGTTCGTGAGCTCCGTTTGAAGGAGCTCACGAGCAGACCTAAACGCCTCCATCCAGCCCTGATGCAGTCTGAATGGAGCGGATCCGCTCAGACTGCATCAGTCTGGCGGCGTTCAGCCTCCGCTCCGCTCGCCTCCGCACGGACAGGCAGACAGCTGAACGCTGCTTGCAGCGTTCAGCTGTCCGCCTGGCCGTGCGGAGGCGAGCGGATCCGTTCAGACTTACAATGTAAGTCAATGGGAACGGATCCGCTTGAAGATGTCACCCTATGGCTCAATCTTCAAGCGGATCCGTCCCCCATTGACTTTACATTGAAAGTCTGAACGGATCCGCTCAGGCTGCTTTCATACTTAGAATTTTTTCTAAGTTATTAATGCAGACGGATCCTTACTGAACGGAGCCTCCGTCTGCATTAATATGATCGGATCCGTTCAGAACGGATCCGATCAAGCGCAAGTGTGAAAGTAGCCTAAATGGATTTTCCCAGTTAGAACCCAGATGTGTAGGTTAGGATAGCTAAGGGTCAGTACAAGGAAAATGGTCAAAGTTAGCTAGAAAGAACATGGAAGATCCAAGTCATAACCAGAAGACAATCCCAAGGTCAATATCTGTAAGCTCTGCAAGGAAGGTGCCTGGTGTAAATCCAAGGGAGTGAAGCATAAGTGTTTGGGGAAATGTAGCAAAGTTCATGACCAGAATAAGGAAGGTAAAATACTGGAAGTAGACAGGAAACACCTGAGGATCCGAAAAAGCTTGGAGAGACGGGGATAAATCTAAGCTGTTGTCCTATCTGGGATATTTATGCATATACATAGGATATACCATAAACATCTGATAGGTCTTGTCTCACCTCTGGGACCTGCTCCTATCTCAAGAATGTGGCCCTGTCATGAAAAAAAGCACACTGCAAATATGTATCATCCTCTCTGTTCACTACTGTGAAAATATCTTAGCACAGTGAATGGAGAGTAAGCTGGGCATGCATTGCTACCCCCTTATTCACTGCTTTGGGACCTCTGAAAAGATAGTAATCTTTTATTTTTTTTTGTAGTCCCCTAGTGGTTAATGGAAAGTGGCCAAGCATATGCGGCTTGCTCTCCATTCAATTCAAGACCCCGGTCTTGAGATACGAGCAGGTCCCAGAGGTAGAACCTGCACCTATCAGACATTTATAGTATATCCTACCAATATTCCATAAATGTTGTAGATGGGAATGCCTCTTTAAATTGGGGTGTGTTGATGTTAGTAGACTGTGCTGGTTCTCTTGGCTGGAAATAGATTGCAGAGGATTCAAATGGAGAGCTAGATAATCATAGCAACCAATTCATTAATCTCATCTTCGTTCTCTTCTTAATAAGAAGATGCCAGTGCCATAAATAACACATATTAGGCCTTTCATAGAGTTTGCTTTGTTGCCTGCGAGATTCAAGTTGCCCCTGTTATTGCTACCAATACTGGCCTGTTCATGTTTTTTATTTTATTTTATTTTTATTCCAACAGTCACAACTACAACAAACTAAATCAACTTTCTAGATATTTTATGATAGATCTTTCATTTGTCAGCTTTTGCATTGTCACTAGGTCTGCCCTTGTCTTATTCCACGTTTTCAGTGTAGTAGATTTATTTGCCATAGCAGCAACCCTGAACTGTAAATATACATTTAATTTTAGCATTTTATGGATAGTAGTAAAGTGCCAATCATTTAAAATGACAGATGATGCTTCTTCACTGTCCTCATCTCATCATATATCATTCCTTTTCAGACAAGCCAACATGACCTATTTGTCCGTTATGATATTTCCTACCTACCTGTTGATGGAATATGCAATAGTAAATGAGGAATACAAGACCTGACTTAGGTCACTTTAGCTTGTGTTTCAAATCCCAAATTTCCTCAATGCATCACTTCATCTTGATGAGTTCCTATTCATTAATGTTGCACTGTTCTTTATCTTCAATATACAGACGTGGACAAAATTGTTGGTACCCTTTGGTCAATGAAAGAAAAAGTCACAATGGTCACAGAAATAACTTTAATCTGACAAAAGTAATAATAAATTAAAATTCTATAAATGTTAACCAATGAAAGTCAGACATTGTTTTTCAACCATGCTTCAACAGAATTATGTAAAAAAATAAACTCATGAAACAGGCATGGACAAAAATGATGGTACCCCTAACTTAATATTTTGTTGCGCAACCTTTTGAGGCAATCACTGCAATCAAACGCTTCCTGTAACTGTCAATGAGACATCTGCACCTCTCAGCAGGTATTTTGGCCCACTCCTCATGAGCAAACTGCTCCAGTTGTGTCCGGTTTGAAGGGTGCCTTTTCCAGACTGCATGTTTCAGCTCCTTCCAAAGATGCTCAATAGGATTGAGGTCAGGGCTCATAGAAGGCCACTTTAGAATAGTCCAATTTTTTCCTCTTAGCCATTCTTGGGTGTTTTTAGCGGTGTGTTTTGGGTCATTGTCCTGTTGCAAGACCCATGACCTGCGACTGAGACCAAGCTTTCTGACACTGGCTAGTACATTTCTCTCTAGAATTCCTTGATAGTCTTGAGATTTCATTGTACCCTGCACAGATTCAAGACACCCTGTGCCAGACGCAGCAAAGCAGCCCCAGAACATAACAGAGCCTCCTCCATGTTTCACAGTAGGGACAGTGTTCTTTTCTTGATATGCTTCATTTTTTCGTCTGTGAACATACAGCTGATGTGCCTTGGCAAAAACTTCGATTTTTGTCTCATCTGTCCACAGGACATTCTCCCAGAAGCTTTGTGGCTTGTCAACATGTAGTTTGGCATATTCCAGTCTTGCTTTTTTATGATTCGTTTTCAACAATGGTGTCCTCCTTGGTCGTCTCCCATGTAGTCCACTTTGGCTCAAACAACGACGGATGGTGCGATCTGACACTGATGTTCCTTGAGCATGAAGTTCACCTTGAATCTCTTTAGAAGTCTTTCTAGGCTCTTTTGTTACCATTCGGATTATCCGTCTCTTAGATTTGTCATCAATTTTCCTCCTGCGGCCACGTCCAGGGAGGTTGGCTACAGTCCCATGGATCTTAAACTTATGAATAATATGTGCAACTGTACTCACAGGAACATCTAGTTGCTTGGAGATGGTCTTATAGCCTTTACCTTTAACATGCTTGTCTATAATTTTCTTTCTGATCTCTTGAGACAGCTCTTTCCTTTGCTTCCTCTGGTCCATGTCGAGTGTGGTACACACCATATCACCAAACAACACAGTGATTACCTGGAGCCATATATATAGGCCCAATGGCTGATTACAAGGTTGTAGACACCTGTGATGCTAATTAGTGGACACACCTTGAATTAACATGTCCCTTTGGTCACATTATGTTCTGTGTTTTCTAGGGGTACCATCATTTTTGTCCATGCCTGTTTCATGAGTTTATTTTTTTACATAATTCTGTTGAAGCATGGTTGAAAAACAATGTCTGACTTTCATTGGTTAACATTTATAGAATTTTAATTTATTATTACTTTTGTCAGATTAAAGTTATTTCTGTGACCATTGTGACTTTTTCTTTCATTGACCAAAGGGTACCAACAATTTTGTCCACGTCTGTACATGCAGTATGCATGACGGATGTGACCTATTATGGGGTAATTTATATCAAAGTTGCTCTTTTAGAGCCATTTTAAAGGCAATGTTAGGTAAATGCATACATAGAAAGTCCCTTATGTACTTTAATTAGGAGCTCCCTTAACAGATAGTAGCATTTTGAAAGCAGGCAAGTGTTTTAAGAAGCGTCCTCATAGACTTAACTGATAATAGTAACATACATAGTAACATAGTTTATAAGGTTGAAAAAAGACATTTGTCCATCCAGTTTAGCCTGTTATCCAGCAAGTTGATCCAGAGAAGGGAAAATAAAAAATAAAATCCCTGTGAGGTAGAAGCCAAGTTGTCCCACTTTAAAGCCTCATGCACACGTACATGGAACACGGACCGTGTGATATCGGCCTGGATTTCTTCTGAGTGCAGGAGCGCACCGCTTCATTGGTTGCTATGATGCCGTGCGCTCCAGAAGAAATCCAGGCCGATATCACACGATCTGTGTTGCACGGATGTGTGCATGAGGCTTAAGGAAAAAAATTCCTCCCCAACTCCAATCAGGCAATCAGAATAACTCCCTGGATCAACGATCTCTCTCTAGTAGCTATAGCCTGTAATATTATTACGCTCCAGAAATACATTCAGGCCCCTCTTGAATTCCTTTATTGTACTCACCATCACCACCTCCTCAGGCAGAGAGTTCCATAGTCTCACTGCTCTTACCGTAAAGAATCCTCTTCTATGTTTGTGTACAAACCTTCTTTCCTCCACACGCATAGGATGTCCCCTCGTCACAGTCACCATCCTGGGAATAAATAGATGACGGGATAGATCTCTGTACTGACCCCTGATATATTTATACATAGTTATTAGATCTCCCCTTAGTCGTCTTTTTTCTAAAGTGAATAACCCTAATTTTGATAATCTTTCAGGGTACTGTAGTTGCCCCATTCCAGTTATTACCTTAGTTCCCCTTCTCTGGACCCTCTGCAGCTCTGCTATGTCTGCTTTGTTCACAGGAGCCCAGAACTGTACACAATACTCCATGTGTGGTCTGACTAATGATTTGTAAAGTGGTAGGACTATGTTCTCCTCACGGGCATCTATGCCCCTTTTGATGCAACCTGTTATCTTATTGGACTTGGCAGCAGCTGCCTGGCACTGGTTTCTGCAGCTTAGTTTGCTGTTCACTAAAATGCCTAAGTCCTTTTCCATCTCATTGTTACCCAGTGTTTTATCATTTAGAATATACTGGTGACTTGCATTATTCCTTTTCATGTGCATAATCTTACATTTGTAAGTATTAAACCTCATCTTCCACTTTTCTGTCGAAGCCCTTCAATTTATCCAGATTCCTCTATAGCAGTATACTGTCCTCTTCTGTATTAATTACTTTACACAGTTTAGTGTCATCTGCAAAAATTGATATTTTACTGTGCAAGCCTTTAGAATATTCTACTGCTTCTACAACCATCAGATGCAATATGCCAATGAACCAGCAGCAAGTGTTCATTGCCCCTACATCGCTACCAAAATGGAAAGTAACCCTTTCTGGACACAATCAATTTTTTTTTTTTTTTTTGTGTTTTCATTTTTGTTTCTTCATCTTCCAAGAGCCATTCATTTTTTTCCTTTTCTGTTCACACATCGGTAAAGAGCTTGTTTTTTGTGAGATAAGTTATATTTTTTAAGAGATTGCTGTTTATTTTACAATAGTTTGATTTGGAAAATAGGAACAATTCTTTGTACGATGAAATTGGAAAAAATGGCAATTCAGCCAAGGCTTTTTCAGTTTTGTTTCTACGCTGTTCCCGATTTTCTAAAAATGACATCATATCCTTGTTCTGTGGGTCAGTATTAGGGATGAGCGAATTTCATATTTTGAATTTCTTGTGCGGGTTCGTGTTGTGGTATTTACTGAATTGCATTATGGATTCCGTTACCACGGACCATAACGCAATTCCATGACAGAATGCATAACGGAATGCCTTTAGAGGAATTACGTTATTCATTCCGTCATAATAGAAGTCTATGGCCAGCATAACAGATCCGTCCCATTTACGGTATGGAGTAAAGGACTCCAGCATAATGTAAACCGGACGGATCCGTTATGCAGGTAATAGACTTCTATTATGACGGAATGAATAACAGAATGCCTCTAAAGGCATTCCGTTATGCATTCTGTCATGGAATTGAGTTATGGTCCGTGGTAACGGAATCCATAATGCAATTCAGTAAATACCACAACGCGAACCCGGACACAAACTTCAAAATATGAAATTCGCTCATCTCTAGTCAGTATAATTACTACAACAATACCAAATGTAATTTTTATTATGTTTTACTACTTTAAAAAAATAAAAACCTTTGAATAAACTTTTTTCTTTGTGTCGTCACATTCTGCCATAACTTTTATTATAATTTCTGTCTACAAAAGGGCTTGTTTTTAACGGTGCTGTTTTGGGGTACATTTGACTTTTTGATCACTTTTTATTATTATTTTTTGGAGGGGATAAGTATGGTGAATTGTGCATTTTTATTTTTTTCCCCGTTAATGCATACATCAAGCATACAGGCACTGTGAACGAGCTTTATTACTCCTTGTGACACTTCCGGGAGAACATTATCTCTACTAGGGGCATTATACACTCACCTAAAGAATTATTAGGAACACCTGTTCTATTACTCATTCATGCGATTATCTAGTCAACCAATCACATGGCAGTTACTTTAATGCATGTAGGGTTGTAGTCCTGGTCAAGATAATCTCCTGAACTCCAAACTGAATGTCAGAATGGGAAAGAAAGGTGATTTAAGCAATTTTAAGCGTGGCATGGTTGCTGGTGCCAGACGGGCCGGTCTGAGTATTTCACAATCTGCTCAGTTACTGGGATTTTCACGCACAACCATTTCTAGGGTTTACAAAGAATGGTGTGAAAAGGGAAAAACATCCAGTATGCAGCAGTCCTGTGGGCGAAAATGCCTTGTTGATGCTAGAGGTCAGAGGAGAATGGGCCGACTGATTCAAGCTGATAGAAGAGCAACGTTGACTGAAATAACCACTCGTTACAACCGAGGTATGCAGCAAAGCAATTGTCAAGCCACAACACGCACAACCTTGAGGTGGATGGGTTACAACAGCAGAAGACCCCACCGGGTACCACTCACCTCCACTACAAATAGGAAAAAGAGGCTACAATTTGCACAATCTCACCAAAATTGGACTGTTGAAGACTGTAAAAATGTTGCCTGGTCTGATGAGTCTCGATTTCTGTTGAGACATTCAAATGGTAGAGTCCAAATTTGGCGTAAACAGAATGAGAACATGTATCCATCATGCCTTGTTACCACTGTGCAGGCTGGTGGTGGTGGTGGTGTAATGGTGTGGGGGATGTTTTCTGGGCACACTTTAGGCCCCTTAGTGCCAATTGGCCATCGTTTAAATGCCACGGGCTACCTGAGCAGTTCTGAAGGCAAAAGGGGGTCCAACGCCGTATTAGTATGGTGTTTCTAATAATTCTTTAGGTGAGTGTAGGTGTATTATTACTACTGGGGTACTGTGGGGGGCATCAATATTAATGGACACAAAATAGAACACTGTTGGGGAGACTATCTGTTTGGCACTTATTTCTTCAGTATAGTATTTGGGGGCATTAGGGAACACTAAGGGCACAGTATCAGCAGGCTGACACTGTTATGATATCAAGAATGGGAGGATGATGGGAAATTGAGGAAACTATTATGTGCAAACACTTTAGAGATGAGACAAGGTTGTAATTATGTTGGTCTGCTTCCAATTGTGAAGATGAGGAAAGAGAACCTCTATAGAGGAGACATCACTAGATGTAATGGGTATGTGGTGCTGTATTTTTCTGTATATGTGATAGTGTAGAATATCATGTTTATCTAAATATGTCTTAGCCCTCGGGTTGGGGTAAGTGTATACAGTGCAGTATACTTTTTATTTTACTTGTGGGGCCCAAGGGAATAATCTCGGGTCATTGGACTGCTTAACACCACTGCTTAACCCACATTGGACTGCTTAAACCACACCAATCAGATACTGATGCCTATCCTGAGGATAGGTCATCGGTATTAAACACTTGGACAACCCCATTAAGACACTTTTCATTATGGCAAATAGATGCGCTACCTTTATAAACTCAATTTTATAATACAGTGATTGAAATTGGGGTTTCTAAATTAAACAGCCCCTTTAACAACCATAAATGGTGCACTAGCTATATACCTAACATTAGTCACTTGTAAAATATCTATAATATTATGATGCAACTAGATTTCTAAGTAATCTTCTATTAAATGTCCCTAGAATAGTAATGTGCTTCTATTTTTATTTTTTAGGCCTCCCAATTGTTTAATATTTTATAAATGTTATATTTTACATGAAAATATAGATGTGTAATTGAACTTATATGCATGCAGGCACACCTGTGGCGTTTGGTAAATTAGATTTTTATGTATTGTTAAAAACAAACCTTTCATATATTTAGGCCTGTTAATAATTAGCAAAACGACAAAGAGATAGTTGGCACATCTGCATCTGTTGTATAGACCCGCTACCTGCCTGCGCTATTAACACTTTTGTGAAGCCTTCATCAGACCTGAAGTGCAGTAAAGCATTTATGAGAAGCAATATCTAGATGACCTTGTTTGTTGTATTTCCATTAATAAGTTTCACAAAGGCTTTTTGTCTGGAAAGCTGTTCTCTTTATCACTGTTCCAATTGTCTAATGCAAATAAAAGTGTGTGGTATTAATTATTTTGAAGGACTCAAACAATAAGGTAAATCAGTTGTTCTTTACATTCTGGATACTGGATATTGATATGGTCCTTGTTGCTGCCATTTTCAGGCAACTACAGCTTGCCTATGGACCTACAACATGGATATCGGCAAATTACATGTTATAACTAAATATTCTTTGAGGGATGTACCGGTACATAAGATAATGAATCTTAAAAAGACATTATAACATTAATAAAATTGGATGGTTGAAGCAATAACCCAATTTCAGAACATATATATTGATGGGTTATCTTTAGGTTCAAATCTTTAGTGGTCCTACTGTGTGTCCATGTGCAACATACAATATCTCAAGTCTTCCATAGCTCAAATACTTAGGGACACCTTGCATACTCGTATAATTCCCTTGCTTTCCTGGAAATGTTGATGTCTTAATGTTCTAAAATTTTACTGATCCTAAAACATGATCCCATTTTGCTTCAATTGGTTATGGGAAATAGAAAAGCATAAAAAAAACAATTAAAATGATTGACAAAAAGTAATGTAGAGGGCCTGTCGCTCCATGCTGTCAACTAAGTAAAATAGGAGTGATAACAGACAAAAAACTGTCAAATAATACCAAATATACAACATTCTAGTAGTCATGTTTCTAGGGAAAAGTATAAGCACTGTCATGCAAAAATAACCCTTCACTTATCCAAAGACTAAAAAATGTAAAAAAAAGAAGGACAAATATATAACTTGCCATTGATACAATACTGGAATTTACATGTAAGCTCCACTTTTCTACATGTGTGCTTTTCCAATATTGACCTATTATAATAATGCTAGCTATAATGGCTAGAGGTTAAGGTCCTACCCTATTTTCACTTCATTACCAACCAACATCACTTTTACAACACACTTACCATATCAGCTTGTGAAAGGAAGCATTATACTGACTAAGTGGATGTATTGATCCGTGCTTCATGGTTTTGTTATATTTAGAGGTCAATATAGGTCTAGATAGATGCTCACACTAGCAGCAAATAAAAAAAATGTAATAATGGTTAATAGAAACTATTATGTCCCAACATTTTCTGAAGTATTTAATATTTCATTGAAGACAAATTCTGCATTTTTCCAAGTTCTAATTCACTAGTGGACAAGAACACCTAAAATAGCAGTATATTTGTTTGGGTTGAAAATTATATAGACACAGATAGTACTGCCTGCCTGCCTCCTCCTGTAAACTGGTAGTGATACATCCCTCCCCCTCTCTGTAAGCAGTGTAGGCACAGATAGCACTGCCTCCTTGTCTCTTCCTGTAGATTAGTAGGCATAGATCAGGGATCAGCAACCTTCGGCACTTCAGCTGCTGTTAAATTACAACTCCAAGCATGCAAACTTACTCAGCTGTTCTTGTAACTCCCATATAAGTGAAAGGAGAATTCCCGGAGTTGTAGTTCTGGAACAGCTGTAGTGCTAGAGGTTGCTGATCCCTGGCATAGATAATACTACCTCGCTCTCTTTTTGTAAATAGTCTAGGCACAATTTGTAATGCCTAACTGTTTCTCATTGTAAATAATGAAGGTACTGTACATTTTTTGTATTTATTTTTCTCATTTATATAGCGCTGACACATTCTGCAGCATATTACAGACATTATCATTGCTTGCTGTCCCCAACAGAGCTCACAATCTGTTCCTTTTCAGTATATCTTTAGAACTGCCTCTCTTTCTCTTTCTGTATATTTTGTAGGTACAGATAATAATTCATGTCTCTTGCACGTTACCTCAACATATATAGTGCTATCTCATAGGTTAATATATTAGGGCAGGGATGCTCAACCTGCGGCCCTCCAGCTGTTATAAAACTACAACTCCCACTATGCCCTTCTGTAGGCTGATATCTGTTGGCTGTTCGGCAATGATTGGAGTTGTAGTTTTGTAAAAGCTGGAGGGCCGCAGATTGAGCAATTAATGCATTAGGGGATTGATTTGCATTTCAAAGCTTTGGCCTGGGCCAGTTAAAGACCTAAAAGGGGATTTGATTTGCTGCATTATGATGGTCACGCTTATGGTAGGAGCTAGAGATGAGCGAAGTTCTCATAAATTTTCCGAAAAGATTTGATTCGATTCAAATTTATGTGCAGCGAATCACATTAAAAAAACGTCTATTTCCTGGCTGCAGAGAGCCTGTAGAGTGGCGTAGAACACTGTGCCTTGCAGTAACAGACATAGGGAGTCTGCTGTGGTAGTGAAACAATACTGTGAGTCAGTATGACACGCACATGACAGGCGTCACTCTTAGAATCACTGTGCACTTCACTTATTTGGGCAGTTATGGGGCAAAAAATGACCAAATAACTCATGTGTGAACTCAGCCTTACAGGTTGATGTTAGCGCCAGTTAAAAAAAACGTGCAGAGGCCCAAGATCCTACTGTAGCATGAAAGAACGCACTCCATTTATACCGTTGTCAGCTAATTCCACATAGATGTCTGCAGAACCTGTTCTATAAAACTTTTATACAAGTAGAGCCACCCTGACAGAGTTGAGTGGGTGTCAGCAGTAAGTTTGTATTGACATCACTAATTATTTTGTCCTTCCTCTGATCCATCAGAACAATAACCTCCCAAAAACTGATCCTGTCTGTTGAGCATCCGCCTTCACTCAGTCAGCATTTGGTCAGTAATCCATCAGTATTGCTAAAGCCCCCCCCCCAAAAAACAGGAGTAGATCCAAAACGGAGATGACACGTGAATGGAGTATTTGCAAGTCTTCTGTGTTTTGTACTCACTCCTGCTTTTGGCTACTAAATCATAAGCCAATTCTGATGGGACTATACAGGCTTTACAGCTGCTACACAGACAGGATCCGTTGTGTGTCTCATATTTCCTTCCTTCTGACAGATAAGAAGAAGGGTCAAATGAATGATGATGTCAAACAGGCCAAAAAGGATAAATAGTGGCCCAGTCATGGAGTGGGGAGGGTTGGAGAACAGCTTGAGAAGTCCACAAAGTGGCCCAATGACATAGTGTTGAGGTAGCAGCAGCATGAGGAGACCACAGAGTGGCAAGGTGACTTAGTGTGGAGGTGGAAGCAGAAGCAGCATGAGGAGACCTGAGTGGTTAGGTGGCAGC